>NW_024962252.1:1293879-1312536 GCF_019238085.1 Lagopus leucura | reverse complement strand
TTTTTTCGTTTTTTTTTCTTCCCCGGTCTCTGCTGCGCGGCGCGTCGGGCGCCGCCGCGGCGCGGCGCGGCGCGGAGAGGAGAGGAGAGGAGAGGAGAGGAGAGGAGAGCATATATGAATAATAAGGACAATGTACAAATGCTTCTTGAACATAGACAGACATGAGGCACAAACCAGGCCTTCTAGGAAGCCTGTTCCAGTGCTTGTTCATCACAGTAAATAAATTTTTCTTGATGTCCAATCTGAATCTCCCATATGTCTTATCATGCCCTAGAATTGTTCCCTGGGCAACACTGTCAGTGATTGCCTGCCAGCCAGATATAGCCCCATCCCCTGTGATCCTTTCAGCCCTATGGTTGAGACAGTTCATCACCTAGTACACTGTGTATCATAGTTGGACAACTTGTCCCAGAAAGACACTGTGAGGGATAGTATCAAAGGTCTTACTAAAATCCAGAAAGGTTACATCCACCAACGTTCCTTCATTCACAGGACAGGCAACCTTATCATAGAAACAGGCTAGATTACTAAGTCAGGATTTGCCCTTCCTTAACCCACGCTAACTATGCCTGATAATATCTTTCTTTCTCACTCTGCATTTCCAGTGTTGTTATGAAACATTACTTTCAATTTTTCCATTTTGTTCTACACTGCCACTCTCTTCATGTGCTTAGATTTTCTTACATAATTATTATTTTTAGAAAACACTCCTTTTATCTGTCAGAAGGTATGCCCAGAGAGGTGGTGAATGCCCCATCCATGGAGACATTCAAGATCAGGCTGGATGACACTCCAATCAACATGATTGAGCTGTAGGTGTCCCTGTACACTGCAAAGGAGTTGGACTAGATGACCTTTAACCTCTCTTCTAACTCAAGTGATTCTATGATGGCTTGATCAGTTCCAACACAGAAATACTTGCAGCACCATCAGCTACATGGAAGTATCCTGTATGCAGGCATCCATTCTTTTACTCTCTAAATATAATATTAGACACATAGTATATGCTCCACATATCTGCATACATCCTCTGAGGTCTCACCATCTTTTATCCCTTATCTAATAACAAGCTGACAACTTCCTCATGTTTGAACTTCTGTGAGCAAGCAAATTTCATTTGCTTAGTTTAAGAGCTAAAACATGCACATATAAAAACAACAACAACACACATGCGCAAAAAAATACAACACTCTATTTATTTGTCTGGCTTAAGGTATTTCACACAAACATCAGACATGGCATTTATTCAAGCTCCAGGGATGATGCTGACAAATTAGATAGCCAAGAGAGGCACTTAACTGGGATTTGGATTACTAAGATGAAATGTGGCCTTAGTGACAGTCCAGATTCCTACAATTCTTCAGTATTTTGTCAAAAAAAAAAAAAAAAAAAAAAAAAAATTAGATAGTTTTGTAAGCACATATGTAAGCACATATGGAGACAGCTCCAGGATAGCATGAATAAACCTTTGCTTTAGGAGAGAGTTTCTGCCTCAACTGGGACTTGACTTTACTACAAATGTAACTCAAGTAAATATCCCTAAGGAACTTAGGGAAAAGAAGATTTCAGACTTAAAGTCTCATATTTCTTTACCATGATTTTAAAATGCCACATTCATCAGGCAGGGCACAGTTTCTGGTTCAGTAATTTGGAAAGGGCAGTAATGCTTCATACAACACAGTGCTGCTAATAAGATGGAGGGCATGGACATGTTTTTGTATCAGTTTTACAATTCTGTCTAGATGTGATAGGTAAGACTTTATCTTCTATAAATATAAAATCAGATGTTAAATATTAAAGCTGTCAGAAGTTTTACGGCCTATTAAATTAAAATCTGGACAATTAAAATCTGATGCTGGTTTTGTTCATTTGATTTTCCTACCTTTATTTATTTGTGTATGATAACACTGATTGATGACAACAAACCTGGATAAAAGGGCTCTGAGTGAAACTGTGATACTAAATTTGAATGTTTGCCCCTTTGTAAACAACGTAGGCATTTGCTAATGGCATTGGTCTAAATCCCTTAGACTTAATCACAATTTGTTAGTGTGTTTCACGTGTTTTTCAGTGGGAAAAAAATATGTTCTGCAATTCAGTTATTTATTTGTTTATTGAAAGAAAGAGGAATGCCAGACTCACTTAAAATGGCTTTTTGTTACTTCAGTCAAAATAAATTCAAACACTTTGGGGTTTGCCATAATTGAATTTGGATGTGGTTTTTTTGTTTGTTTGTTTGTTTTGTTTGTTTGTTTGATTTTATAGATCTATTTTGTTTGTTTCTACTGGAGCTACCAGTCCTGTGAGTCCTGTAATTTATGTGTCTCATCTCCATTCTCCTTTGGTCTTTATTATTTCTATTTCTATATTAATTTTGGTTTGGTTTGGGTTTTTTTATGTATAGAAAAGTTCCCCTTCTGGTGTTTATAGACCGAAAAAAAAGGAGTATTTCACGTCATTAGCTAGAAATCATACAGTATTCCATGCTCACTCAGTTTAGGAAGCCCAGAATGTTTCAATTTGTCAACTATGGGTAACAAACATTTCGTTATTATATGTGTGTCTCAATATATAGGATGTCAGTGGTTGTTTTCCACAAATATCTCATGATATTGGAGAGAATAAAGAACAGGTAACACACAGAAGTGAATGCGCTGTAAATTCAGGCCCACTCTTGCCTACCAGCATGTTCCTATAGCTCTGCCATCTGTTCTTGCACGAGGTGCTTTTGCACTGATATAATGACATCTATAAAGGGAATTGTTCTCCTATAACTACATAATTAAAAAAAAAAAAATCACACTTAATCAATGTTGTTACGCTAATACAGAACTAATGACTGTGCAGAGTCTACTGAAGCACAAGTCTAAATTTAGATGTGCTCTTTGGACACACATGAGTCAAGATAAAATAACCGCACTTCCATATTGTTCTTGCTTCTCTCCTACTTCCTCAGCAAAGACAAACATCTATTTGATCAGCCAGAAAAACTCCAGGAGCTACTCCTCATCAAAACGTCAAAATCCCTGTGACACTGTGACATTAGTATCAACAGTGATTGCTGTTTTCTATCACTTTTACATAAACATGTTGAAAGCACAGTTTTCCTGGCAGGTCAAGAATGAGTGACAATGTACCTCTTACAGATAACAGTTAAAATATTTCCTGAAGGGATCTGTTTTATAGAAACTTCATTTTTGACTTTGTTCATACCTGGAAGGCTTTGACAAGAGTCTACTCTAGAAAAGGTGTTCTTTTGTTTGGATTTCTTTTTCTCTTTTTTATTGGTCTTTTCATTTTCTCTGAATGTTTGCTGGTCTTTTTCTTTATGTATTCTCTTTGACAGACTGCAGCTGGTTTTTTTTTTTTTTTTTTTTAATGCATTTTTTTAGTTTGTTTCTTTCACCTTCCTATATTCTTCATATCCTCCTGCCTGTAAGGAGAGAATGACCATAGTAAAATTTGAGTCAAACTTGAAACAGGTAAGAGGGTTCAGAATCATGTAAATCTTGCCTGCTTACCTATATTTTGAAGGGATGCTGAGGTAGTTGAACCAGACACCTTCAGAAGGAAATATTTTAAAAACATCTGTTACATAGATTGATAGGTATGGCAAGTAGAAGACTGGGCAACGTTGATAAAATTATACTTCATATATGTTTCTGTGATCTTAAATTCAGCTCACACTCTTTTGACACAATCTGACTTTTCAAAAATCAAAAATTCTCATGCTTTTTTTAACATCCAGTTCTTAAACGAAGCTTCCTTTTGTAAATCTTTCTTTTCCTATGTCTTCTATGCCTTTGTAAGGATTTCATTAAAATAAATAAACATATATGTATCTTCAAAACAAAACAAAAAGCCATCTATTCATTTCCTTATTACAGCATTCAAGCTCTTTGTGGCATTGTGCCTAGTTTATATTACCATGACTAGGTTTTTGCAAATGAAATTCTTTCAATTAGTGTTTCAGGAAGCAATTAAATTGTCTAAAATGTATTAATGAATACATTGAAATCTGGAAGGGTACTCTTTTTCTCATACTTCCATTATTAATGCACCATCTGTTTTGTTTTGTTCCCTCACTAGTATACAGTTTCAGTAACCTTATGTCCACAGAAGACAGTATTCTCAAAAAGCAAAGCCAAGAAATTTAAGCTGATAATCAGTCTTAATTATACAGTATACATTCCAAATAATAATAATACAGATACAATAATCAAGGATGATTTTTTTCCCACTCTTTTATTTAGATGTTCTATGCAGCAACAAAACTCTCTGAATAACTATGGTTTTGATCTTTGCTTTCTTACAACAATAAAGACAATTAAATGTTTGGCTTCTGTATTAAGGTTATTGCTATAGCAGCCAAAGAAGCTAACTTTTGTGAAAGGACACACAAAATAATGAGGAGTGGAGACAGTAGAGCTTTCATTAGGAAACGAGTACATGCATCAGATGCATTTGGAGTATTATTTGTGTAGACTATTTGAAAGCTAATTGAGATTGTGCCATGTGCATGACCATCTGTAGAGAGCATCCATAAAACATCCGGAAGTGATATCTTAAAAAGGCTTATGAAAAGTATTAATTTACTCAGGTTGCCAGATGTGCTTCTTTCTGTGTTTTAAGGGAAGGGATCATCTCATTTGACCTTAACCCAATCTGAAGCATCAAATCAGTTCCAAATGGGAGAGATGGATCACTCGTGGCTCCATCATGGGGTGAAACAAAGTGCAGAGTGAGATACAAAAAAAATATATATCCAAAGAAAGTGAAGGAATGTTCAAGTGGAGATGTTCAAGAAAGGTGGAGATGTGGGACTGAGAAACATGGTTAGTGGGCATGGTGACGATGGGTTGATGGCTGTACTAGATAATCTTACAGGTCTTTTCCAACCTTAATGATTCTGTGACTCTATGCTATGCTGGCTGTGGTTACAGTGAGGGATAAAGCGGTTATGGTTCCTTCATTACAGTATTGAATGGAAAAGATTGAAGGCTCAAAAGCAACATTAATTTTTCCAGTCTGCAGCATATCAACCTCCATCTCCATGTAATTCCAGAGGTTCTTGAGTCACATTTCCCTGCTCTATTAGGTGCACAAACATGCATGGAACTAGAAGCCTGCAAAATATGGTAAGAAATTTTTCTTTTACAATTAATTAGGCAATGTTTAGTCAATGTGGAATCTCCCTTATTATAAATTTACGTAAGCCTTGCACCAGTTTCCACATAGAACATGAGGCATAGGATGATACCTCATTTTATAAAAACATGAAGGGTAAAAGACTTTGGGGATTGAGGTGAGGTTTCTCTGGAAGCAGCTAGATATTTACACATCTGGACAGCTTCAGAGAACCAGCTTAAATGTACATTCAAGTTTCCTTAAAAGTCAGTGGTGATGTGCATCAGAAATGATTGTCAGTGAATGCACTTGTGTTGCACTGGCATATTTGGTTGTTTGGGTATGGAGTCAGCAGAGAAGCAGTGGGAGAAGGGTGAAGAAGTTTCTCATTTTCATGTGTTTAAGTTTTCTCTCAATTCCACATATGTAGTTTTAGTGCCTCTCTTACTACATTTCTATGCAAGTAGTAATAAGTCCCATGGCTGTGTGACATAATAAGACAGGGAAATGGATTTATATGGCAATTTTAGATATGTAACAGTTTACTATACTTTGCAGGTTAAAATACCAGCTGAAAACAACCTCTCTTCCAAGGAATAAAAACAGCAAGATATAGATTACGTGTGAGCAGATAAAGATGTCAGCTATCAGTGTGAGGACTTCTTTTACACTGCGGATTTGTGACTGAAACAAGTGCAGAGTACACGTCCAACATCCTCAGGCTCTACAAGCTGTCCTGTAGTGGCTACTATTTGATCGTTTAAGAAATGATTTTGGTTTCTCCAGCTGATCTGCAGTTAAGTCCAAGCCCTCTGAGGAACTTATGTCCTGTTAATTGCATAGGAGTATGAAGAGAGAAAAAAAAATTGCCTTTGTGTTCAATAAAAGGAGTCTTTTTATTACCAGAGCACTATGGGGAGATCTAGTATAAAGGAGATTTAGTCCTTAAATTTTAAACATTATATAAAAATTTAAATTAGTCTCTATTCTTCAGATTGTTGTCAGTATGGAAAGGTCAGACATGATGAATTGTTTGTTGCTGCTACAGATATAATGTACTGTACAGTTCTATTATTTGCTGTGGAAGAAAACATGATTTATTGGATAGTGTCAGAAAATATTTGCTTCAGGCCTGCAGTATATGAAAAATATAGCCTGTATTCAGCCATGATGCTTAAGGAAACTACTGTACAATACTCTGAGGCTAAAAAATGAGATCTTTCCACTAGTTTAAAGCATTATTTAGTAATTCAGCAGGAACACTATGTCTTCAAAACAGTATTTTTAGATACACATCAAATGCTCTAATTAATAAAAAATAAATCAAATAAACAAAATGTGCTGGGTGACATTTCAAATGCTATTGCTGACCTTTACAGTTTCTTGAGAAGAAATTCTGTATGTTACAACTACAGTCATGCGAAGGAACCACCCTTAAGAAGGTAACAAAAAATGGTGGTTGCTAATAATAGAGACAAAAATGCATTTAGAAAAGTGTTCTTATCTAAGTATAGATATAATTTTTCTCTATTCCCAAATACAAATTAAAAAGCAGAGATAGGAAAAATACTTATAATCTGAAATAAATTAATTAACCTTTCCTGTAAATGTACTTGTTCCAGGAAATTGACTCTTTCTTGCAAATAAAAGTCACTGAAAATTTCATAACCTGTTCTGATCCTTAAGTTCATCATTTCATTTCATATTGCCAGGATTTCAACAATGTCCAAACAGTGTTCTTTTTGAAAAGCAACATCTAAGTCCAGCCTGTATCATAGGCCCTGTTGTGAGCAGTGGAATACTTGGCCATTTCAAAAATGGGTATTTTTTAATGAGATTCTTTCAAATAGGTTTCATTCTTCAGCTTATGCTGCCAAATTCATATTCGTGTATGAAAAAGAAGAATAAAGAGTTATAATTAGCCTTACAGAGTTATTTTCAAAGAGTATCTGGTGCATCGTATCTGCTCAACAGGAGAGCCTCAAAGAGCGTGGGGAGATGGTGTGAAAAGAAATATAAGGAACACAAGAAGCTGGGAAAACTGATACGTGCATGAACGCCCACCAAGAAAGGTGAAGAGAGATCTTTCCTAGAGAGCCTTTTGAGAATTATGATATCAAATTCTAAAGTACAAAAATGTGGCAAATTCATCTCAGCTGGTAGCTCTGTTAATGTCAGCAGAGTTACAGCAGGAATGAATTTGTTCCAATGAGAGCATCACAAGGAGTACACTACTGTTAGACTGCTACATTGGTTATTAACTCATTTTTCCTCTCAGCACTAAAGAGTATAGCAAAGGCTTCACGGATCTATTTTTAAACTATGTAAAGTATTTGCCTCACAGATCAAAGCAATATGAAGCCAAACTTACCATAGCTCAGAGTGTTGGAAAATGGGCTAGACTGAAAGAAATGTCTTTGAAATATTCTATGGACACAGCATGAAACGTGGTTAAAGTTGTATAGCTTTCCATTTGAAAGGTCATGTTCAGAACTGGCCTATAACTTTATGAGAGGGTTACTTTTCAAGCTGAAATTGTCCATAGTTAGTGTCAGTTAGGGATTTTTTCTTAAAACTGAGCAAAGAAAGGGCAGTGATTTTAAAGTTTTCACTTCTGATTAATTGCCATCAGTGCACACTAGAACAGAGTCCAAGCAGCTGGCATGTATCAGTATGATAAAGATGAAAAATCTGGTTCAAGTAGATGAGAAATTTGTTTCCTTGAGGTGATTTCTGAAGCAACAAATCGATTACTCTTGGCATTGGGTCCGGAGAAAGAGAAAATGATGGCCAAATTTGTGAATCTTTTTTGTTTTTCAGAAGCTCTGTTTGGCATCCCAATTTCAGTGTCTTGTAGAGCCTCCTGAGCAATAGCATATATACAGCACACAGAAACAGTAGTCCTGGGCTGGCTAGGACAAAACAAGGTCCATCAAATGCTTTCTGTCTATTTTCAGGATCATGTATGTGAAATCTATGCATAAAAAGGGGTAATTTGGTTCTGCTTTGGTGGTACTGTATATCAAATATGCCAAGTTTGTTTAGAAACGGCCCCAGCTGAAAGTCCAGAGCTTACTGAGGAACTAGCAGCTACCCTGATTCCTGTTTGCACTTAGCTCTGGAGAAGACACATAGTAAAAAAGCACATCACTATGAGACTCACACAGCTTTAACTAGATGATGAGACATCATTTGTTAGAAAGTTCATATATTCAAAACAAGAATGTAGAAAAACAACCTTCTCCCGCAGGTCCATGAAGGATTTGATAGGAATGTCTGTCTCCAGATTCTGTCCGACCCTCCATCTTCATAGAGAACATCTTCCTTCCGTCCTTGTCTTTCCCCTTCCTTAATGCTGTGAATAAAGCGTGTATCTTCACTGTTCCCATGGCTGTCTTCTGGTTTCTCACATCACTTTTGCAATATCTGGAAATACAAGGGATTTGTGTTGCATGATGGCCACTTGCATGATGGCTCTGCCACTCAGACCACTCATCCATGGACACCTCTTTCATGACTTTACCCTGAATATAACCCATCCTATTCACCTTCCGGAACCCTCCTTCCTTCTCCACATAGGAAATGGAAACCCCCTAAAACTAAATTGCTTTCTTCCTTTTCCACTTATCTGTGTCCTGAATTACCTGAAAACAGAGCACTGGTTTTTGCTCCATTCATCAGAGAGGGAAAAGGACTTCCTCCTCTGCATTGCCCATTTCCAGGCACTTCTCAGACCTATTCCTCTCCTTGTTGTAGTCTTTTTGTATGCAATAAGATACAGCAGTAAACAAAGACTCAGCTTTGTCTGTTCAAATGCATTAATGACCAGCCAGTCAATACAACCGTATTCATTTATTAGAAACTGAGAAAATGCTTGTTACCTTTTGAGACTACTGCAGGTGGTGGGTTTGTTTGTTTTGTATATAAGAAGTTATTGATCAGAATATTTAGTCAAAAGTTAGAATGCTTATTGTGAACATTTGCTGAGATTTGTGATTTTACTGGGCTAATCTAACAGAAAAATTATTAAAGTCGGGTCAATAATATGGATTGCTCCCTAAACATCTTGCTCCAAGAAATACAAATGAATTTATTTATATCCATTTGTAGTATAGATTTCTATATCCATTTCTAATATCCTAATGTCTATTCTTGAAGGAATTCAACTGATAGGTCTTTCCTTGTCATATTTACTGTCATTAAATATGATAAATTATCTTGACGTGCAGTGCAATGTGTATATGCTATAACACAGCTTAATAAAATCAGCATTTAAGTCTCTTTCAGAGCTTTAAAAACATTCAGAAAGCAAATCTATGGTAGTTTCTTGAATCAGGCTGGGAAATACACATTCATATTTCTCAGCAGTATATTCAGACACTTTTGTAATGTATCAAAAATGGATTTTCCTCCCCTATAACTTTCTAGTTTTCTATGGGATCATGGTTATCTGTGTTAGACTTTCACACATGGTAAGTCATAAATTGCTTACATACCGTGTTTTGTTTCTGACTACAAACAGGAATCCAGTGCTTCCTTTCCTAAAGTGCAATTATTTCTAACTAGCAGTGCTGCTTGCTTTTATATTACTGCTTAGTTATAAAACATTTGAAATGCATTAGGAAAACTTTGAAGGCACATAAAATAAAAGATCATTTGCAGGGAGCACATATACAAAAGGTCACATCTGATACCTGCATACAATTGATGCTTTCCTGCCTACCAACAACCCCTCTTCTGAGCCATGGTGTTGTATCGATAAGCACACTTATCTTTCTCTGTGGTAAAAATGTGCTTTCGAGAATCAGTCAAGTACTACAAAAACTAGTGGGGTCTCCCCAGAGGCATGTCCTCATGTCTAGTTGTTCATATTTGTGTTTTTCAGCTGCCTCGCACAAGCATAACGTCCACATTCAAGCACATTCATCACTTCAGCATTAGGAGGCTTATCACTTGCTGACATAAGGTGATCCACTGACAGATGCTCTGGCATTTTCATCACCCTTGACACTGTTTCCATTATATCTTGTATAGGTTCTCTGAAGGGAGATGACAAGCACATGTGGAGACAAATTCTTTGAAACTCCAAGTAAGCCCCAGTCTTTCTTTTCAAAGAATATTGAATGTTTCTAGCTTATATGAAAAGGAGATCTGTTTTCTGAAGAATTCTGGAGTTGGATTTTGGTTTTTTGGAAGTGGGGGAGATAGCAGTGGTAGTGAAACATCTTACCCGTATAAGTCCAACAGTTAGAGATGCTCTGGGCTGTTTTAATTCTTCACACTCTATTTATTACAGCCCAACAACCTCAAAGAACCTTAAAAGAAATGCACTGAATTTCATGCATGTATCTTCTTGTCATGTGATTGAACCAAGTAACACAGAGCTGAAGGACGGTATGTCCAAGAGCCTACCTTATATCAAAAAGCAGCTTTCAGTGATTCCATGGCATATTATATCACATCACTGGTAAATGTACTTGCTGGTTCTTTGTCTCAGAGCGCTGGCAGCCATTCTGGAGTTGTCTTTAAGTGGAAATTCTGAAAAACAATAGTGTGGCTTTAGAAAAGATACTGCTGCCAATCTGCTTTGTAATAATCTTTATTGTTCAAAGCTACCAAAAAAAAAAAAAAAAAAAAAAAAAAAAAAAAAAAAAAGAAAAAAAAAGAAAAGAAAAAGAAAAAGAAAGGAAATAAAACCCCACAAACTTGTTGTTTGTGCCTTTTTTGATAACCTGAACAATTTACAGTACCCTTTTCTGTAGGGAGGGCATACAAAAACATATTTATTGCACTGTCTGTCTTAACCTTACCACAGGGCTTCAGGTTTAATATCCCAGCACTTCGTAAGCCTCATGTTTACAGCAAATGTGAGGTAGTAAAATTCCACTTATAGATGATTTTAGACTGATTTTTTTTTTTCTTTTAAGTTGAAAGATTTCAGAAATTCTATGAAATTCTATTGTGTACATTGAAGTGTAGATTTTTTTTTTTTCTTTGTGCACAGGAGCAGCAGCATTTATCTCCATAGAAATGAACACTGGAAATCAGAGTATAACACAACCCTATAAGCGTTTTTTCTGTGGGAGTCAATCTGCTCCTTGATTTTCTCATAAGCCATGATAACCATTTCTCATCCTGCACTGCTCTGAAAGGAAGGTTGTTTTTATGCTGGGCAGTGCTGTTGCCCCTCAGCATGAGGGTGTCTGGTGAATGCAATCTTCAGGCAATATAGGATAGCAATGTCAACACCTGCGTGCTTGTCCAGTATATGAAAAAGTGCAGAGTGAAGAATGCTCATGAGCTGTGAGACAGGATAGCAGCTACCTGGATGGAAGTGAGAAATGTGCCTTTTCAAATTAGGTCAGAATCAAATGATTTGAAATGGTCCCCAGACTATTTTCGCACTTGTGGGTGGTCACTGACAGTGTGTATGGGATGTCTGACAACCTTTTAGCTCCGTTTGGGATAAACATGAGCATTTTCTGCTGATATTGTTCCAAACTGTTGAATCTGGCAAAAAGAAAGTTCTGAGGGAAGAGCTCAAAGGAAATACTTGTCTTTTTTTCCTTAAAACAAATAAAAATCCTGTGGGTAGGCTTTTTTTTTTTTACATGCACAATGTATGCAAAGGTATTTTTACCTATTTTTTTGGCATGGGTTCATTGTTCGTTCTCATCTGGACTTTGCTTTTCTGAGTTTTCAGACTGTTAACATCCATTTTGAAAAAACTGTGGAAATTAACACTGTTAGACAATTGATGAAGAGCATAATCAGCACTTCTGCATGCCCCTTCCCATCTCGTTTCTCAGAGACTCCACAGGATAGGCAAGAGCCCAACTTCTGAAATTTAGATTTATCACTGGGATGCCTGATCAATAGATCTTTGATCTCAGTAGGACTCTCCCACTTGCAGCTGGACTAGGTGCAGATTTATTTAGAACAAAGCAGTCTGTGTGTGGCTGCTCCCAGATGACTTTCTGAGCACTGCACATTTGTAGGGCTAAGTTTACAGACTAGCTAACTCAACAGTTTTTTTTTTCCTCCAGGACTATTTCATTGTATCAAGACACAAGATCAAGACAGTACAGATAGTCCAGATTGCAAATTCTCTTCTACCTCTATTCCCTTAATTCCCTAGAATATTTTCTAGGCTAGCTGTACTTGATCATTTGTTTAGTTCTGCATAATCCTGCTCTAAGATTTGATTTGAACCAACAAAGTACACATAATGAAAAGAATGTTCTGTAAGTAGGAACGATCACATAAACAAAATTCAGTAAATATTCCAGATAAAAATCTCTTTTACTGATTATAACTCTCTGGTAGGCCTGAGAGGCATATATAAATTTTTAATATTCACAACAACAAAGAGCTTGTTCACGAATACCATTAGTGCTGTTGCTCTCTGAATTTAGGAAAAAAAGCAAATTCTTGTCTTTAGCGTAACCAGATTATACAAATCTAGTGAGCAGTGATATAAGTAACAGCACTGATGTCTTCAAGCATCAACTGATGTTTGCTAGACTTGACAAGTTCTAGTAATTGAAGAACCTGTGGTGGAACTTAGTACTGTCTGTGCCACTGCACGCTACGATAGAAAGTAGTTTTGTATTTGCCTGTGATGAGGGGCAGGGGTGTCTAACACAAAAGAACTGAAATGGTTTTCATTAGTTAATCTCAAATATCAGAACAACAAAGACTTTAATCTTTGCTCTTTTTAAGGCCCATCTATTATTACTGGTTTTACTTCACATATTTCTCCAAATCTGTAGTGAAACAAAAAGACATAATTGGCTTTCTACTGATAGCAGTTTCTCTTACTGATAGCTGATGGGAGCTGTTGGATCTCCAGTGCTTTATGGGACCTGAAAAGTTTACACAGTGTATGGATAGCTGCCCTGATGCTTGTTCATTCCTTTGGAGAACTTTTTCTGTAAACCTTTGTAATTGTTTGCAAAGCCATAGTTCGAAGTATTTGCCACAAAGCAACATCTAAAGGACTCATTTGACTTTGTAATGCCTAATTTGTGCATGTTTTTATCAGAGGTAGCGAGGTTGACATGAGCACGGGGGCAGAATAAGACATAAATTAGGACAGTGACTTCTGATAATACTCCAAAATTTCGCTTACTCTTCCATTTTTTCTGACACATCATCCCTCCCAGATGCAATGAGAGTGAAGCACCAGTTATGTCTGTCAGCAACAGTATCTTAAAACCCTGTTAAATGTTCTCAGACAGGAAAGTTTTCAAGCTTTTAACTGCCAGAGTAGGGCAGGAGAGCTGTGTGACCTCCTTCTGTCTCCTGCTCCTCTGATACTAATTTCAGTCTGCTGATGATTGGCAAGCCACAAACCTGTTAGCAAGGTTTTTTTTTAGTTCTGGGATCTGAGACAGGGTTGTTTAATAGTGTTCAGATCTGAAAACAAAGTCCTTCAAAGTTCTGCGAGTGTTTGGCTTTAACATTCCTTTCAATCTTTTCCATCAGTGGACATTTTCAGAAACAGATGACACAACAGTGTTTCAAGAACAGTTAAGGGATACTGAAGCCTGATTCTGAGCACAGGGCTGGAAGAGGTGATATCTGATATCTTTATATGTCTTCCACACTTACTTTTTAGGTTTGTGTTGGTAAGTGGACCTAAGGCATAAGGTTCTGGTAAAGATTCAAAATGTAATGATGGAAAGATGTTGGGGTAAAGGTTAAGGAATAAATCAGGTCTTGCGTTCACGTCAAATTGTGTAGAATAAATCTTGGTAAAGACTGTTCCTACTAATGAGTGGAAGCATTTAATCTAGGCCTGCTGGACCTAGATAAAACCTTTTTCTTCCATTTTCATTCCCTAGCCTATCAAATAAATAATCCTAAATGCTTCCTAGTATCTACATTTCTGTTCTCTCTAGTTCCTGGCCTGGTCTGAGCAGCCAAAAATGATCTTCTTACAGGCTTGTCTCTGTATTAACATTTTCATGATGTGAAAGACTGAAAAAATATTGTGATCAGACTTTCTCCCTGCTGTGGCTGCTGGCTGAAGAGGCTTATGTCCAATTTTCCATAGGACCCAAGAACGACATGTTCTCCAAGGGAATGCCACTACAATAGCATTCATATGCCCACAGCTCAGGTTTTATATTCTCAGAGTACAATACATGCTTAGAAATTTTTTTCCCTTTTTGCATGGAGCCATTTAATAGGGCACTCAACACAGCTCTTCCTACATTCAGCAGCTGACATTTATCTCAACAGTTTAAAAAGATGAACTGGAGACAGTAAGAGAGAGAAGAGAGAATTCCTCATAGATTTTACCGACTGGTTTTTAATTTTGTAGGGTGTCTGTGTAGAATGTCCATCCACCGTGCAAGCAGATGCTTTAGAGGAATATAGTAATAAAAATCACTGTTAACATAATTCAGGCAAATCTCATTATTATGAGTGCTAAAAATAATGGTCTAACAAAAGACTGGATTATATTGATTTATGATTGTCCTCTCTTTACTAAACTCTCCTTTGAGAAAGCGCTCAGGCAGAGTTAAATTGCTTAAGTGTTTGCCCAAAGGAAGAAACAACTGGAGGAGATAAAGTAGTTGTTTTCCTTCTGTACATTGTGTCTTTCTCTACTAAAGTTTTATAGTATTGTTCTAATTGGGACTGCTAACAGGAGAATGAAGTGCCAGATGTTGTAGAGGGGGATAATGGAAAAGGTTTGGTTAAAAAACAAGTCTGTCAATTCATGTCTTTTGGAAAACAAATTATAATTTACCTGAAGAGAGACTACAGTATAATGATTGGCTGAACTAAAGATATAGAGAGATAACTGATTTCCTTTTTTGTTTTGCAATTCATTTTTAACTTGTGAAGGAGGGGTGGAATAAACCTGTTGCTCAGCAAAACAAGACCTGCACTGGAGACACTGTGAGGAGTGAGCATTGAGCACGATGTGCAGCCCATGTAGAGGGGAACATACAAATACCTGTTCCCACACAGCTGGGAATATGACAGGAATGCCTGAGGGATAACAATGTCACCTTCCCTGTCATCACTGAGCAAAACCAGTTCAGGAAGCTCTCAACGAGTGTAAACATTTTCCTTGTGTTTTCTTTCCCTTACTACTGAGACTCAGAATAACATAACATCCCATAAAGCTTGTGAAGGCATGGTGAGTATGGTAGTTTGTATTTCTTCCTGCTCTTTGTTTCCAAGGTGAGATGTTACCAAACTGGATGAACAGGGGCAGGGGTGTGAGGAGAGACAAGGAATGGCAGGAAGAGGGAAGAAGCAGTTTACACAGCAAATGAAAAGCCAAATAAAAGCTGTGCAGATGCAATAAATATGCCAGTGATATTACTCGTGTTATCTGAGAGTAATACAGGGTTGCTGAGGGATGAAGAGAAGTCCATTGGTTATACTTTCCACAATATCTCTTGGGAACAACTGGTCTGATACTGTGCCTCTTTCACTCATCTCTGTTGTGACAGCATTCTCAGTCTGAAAGCTGAAGACTAAAATGGTACAGACATCCCTACTGTGTCTAGTACAGAAAAACAAGTTATCAGATTCATGCACATCCTGAAGTTCTGGAAGTAAAATAAATCCCTCCCCTGAGAATATCTTTATTTTTGAAAACATGATACAGGACTCATTGCAATTATTTGTGTATTAATCTTTGTATAGACATAACCATCCAAAACATCATTCAGAATATTTAGGATATACCCGTAAGTCATATATTGAATTAAAATTTTATTTTAGTAATCAATCAGTGGTGAGAATTGTGTTAGTTCCTCAAGAAAAAAAATAGCATATCTAATAGCATATCAGATGTTCTCGGATACTTGAAAGTCTGCATGGATCTAGCTATAATGTACAATCTGCAGTAAACATGTAACCTTCTGGAGACACTTAGACACACCATAGAACTATAGTCTTAGAATCACCGAATCATTTGAGTTGGAAGGGACCATTAAAGGAGACCTAGTCCAACCCCCGTGCAATGAACAGGGACATCTACAGCTAGATCAAGTGCTCAGAGCCTCATTCAGCCTGACCTTGGGTATCTCCAGAGATGGTGCACCCACCACATGTCTGGGCAGCATGTGCCAGTGCCTCATCACTCTGTATAAAAAAATCTTTTTCTTTATATCCCATCTAAATCTCCCTTGGATTAGTTTGAAACCATTTTCCTTTGTCTTATTCCAACAGACCTTGCTAACAAGTCTGTCCTCTTCCTTCTTACAGCCCCCCTTCAGATACTGGAAGGCTGCTCTCAAGAGCCTTTTCTTTTCCAGGCTGAACAGCCCCATTGCTCTCATCCTGTCCTCATAGGAGAGGTGTTCATCCCTTGAATTATTTCTGTGACCCTCTGTACGTGCTCCAACAGGTCCAATGCACTCCAGCAGGTCCACAGGACATTGAAAATGATTGTAGGCAGCCATATATGTGCAAATAAATCCTTTTTTTTTTTTTTAAACTCATGTAAGGCAACATAAATCACCTTTTAGGCTCCGCTGACTATACGGCAAGGTGTTTGATTCTACTGTAGGCACTCATCTTCTTGGAGGTCCTAGGCTACCCAACCTGATCCCCAGCTGCCTTTCATCTTATTTCAAATGTCTATGTGTGTATAAAAGATAATATGTGTGTAAAGTGAAGGAGATTTGGTATACATTGCTTTTGGAGCAGAGGAGGGCAATGTATTTTTATTAAATTTGAATTTGACTTCGGCC
Organism: Lagopus leucura; assembly: GCF_019238085.1. Classification (NCBI taxonomy): domain Eukaryota; kingdom Metazoa; phylum Chordata; class Aves; order Galliformes; family Phasianidae; genus Lagopus; species Lagopus leucura. The sequence goes on along the minus strand of NW_024962252.1, from coordinate 1,295,686 downwards.
ATTCAGATGGAATTCAAATATTTGTCACACCCACAGAGCATACCTCACTTCTAGCTTGCTCTATGAGTAAAATAAATGGCTGCCTTACATCCTGTGTGAGGCAGAATCCTTCTTGTTATCTGATTGCGTGGACACACGGGAAGCTATCTGGACTACTGTCAGTTCAGCTAATAAATCTGATACAAAGCAAATGGTGGAGATTGAAGCAAACTAAGTATAGAAGTGCTTACAAATGCTGCTAGGTATGTCACAGTTTCCATTACAAAAATCCATTGCTACCAAGGATTTGAAAACATGCTTGTAACGATCCATTCTGCACAGCACAACTTAGCAAGTAAGTCTGAGGGAGACAGCAAATATTTTATTCATTTCCCTGTACTGAACTCAGAACGAATCATTTGATTTTCTTCTGACACAAGGTAGGCAGGAAGATGCAATATATTCTCTTTTTTTTTTTTTTTTTTTTGGCAGATATTTTCAATTTAAAATTATGTACACTATCAGTTTATTATTAATATTATTATTTATTTTTTAATGATCTGTGAAAAGATTTGAATTAGGAAATCTAATTCTCATCACACCAAATGCCAGATAAAGACAGTGGTTGCCCTCCCCCAGAAGCTTATACATTCGGGTTCTATTCATGCAAACTTTCCACACAGACCATATCATAGACATGGTTGGTGACAATGCCTATTAAAGATCCTCAACACTTTCAATCTAAAAATTATTCTTATAGTGGCTGAAAACTTTACCAGAATAAAACAAGGGCAAATGAAATGTTAAATTCATTTTATCTGCACTGGTTTAAATTCTTCCCAGAAAGTTTAAGCTAAGAATAGGGGTGGATACCAAATACTTTTTGTACAGATAATGCTACTGGCCTATCTCCTTTTTTTTTCTTTCTTTTTTTTTCCCCAATGCTAATCTAGTGTTTTCCATTCAGCACTTATTCTTTTTTGCAGTGTCCATGGTATCAGAACTCCATCTTCTACTGCCTGAAAAGAAATCTACAGGTCAACAGTCAGCTTGGGGAACAAAATATATGTGTTCATTTCAGACTTACTGAAGCTTCCCCACAAATAACTCTGATGGCTCAAGGTACATTTGCAGGGAATGGGGGTGGAGTTCACTGAAATTACTGCAATTTTCCCTCTCAAGTCAGCCAGAGGAAATGGCTGCAGGGTCACTGTCTCTTACAAGTCCGTCTTCAATGACTCTTCAGCTGCACAAACTAGAAAACACAAAGGACAGCAGCTGGACCACAGTAAAAGAGGAATAAGGCAGAGAGAGTAGACTGAGACAAAGACTCAGTCTGATGACACTATAATTCAAGGATTCAGCCTTGGAATAAGGGAGAAGGAACAGTGGAAATAATATACAGGAGTAGATAATATGATATAAAAGTAAAAAAGAGAAGAAAGAGAGACTGAAAGAGTAAGTGAAAGAGGGAAAGTAAAGCTGGCCAGACAGCATGACTAAGAGAATGGGATAGATGCAGGAGAGACAGGACTGGAGACTGCTGAGTTGGAGTTTTAAAGTAAATGTCATCCCCTCAGGAAAGTGACAAGGTACCATTGTGGAATCAATCACTCTAAAGTTAGAAATGCCAGAATTCAGGTTACTTGGGTGACAGAGAAATATGCTAGTAAAAGCATAATTTGTTTGAAAAGAAAATAATCGTTCTTTTTTTGTTTGTTTGTTTTTATCATATAGAGCATCGAAAGTAGCAAATTTCAGAAAATTATTTCATGTTACATTGGAATGGAATGGAATGGAATGGAATGGAATGGAATGGAATGGAATG
>NW_024962252.1:1199787-1293869 GCF_019238085.1 Lagopus leucura | reverse complement strand
TGGAATGGAATGGAATGGAATGGAATGGAATGGAATGGAATGGAATGGAATGGAATGGAATGGAATAGAAGCGGTGCCACCTCTTCCTCTATAGCAAGATCAAATAGCGTAGTTAACATTTTCAGACTTCTCAGATTCTATAGAGATGTATGTGAAAGATAAATGAGGAAATTGATAATTCTGTTTTTAAAGAGCAGATTTGATGTTCCAAATTTATTTCATTGAATCCAGATCACGAAAGCTTCTGAAAATATTGCTTGGAGCCTGATGGTATCTTTAGGAGCCTAAATACCATGAAATTGTCTGGCTAGATTTGAACCTTCTTTGGTGGCATTGCTTAAACTCATATTTGAGTTCTCTTTACAAATAAATCAGATGATAGACATCAGCAGACACATCAAAGCAGGCAGTGGGAACCAAGACACATGAGGACATATGAAAGACCTAATGTGGCAATGCAAACTCACCCTCAGTGCCTCAGATAAGGGGGAGCTTTCAGCTTCTTATGCTGCTGTGGTGACAACCTCTGAGAAACCTAAAGCAAAGTAAATACTTTAGAGATATGTAACATAATTTGATACTAGTATTGCTGAATAAGAAATTAACAGTCTGGGAACAAAGACAAAGCTGCATATTTCATCCACTAATGGAGGTTCTTATTCTACACTCATTACCACAGCTGACTGACACAGAAAGGATTTCATCATCAATCAATTGTTTGTGAATAATCTTCATCCTCACTCCCCAGTTTGCTGAAGAATTACTTTCTTTGGAAGAAAAGAATTGGATTACTATTATTAATGAAAGAAAATTCATCTAAAAAAAATCGATACTCCACTGTATTAGACATAAAGAACTCACATAAAGGCATTATCTTTCCACAGAGTCTGAACTCCGTGACTTGGATAATGTGCAACAGATGACTAAACAAAGAAAAATGTACAAAAGGCAACAAGAAGGATTTGAAGAAGGTTAACAAATGCAGATGTGATTGTGTAGTATATAAATATCTGCTAACAACAAATACCTTCTAGAATTTTGCAATTTGCTAATAGATGCTTAATGTAGAGAGGGAGGAGGGAAATGATACAGTGAACATTCCAGTCAATCCTATTTGTCATTTTACAGTGAAAAAAAAAAATCATAAATTGAGAACTAATTTCTAACATTCTGGCATAATTCATGTCTGATGCCAGATGGGATCAACTACAGTCTCTTCTCTGGCCTATCACCTTCCATCAGACTTCACCTATCTACTCTTGCTCTGAGCTCAATAATGCCCTCTCAGCAAAAGCATTACTTCAGAAAAGATATATTGTCCTAATTTGAAGACTTCAAGACACATAGGCTTCACCAATTCCCTCAGTAATTTTCCCAGTAGTTAAGATCAAGGTTTATCTAATAACTAACCTGAAATTTTCAGTTCTTTGCTTCCAATTTTTTATCCATCTTCTGCTTTTCAACTATTTTGAAGTACTTGTTATTTTCCATCTATTGAAAATATTTCTATAAAATATTTCTCATCACAACAATTTTGTTCATCATTCTGATAAACTAAGTAGAATGAAGAAAGATTTTCTTTTGCATTTTCTCTAATTCAAAAATAGTTCTTTCTGCAACTTCTTCCATTTTCAACATCCCTTTTAAATAAGAAGACATCTGGAAAAAGATTCCACTCCAATTTAAAATACCTACAGCTTGACTCACATTTGTAAATTGGATATTTACAACTGGAACTGTTTGTGATACCCACAGATATTTGAGACAGGATACACTTCTGGCAGAGGGCTTACAAAAGTCCCATGACCTTTTCCACAGGATATTAGAGACTAGCAAGAAGCTTCCCCTTGATAGGACAAGGGGAAATTGTTTTAAACTAAAAGTGAAGAGATGAGATTGGGTATAAGAAAAAAGTTTTTTATAGTGATGGCAATGAGGCCCTGGAACAGATTGCCCAGAGAGGTGGTGGATACCCTGTCCTTGGAGAAGTTCAAGGTCAGGCTGAATGAGCTCTGATCAAACTGCAGGTGTCCCTGTTAATAGCAGGGGATTTGGACTAGATGACCTTTTTGAGTCCCTTCCAACTCAAACAATTCTATGATTCTATGATCCCAAATGGCAATAGGCACTAGTCTTTGGGCAAATGAATCAAGATGTAAACTCCAGATTTAGTCACCTTAATTCATGTGTATTTTAAACATACTATGTGTTTAAACTTACTTTACAGTCAGTTAAAATCTGGTCAATGCACTTGATGAGACAAATCACTCAGGTTATTGACCATATAGAACAAGGTTTCTAATGAATAGCTTGTACACACAGTCTTTTATGGCTATTTGGTATCTTCACAGTTCTCCAGCTGCCATATCAAACAAGCATCAGTCTACTTAATCCTGTTATCAGCTTTGCATGAAAGTTGTGGATGCTCTCAGGCATCCAGTAGCCCTAGGAAAATATTTTTCATCAACAGATTGAGGCCTTTTCTTCTGAGCATGAAAACCATCTTATAATCCAGTCTTGCTTACTTCTGTGCAGTCCTTGGACTGTTCCTACTATACTCCAGAATTACTGATGCTCTTTGGGCTGTAGCACTCCACTGAGTTGAAACAGTTGTTCTCCAGTCTAATTGCTTGGCATCTTTAATTTCCTTCAGGACTACATCACCGTTTAACAATGAACAAAGTACTAGGTGATATTTGCCCACATACTATGTTGGAGAACTCACTCCCAGAGGAACAGGAAGGAGAAAAGAAGAATTTGCTTTTACTGTAAGAAATTTTCTCCTCTGTGGTGGATCATATGCAGCTGACCTTGAAGAATGAATGTTCCTAAATCTGGCAATCACATTCACAGTCCCTGTAAAAGCCTCAGGGCTTTCTAGCATTGGAATCACCTGGAATTATTCCTGTTCTTGACAGCACTTTGCTATGTGCTGTTTAGGTTAAAGGGCAGTGTTGAACAGCAGCATGCTCTCTGACATTTGGAAGGCTGTTCACCTTCCACAGTACATCTGTAACCCTCATTAATGTCAGTGGAAGGCAAGGATGCAAAACTGGACATATCAAAAAGGACCACTGGAGCCAACCTTCAAAAGGAGGAGATATGAGAAGACGTGATTCACTCACACAGGCAGGAGGGACTTCAGGAGACAAATATTTGCTTATTTGCATGTTGATCTGTTTTTCTGGAGCATAAGCCAGTAAAATGCCAGCTAGTTTGATACCAAATGCAACTGAGAATACTCAGCAGCTTGCAGAATTGAACCATTTGTGTTTTCTGAGTGTGTTTTTGCTACAGAAATATGACTGAAAATATGAGCTTGTTTAGCTTGTTTGGCTTTTAGAAACCATGAATGTGGACAAAAAATTGCAGTGTTTCTCTTACCTGCTAAGACCAACTTGCTGTTTAAACCTGGCAGATATTATTAAGCTTCTTCCATGACCCAAAATTCAAATATATACTTTACGTACAGAAAACCAATGCCAGAAAGTGTTCAAAGAATAGTGATATTCTAATCATGAGATGCTTACTAGGGTTTTTGCCCCTGAACACCGTCAGTACATTCCAAAGTGCAAATGATTTAGCCTCTGTAGATTGACCCTTTATAAATCAAGCAGGCAAACATTTAAATCTCACACTTGTAGGTTCAGCAGACAGCTTCCTTTCTCTGCTGCTGTCAATGAGGCTGCTCCTGCTGTCACCACGGCAGCTGCTGCCATCACTATTTCTGCTTCTGCTGTTCTTGCTTTGACTGTGCCCCATGTTGCTGACTCTATGCCGTGTTCCTAACAGTGATAGATATGGCAACAAGATGATAGCAGACACAGAAATACCTTCAGAAGGATCTCTGACAATGCAGGAGACAGAATCATGCAGCTCTCATCTGGACTGGGCTCCAGGAGGGGAGAGCAGGTCCTGTGGGTACATCTGACATTCTGGGTGATGAACTGAAAATCTGATTATAAAGAGCCACTGTGAGTTCAGTGTATGAAAAGAGTGAGACTGGTCCTGCCCTTTCAGAGGGTGGATAAGAGGAATTTATGATTCAAGCAATGCAACAGTTATCTTTTTATTAGTATATTCACATTTAGACTAGATGATCTTGGTGGTCTTTACCAACTGTAATGGTCTGTGATTCTAACAAGCATTTTCTATCTTCTATTTCAAAATATCTAACAGTTTATAATCAGATTAAGGTAGTCCCTGGCCAGATTAATATGAAAATTTTATTGTGTTTATGGTGGGCAAAGATCCCAGCTCACAATTATTGTAATCGAACCTACGTGGTTGCAGAAGTGATACCTAATCGTTTCTCTGGCATGAAAGCTGAAGTAGAACAAGGTGTAGCCACAGGCAAACAAACAGCAGACCATTGGAATCAACATATTTCCAGTCCTTCAGTCTTTCCTTTTCTTTTCCCTATCTAAATTTTGTACAGCAGGAATTTGAGGATATTGGACTAAATTTCCTCCAGGATTTCCTGACATCTGGCAGCTTGGTTGCAGCATCAGCTCCAGGAATGTGCAAAATTCATGGCCTGTCTTGTGCATGCACACTGTAAATTTACAGAACATATGCAGGTAGGAAGCCCTTGACCTCTGATATAAGGTATTCTACTCAGGTACTCTATTCAGCAAATCTGATGCGTTTAGAACATGTCAGGTTTATAATATCTGCAAGATCATCAATGCAGCGAATATGTAGTTGGCTCAGTGGATACTAAAAGCCCCCTCCTTACTCCAAATACACACATATTTCTGCCTGGTAAATCCCATACAAAAATTTAACACACTGATCAGGGCTTGTCAAATCTTTCTAGTCACATTTTCTGGGACAAGGAATCCACAAATTCTCCCATTAACACTGTTCCCTTTTGCACTCCTAACTCCTAAAGTTGTTTCTGTAAGATTAAGACAATTAAGACAACACCAGGCACTGCACTGTCTAAAAGAGAGTTGGTTGAAATCCTAATTCATGCAAGATAGGTGAGTTAATCAATATCTAGGCTTTTCCTTTCACAAGGAAATATGCAAAGCAGCACTGGTTTTCCATCTCAAATACAATGAACCGAGCAGTTACAATAGACCTTTACTTGAATTAAGCTTCATGATCAAGCAGGATTGCCAGATTGTATTCATCACTATGAGAATGTGCTGGTATAGGAAGCCCAAAAGGCAAAAAAGAGTGGACACATCATTTCTAGTCACAGACTACAGAGACACTGGCATAAAGTGAAGCTTTAATTTCCTTCTCCTTGTTTTCTCCTCTAAAATGTGTATGGATCCATTATCTCAACCTATGTGTTTAGAAGCAAGGAAAGGCTGCACATTATCATCCCAAGTCAGCTTTGGCTGTCACTCTGTCTGACGGAGTTTACTGCACTGGATTACTTCTGCTGCCTCCAGATGGGTTTTACTGTGCAATGGGGTTGTATAGCACTAGGGTTACATCTGAAACAGAATACTTGGCACACCAACAGCCTTTTGCAATGTCTGCAATTGTCCGTGGATCTGAAACCCACTAGTAAGAAGCTATTAGCACCTTTCAACAGAACAGTATTTCTACTTGTACAAAAAGAGGCCACATCAATTTATAGGTCTTCTACCACAATAAAAGCCTCAATTGCTTGCAGATGTTATTCTTGACTGGGAATAATAGCCATTGAGTTAGCTGCAGAACATTAGAGATCTATTTAGCTACTAGGAGACCAATTTAGTTGCTCACAGATGGGTGTGCACAGCCATGTGAGATGCTGTAGTGTTATTTGTCAGCTTCTATTTGTCACACCAAAGGTCCTAAGGTTTTCACAAGTCCTGTGTGATACCTGCTAGCCCAATGTTAATGGCTGACATAGTCATCTCAAAAGACAATGGATTCCTAAGTGTAGACAAAAGAGGCACATAAACTTCCAAAATCATATGAGAAGATTTTAAACTTTGTGTGTGAAAATTGTCTATGTTCTTGATCTAAACACACAAACTGAAAGGACTTATCTATTGCCATGTAATACAATGTGGTCATACATAGAACTATGATAACATTTGTCTGGCATCCTTCCATTTTTTCAAGAGTTGAAAAGTTTCTACCCCTACTAAAAATCCAACAGCCGCTGGACATACACCACCATGCACAACCTCATAGCTCTTTTCTGACAGGATTTATCCTGTACAGACTTAATGGAGCAGTATCTACATTCTCTGCAAGGCGTGGCAGTATCTTGCAGCAGAGAAAATAATAGTAGCTGAACAATCTCCCTTTAATCTGCAGTTAGCAGAATACTCTTTTCTTCTTGTTCTCTTCCAATTGGACAGGGGCACCTGCTGTCAAAATCCAGGAAATCTGTCAAGTTCCTAGAAAACAATCTTTGCAATTGGTCTCTGTACCCATAAGAACTTCAGTATGGTTGTATAGCCTACTTATATGCTCTCGGTGAGCTCCTGCTAGTTCTCAGATAGACTCTAAAATGTCTTGTCATATCATTTGACCACCACAGAAATCAACTCAGCAGCTGCTGATTATGAAACCACACAGGGAAAAATTCAGCTCAGTTATTTTTGGCTACTTGAATTTATTCTTCTCAGTTAAGACCCTGCCTCTGTAGTCTACATGCTTAGTATACACAATTGCATCTCCAAAGGATAACTCGTGCCACCTAACATTGATGTAGAAAGATGCTCCCTCTGGACAACTTTCCCTTTCTCATTTGACTGTAGGAGAAGCCTAGACACCCTAATTTAGACAGTTTATGATAAAAGAGAAGAAACACACCTGGTCTGATAACTTTGAATTTTTTAGCCCAGTTGGTAAAGTTTGCCAGCCTATTGAAATTCCAGACAGAACGACGATAATATAGGTGTGATTTATCTTCTTTCACTTTTGATAACTAACAGTCAAATCTGGTCACTTTCTCTTGTCATAAAAAAAGACAAATGCCTGAACACCTGTCAGAGGGGCAGCAGACCTTTTGGGGCATCAGAGAAAGAATTGCCTCAAAGTATTTTTATAGTTTACCTATTACCTCGGTTATATATATCTGTATTAGCAATGTTACCAGCCTCTTCCCTCCCCTCCCCCACCTCCCAAGTGGGGGAAAATATCATAGGACCAAATTATTCCTATTTGTTACTAAAAGATCCTGTTGTTTTGCTTTGCTTCATTTGTTTATAGGAACAATCAGTTTGGTTGTTGAATAAAATGCTTTTAGTACTAGAAGCAGGACTTTTCCTCTTGGAGAACAATGCCCAAGTAATGAGAACATTGATTAATTCAGTCATTTATAAGTGTTGAGTTTCTAATTTAATTCACTCCTCTCAGCAGCATTGTGAGGCTGAATGTTCCTACATGCTAAGAAGTTACATGACCTAAAACTGACCAATCTCTAGTTTCAAAAGCTTTTTGTATATTAGTATGCAGTATATCCAAGCAAAGGAAAACAATAGCTTCCAAATGAATGAGCAAGACGGAAGGTACAGTCATGTCATTTTTAAATGATACGTTGTTCACTGTCACCATTTCAGTAACAACAAGCTTGATTTGAAAACTAATGTCCTCAATTCCTCTTCAGTGAAAGTAAATCAATTTTTCCAAGTCTACTCCTAATTAATTGTTCTCAGGAGGAACTGGAACCCAATCTGCCGTGAGGTTCAGTTTACTTTTCCTTCCTTCTTTTTATTTTTCCCCACTGTGTTCTTAGCTGTAATGCTGAAGAACTAAGCAACGCACAAAATATATCAGTGTTGCTATTAACTGGCAATCACATTAGGAGTCTTAGACACTTCTAGCATGTTAGGAATAAAACTCCAGCCCTTGCTGTCCCTGATGTATTTTTTTCCATATGTCATCTTCTGTCTGAATTTCAACTCATGGGGGATTTCTCACCATAACTGGCCAGAGCTGCCAACACTGAAGCATTTGGTCTTAAATATAATGTACTTGGACTGTAAAGAAATATGCAGGAGACAGATGGCAGCAGATGAGATTTTATTATTGTACAGCTTTTCCCTATAGAGTAAATCCCAGGATACATACTGTTGAATTTACATTGCCAGTTGTGGTTAGAATGAAGGAATAACCACTAGACGGCACTTTGAAGGAGAGAGCTTTCTATGTTACAAAATACACAGCACTTGCAGATGCTGACCCATACAGTGAAGAAAATGAGTTACAAACGGACAAATCAAAAGCTGAAACATCTTGCTAGTGGTGAAAGGAGGCTGAAAGGAGAGCAGACTCACATGCCTCCCATTACAGAGCAGACTGGAAAGTACTGTCATTGGTATTGATTTTCATTCTCTCCACAAATCAGGATTGTAGAAATGCATGCTGCTGTTTGTAGAGAGAGCGTGTCAGCAGAGAAAGGAAGGAACACACATGGGAACATCTGTTCTGGGAAACAGGTTGAAAATAACCATGTAATAGTACAACAGAAACATCTGCGTCACATGCAGCCTACCATGAGCAGAACATCAGGAAGGTTAAGGACACAAACAAGTCTATGAACACTAGGTCAAAAAGCGGCGTACTGATGGTCAGAAAATGCTCCACAGATCACTTTTTTCTTTGCAGCTCAATTATAATTTAAAAGAATATAGAAGGAGACTTGTGTGACATGGGCAGATGCTACAAGAAGGACTGCAATGCATATCAGATAGCCCAAGCAACAGATAAAGAAAGACACTGAGCAACACTCATAATTAAGATAATTAAGAGATCCATTTTAGGTATTGTCCATTATTCCTTTTTCTCAAAATAAAAAGATATAAAATGTTAGTTAACACATGGCACAGCAGCTCTGACTAATACATTTATTTTGCTGCCTAATACTCAAAATGGAGTAATAATCTGTTCAAACAGAAATTTGCTGATGAAATCCTATTTGAAATATAGTGCAAAAAAGAAAAAAGAAAATAGAACAAAAACAAAACAAAACAACTCTATGATCACCCTGCTTTCCCAGTGTAATTTTCATTTTAGCCGTCAGCAAGAAAGGACTTCTTCAGGCTTCAACATGGTTCCTGGTGCTATCAGCATAATCTATTTTTGCTTAAAGAAAGAAAGGAAAGAATTAGTTCATAGAAGTTTCAGAGGCTCTTGCAACAAATACGTCCATACCCACATTTGCATTTAGGTGGAGGAGCCAGTGTGAATACATTACTTATGTGCACAGAAAAAAAAAGTACTTTTACATTATTTCTGAATTGCATATGTATCATTTTCCTTGGAAATATGCAAATACTGACTATGCAAATCCATCACTTTTCTACACTTATCTTCAATACAGCCCACCCATTTCTCAAACTGTAGACAACTTGATGTTTGCAGTAAAATACAAAATGATTCTGGGACATTTCTAAAGCATATCAGGCTACAGGGAATTCCAGTATATTTGTTGCACTCATGAACTGATATTCAATTGGCTTTCCTTGTTCAACAGTGACATTTCTGCTATTTGCTATATGTTAAAATAATTTTGTAATGAATAAAGCCATTACTTCATAATTTGATTTGGAAAAAAAGATAGTGGATCAATAAGAGAAGAAAAATAGCACATTGCCTTGTAAGAGCTGAACAAAAGTAGTGCTTCTTTCAAGCTGACAACTAGTCTTGATGAGGCCAGGCTGTCTTTGGTGAAGAGAAGATAATGTGACATGGAAAAAGCAAAGCAGACACCAGCCATTCAAAGTGGTTGATAACACTATTGTAACAAAATCATCAGACACCATTACAGGCACAATAAAGGACTATTTTAGAAAATAGAATCAACATTTTGTCTGCTTGTTCCTCCAAAATGGGATTACTTCCTTTCCTACTTCCTACAAGGTTAGACTGCCCTTAAACAGTACTGCAGTCAGTGGACATCATTGCCAGCTATGTGTCAGAAATGGCTAGTAAGGAAGAAAAGATTTCCGTATGTGCTCATATCAGAGAACTCATCAAAAAATGGCTGTGAAAAAGCTGAAACATTTCTGGGTGAGAAAGAACTGGTCACCAGAAGCTTTGCCAGCAAGACTGCTGTCATTTTTTCACACTTCCTTTCATACAGATCACAATCTTCCTCCTCCACCTCCTCTTCTTCAGGACAGTAACTCTTAGATGAGCTCCCAGAATGAACATCAGGGAAAGAAAAAGGACCAAATGTCTAAAGAAATCCTAAGGGTTTTGACCAAACACTAAGAAAAAACAAATACTTTCTGCTTAGAAACTGAGCTTTAATACTTGCTAACAAAGAAAATAAAATGATTATTTCTAATTTTTTTTAATTTGTTTCTCTTTCCTTTTTCTGGTGTCCACAAATTTACCAAACTGCACTATGTGGAACTAAAATAAGTAATTCCAAAGAATTTGCATTTAAATGCAGAGAAGGGAAGATAGTACCAAAAAAATATGCAGATGTTCAGGAAAGGTAGAGGAATGATGGGTGAGTAAATGTCACTGCAGCATCTGATGCACAGACTCAGATGTGAATGATCCAAATCGCTTATTACAAGTTCTCACATCACTTATATATCTTTACAAGTTTTTGTTTTCTAGCTTTTCCATCCACCCCTACAACCTTCCCATCTACCTTTACATGTCAACAGAGCATTCTACAAAACACTCTTCAACCATTCACACAAGCGCTTATCCAATCAGGGCTGTGAGACATTCTTCTTCTTGAGGTATCCCTGGTTCTCATGCTGTTTATCTTGCTCCACAGCTTCTGTTCTGAACAGTTTTTCTTGTATTCCCACAGGTCAGTATTTCTCAGGCACTTTTTCAAAGTACGTCTTTTTCCACTGTACACAGAAAGAAATTAAAACATCAGTAGTAAAGGTAGATTGAAACAAAAGAGAAGGAGAAGAGACAGACTTGTATATGTCTGTACTTAGTGTTATGGTTTAGTGGGCAATCTTGGTGATAGGTAAACAGCTGGACTAGATGATCTTAAAGGTCTCCTCCAACCTTAATGACCCTGTGATTCTATGATATAAAGTAGATGAATGAAGCAAGAGCAACGTATATGATATGAACATTTGGCAGATGAAATTAACTGAAGAGTTAAAAGATTCAAAAGCAATTACCAATTGATTAAAACAACAAATAAGGTTGAAACCCATAAAATCTAGAACTGATACCAAGCTGACCAGTGATTGCTTGCTGGACAATCAGGTCAATCAGGTACTCCCCACATCTTTAAATGTGAAGAACAATAAGGGTTCTCCCCAAATGACCCAAAGGATGGATAAGCAACTGACTGGCAAGGAAATGAATGTGGCTTTACTGAAGTCAGATAAACTCAGATGGGAAATGTGGCATTAATTTTAAGCATATGGCATGAATGATAAACCACTGGAAAAAACTATTGAAAGAGGAGGTGGACTCACCATCTGTTGATACTCTCAAAAATAAGATTTCATATCTTTCTGGAAAATAAATATTTTATACAAGCACATGTTACTGAGCTCAAAACAGAAGCACCCGCAGGAAACTAAAAGTCTGTGAAAATATACGTCATCAGAAGAATTGAATTAATGGTCTCTCTGTCTTATAAATCTGTAAAGTTTTCCCAGGAGCAATTTTGGATTAGTAAAATGATATCAAATGGCAGAGGAAAAATAAACCATTGATACAAAAATGCAGTGATACAAACTAGACCTTGTTTATGTGTGCATGTTTACACGTTTAAATAAAAGATAAATAGCAACAAAAAGATTGAAACCCATAATTGAGGTTCTCTGCAAACTCAAAAATCTGTTCTGTGCTGTCATGATCTCTACAGCAAAATGACTGTGATGCTGTCAATTAGGAGGTGATACTGTAAATTATGAAGTGACAGATTAAAATGAAGCAGTGTAATATATCCAAATCATATCCTCACATATTTCTTCTTGGATTAGGATTTAGTTTCTGATAGCTTGTATCCTTTGCTAATTAAAATCAAATATTCACAGATGGAAAGCTTCTTTATACACTTGACCTGTGTAACACTAGTTGAAATCAAGACTAACCCATTGCAGCTCCTAGTTGAAATCTGTTTTCCCTTTGTCACAGAATGCTACAACTTCTGTAACAACTCATGGCAGCAAACTGTCATCCTTCAAAAATAATACAGACCTTTCTCTCCAGTCACTATATTTTATGAAAGCTGTACTTCCAGGAAGCCAAACTGGGAGATGAAAATGAAGGCAAAAAAACTCAAACCAAGTTATACTCATTTTTATTTTTCTTAACATTGCTCGAAGCCATCAGTCTCAATAGACAGGAGAAATTTTATCAAAGGCAGAAACCTACATTAGAAATGTTTGTATCTAAGCTTGATACCCTACTACATTTAGAGACACCTGAAAGAAATAAGAACTTCTTGGACACGATTTTTTCTGTTTTGTAGCCATTGTCTGAAATAGAGCAAATTAAAGTGCATTTAATTTAGACAAAGTGAAGCATGGACTTCATCTCACTTTACTTGTCTCATTCTGGAACAGAAGAGATCTGGAATTGTTCAGAAGTTCTAACCGTCTTGTATAAATGTAGAGATGTGACATATTTCTGTGTGACGCTGCATCTTTCACTTGGGTTGACTAACCTGGAGTACTCACCTGGATTAAAGCACTGGCATAAGATCTTTAGAGTTTTAACTCCAGTAAATATCTTGTGTTGCTGCATAGATTTCACTAGAAACTTTTGACAGGATGCAACTGCCTGAGTGAAAAGACAGTTTAGTTACCTTGGGAGAATCAAGACATCTTCAGAAATGGGAGATACACACAACCCTCCAGATAAATGTCAAGGATACCCCACTGCATTCTGAATGGCTATGAACAGAATCTTAAATTCTGGTTGCCTCTTTAGTTTCAGCCGTTTTGTTTAAAACAACCAAAATTGATGCCTTTTGCTTTTTAAATTCAGAGTTATTGAATGACCCAATGTTTTGGATTGTAAGAAACCTTGAGATAATCTAGGTCCAACCCCCCTGCTATAGACAGAGATATCTTCCATCAGATCTTGTTGCTCAAAGCCCCATCTGACTGCACTTGAACAATTCCAGATATGGGACATCCACATCTTCTCTGAGTAACCCGTTTCATAGGGTTAGCATTAGTTAGGATTCTGAAATAGGTAATCAAATATCATCATATTTATTCATTTAAAAGCTTAGTACTTCACCCAATTTACCCCACTATCATGTACTATCTTTACTGTGGTGAATACGGAAAATATTTTCAATGTCCACATTTTTCCACATTTGTCATATACATATTTATTACAAAACAAAACAATGTCTCTACTGTATTTCTGTCAATTTCAGTGGAAAGTTCGACTTAGATAGACCTGCCTAATTTAACCCAGTCTAATATGTAAATGACTATTTCATTTTACACCAATTTTTATTCTTGTTTATTGTAAAATCTTAGCATTTACAATTTTTTTTTACATTGAACGTTTATTTTATATTAAATTTAATTAATAGGAACTATTCACAGTCATTTGAAATGCACTCCACGTTGATTGAAATAATTAGTGTAGGGCTACTCAATATTTACTTAAGATATGAATCTAGAGGGATTTGATAAAATTAATTAGCAGGAACTAATTATAGTTAGGATATGAGTTAGGGTTTAATAAATATAATTACGGAGTACAAATGATGGATTCTTAATTAATAGATACTAGTTGCCAAACACTGAAGAGACATTATCATATTTCAGTGCAGGACATGCTATTCAGTACACCTTCAATTGCAGTGGAAATAGTGACATTTAAAATGTTCAGAATGAGGGTGGTGAGGGAGTTAAAAACAGATAAACTAGTTTGTTTCAATTTTATACTGAAAGCATCAGGTCAATTAAGAAAACTGCCTTCTAAAAATGAATATATTCCTCCTTATAGTATATTGGCATATGGCACAATGGCTACAGGACAGAATTTTAGAGGTATTTAGGCATTTAATAGTGGCAAGAGGCTCCTGATGGGTTTTTCATTATTAGTTTGCTGTTCTTGAATATTCAGCTTGGCACTTGTTCTCTTTTTTTATGTGTCTAACTTCCTCTAAAAACATAGCCTGCACTTTATACCTTGCTAACCTACCTAAAAGTGAAATAATAATATTTCCCATCCTTAGAAAGGTGTTGTGAGTATAATTTCTTCAAAGACTGTGAAGTAATCAACTGCCATAGTATTAGAGGCTATATAAATATTATGATAAATTGATAGAAGAATTATTCTCTATTTTGATGCAGAAAGTTGATCACCTTTTAAATTTACTTTCTGCAGTTGGATTCTCCATCCAGTTAGAGTTCATTGAAAAGCTTCTAAAGCTTCTTAACATATGTCTATATAGCAATCAAAAAACATGACCGCTGTGTCAATGTGAAAATATTACGACTTAACCCAAGAAGTAAAATCTTCACTTCTAGCTAGGCTCTCAGATTCTCATAGAAATATTTGGTTGATTGGAATAGGTTTTGAATACAATTTATTTTGCCAGTGTAAATGTATGATAGCAATTTGACATTATTCTGCTGCCATCAGCTGAATATCTAACAGGTGCAGAAATGCAAAGGAACACCTTCCTTACAGCAGCTCAAACCAGGAAATTGTCCTTTTGCCAAGAATCCCATAGTGAGAGTCATTCAAGAAAAGAATGAGATCAGGCCACAGAAGGGAGTGTATTGAATCATAATATCACCTAGGCATAGTTCACAAGTCAAGTTATCTCATATCTGCTGTTTAAAAGTTATTTGTATATAAGTTAAATTAATTAGATTCACTATTATTTAGATTTCATTTTCATCTCTATTCTTTTAATTATCACTACAAAGAATGGAAAAGTCTTTAAAATTAGCTTGTTTAAAAATCCTTCATTTCCCCTCAAAATAATTCACTGTAAAATTACAAGAACAACATCAATATTTTATATTTGCTATAAGCATTATATAATAGTAAGCCCACTAATTTTATTGTAGATGCTTTAATACCATTTATTATGTGCCGTTCATAATAACAATAAGAATGCAAAATAATATTCTTCCATTTATCAGCACCATAATTAATTACTACTGGGTTCTTACCAAAGCCAAAATTCCTTAAATCACTCCAAATTCCAAATTACATGACATCAACAAGCAGAAGAGAGAGATGGCTTCCTCTCTCAAAACAGTATCTAAGAACCAACACGATCTGTAGTCCTCAGATAAATGTGCTTAGTCTGACTCGAAGCTGCTCCTCCAGCAACAATTGTAGTAAGCAAATCCTTAGCCAGCATGTTCTAATTTATATATTCAGAAATTGCTTCTTTTGGGACAACAGATTAAATTTCAACCCATAAAGCAGAAAGAGTTACCTTAACACGTAAAGTTTCACCTTTTAATATTTTGATGGTAACCCCTGAGGGGCTGCAATTTGCAATTTTAGAAGATCAAGCCTGCTAAGCACACAGGAATTCAAAATAGTGTGTTGATTACTGACAGTGATGGGGGCAGCTGGGGACAAGGGCGGGGATGAAGAGTGAACTGAAAGAGGCAAGGTGATAAAGAGACATAGCCCAAGATTAGAGGCTGATTTCCTCCATTTTTTCTCTTAATAAGAATTATAATTTAAAGGTGGTTAAGATGTATGCATGCACAAAAGTGAGGAAATGAAACACCTGGCATTTAAGATGGATAGAGAGAAGAGCATATGATTTATTAATGTGCATTTTGTTTTGTTTTGTTGTTGTTGTTTCTTTTTTTGTTTGTTTGTTTGTTTGGTTTGTTTGTTTTTTTTGTCCTTTTAAATGAACTGTTACAGCAGCAAGGGAGAAGGAGATATCCTTCATACATTTGTACTGAAATGAATTTTAAATAGATAAAAATAGGCTGTGAATAGACGCCAAACTATGACTGTGAACTGCAGCTCTTCCTCTGCATGCTTTCCCTTCGACAGCCTACCTTGAAGGCAACAGAAACAGACTTTCATGCAATTTCTACCTTGCTCCTTCACTCTAAGCTGTACTGACAGACACATCACTTCACGTTTGTCTCTTTACCCAACAGTAGCACACTTTTTAAAGGAAGCCTCTTAAGTCTGAAGAGTGAAAGTGCCTTCTCCACCCACTTGTCTATTTTCTCCTGTCATTATCATGCCATAGCGTATTGTTTTTTGGAATTGCCTCAACACAAAGTGATCTCACACCTAAGTGTATAGCAAAAAGACACTGTCACAGTGGGACAAACTTGTCAGATACCACATGGCTCATCTGTTTTGGCGAAATCTTGGTAGTGTGCATGTAGGACTCTTCTCTCTAGATCATACATATCCACTTGTGCAGAATTCACAGTGTGTTTAAGCCAAATGCTGAAGCACTCAGTTGAAAACCAGGTCAGCCAGAAATGCAGGCAAGGAAAGCATGTGTAACTCACTGATTAAATACTCAACACTTTCTAGTTTGTGCTTTGTCTACAGACGTTTATTTATAACCACTAGCAAATTACTCAACTACTCCTTCCTTCCTATTCTGCACAAATGATTTCATGTTGCCATGTACAGTTGTAACCTATTCAGGAGAACAGGTTTATGGACATTCTGCAGCATAAACTCAACAAAGATGATCCTGTTTGAATTAATTATATCCAGTTTCTGAAAGAATTAATGCCATAGAATGATAGTGGCTCCACACAAATTTCAATTAGGAATCTTATAAGAAGCGATGCCGTCTCAGGTCAACAGCAGAGATGAGATCCTACAGGGAGAAAGCAACGGCTGTTTCCTATATCACTCTTGACCTTTTACTGAAAGCTGACCTGTCTGGAAAGGGGACTTGGGAATTCCTGCAAATAAGAAAGACTGCCATTTCACTACACAAATACAAGGGGATCACTCTGATCCCCTTTCCTCAGATACTAAGGAAAAATATCTCTGGGGCTACAGCTAGTTAAGAAGACTTACATGAATGTCAAAGTTGTCTCTTTTATTATTTAGGAAAGGCCCATTTTGCAACACTACATGCCATGTCTTTGTTTCTGAACTAGTTAAAAAAAATGAATGAATACACTTCAGTTTCTGAAAGGAGTGGCTGCTCTATCTAATTTCTCATTTGTTCTGACCATGCCTCCTTTTCCAACAAAAAACTTGTCTTTGACTATTTTCCAGCCTGTGCTTCTAAGCCTAGGAGAGAGTTTGCAGCCATTACTTCCACAATCCCTCCCACGCATTTGCTGTCACAAACCCACATTGATCAGTAGTTGCCTGAAATTTTATGTCTACTATTGATGAAGACATCAAATCCTCCTGTCTGTAACGCTGTCACTTCTTTACAAGTACACCGCTAAACTGGTCATATCCACACTGAGATTAAGAGCTTAGTGGGAATGGACATTTCATCTGGAAAATAAGGATGGTCAGAGTTATAGTCAAAAATCTGTCCCCTACTTGGCAGTAGAGCAGACTAGGATATTTAAGGTGTAGACACAAAAATGGTGTGAAAAACTCTTTCCCAGCTCTTCATGACCAGCTACCTATTTCTGACTAGGCAGATTAAACATAGGTCTTTGGGTAAACCTGGAACAAAATTTGAATTTCATCTACATGAAAGGGTAGAAAG
Organism: Lagopus leucura; assembly: GCF_019238085.1. Lineage (NCBI taxonomy): Eukaryota > Metazoa > Chordata > Aves > Galliformes > Phasianidae > Lagopus > Lagopus leucura. The sequence goes on along the minus strand of NW_024962252.1, from coordinate 1,276,312 downwards.
AGGTAATAATTGCTCTACTCAAAATCAGAATTTTCATGCAAGTTACTAAACTCATAAATGCAAGTTTTGGTAGAATTTTAAATCCTAATTCATCAGATCACAGTCTTTGATTACTACAAGGCAAATGTGTCCCAAGGAAAACTTGATGTCTTTTGCCTGGATCCTGGCTTGGTAAAAGCAGCTGACCCAAATATGGTTAGAGATAGGGAGTTTGCTGAGTAGCCCCCTTTAATGCAGCTGTTTCTGTTTCATCATTGAATAGCTGAGTTTGCCTCTTCCTGCAGATCCCTGATATATTGTAATGATCCAGTAACAAGAAGATTATTATAAGGACCCATCCATTTGTTGAAAATGCAGTCAGAGACAAGGGACTTCTCCCTCTCTACAGCAAAGATAGTTCGAGAAGAACCTACATACTACTCTTGTTGCCTTTTATTTTTTGTATTCGTTGAGGAAGCATTCTCATTTAAAAGGGCAGGAAGGCCAATTTTAGTGTAAAAGAAAGAAAAAGACATATTTATCTAGTGCAAGAGCATCAAATCTTCCAGCGTTTGCACATGAACAGAATCTCTTCTACTTTTCAAGTAACTAAACCATTCTGAATTTGCTTGTTTTAATCCTTGAACTCTTATCTTGAGAATGAGAGGCCATTGCCATTTATGAAGATCTCTTTTATTTTTCCTCTCCCAATAAAATGATATAGCAGAAAATGTAATTAATATCTCCAGCTATTAACTGTCCCTTCTGTTCAGGAAAATTCTCTGTGATAGATGCATTTAAAAACATTGAGATGGCTTTCTCAGTATCTGTTAGGATCTCCCGAATACAATGCATTTATTTACAATGGCAGTTGGAAAAAAAAGCAGCTCTATTTTTGAATTCTTCAGATTTTCTTCTGAAAGTCTTACTCATTAGAGACATTGTTTTCTCATGAAGTTCTTTGGTTTCATAAGGAAAGTCTTTTTTCAGATATTTCTGGTGGGAAACAAAATATTCAGGTTATGCTTAAGTATAGAAAATCCTCACCTGGACAGCTGAAGTCAGCAACAGTGTCTTCAACTGGAACAAATACAGAATCCTCAGATAGGCCTGGGTAACCAAAGATATCAAATGAACTGTCAAATTTATTATAATATTCTATGTAATTCTCTTTTTTTCCTTTTATGTTCTCTTCTCCATTGCTGTAGAAGACAGCTGTGGAAAATCTCACCTTCCTTTCTATTGTGTGCATCTGTGTGTTTACGTTTCTATTCTCTTGCTGCAGAAAAGTTTACAAGTGTGGCAGAGGTGTGCAGTGCAGATTTTGGACAAAAAAAAAGATAAGTAATAATATGCTTGATTTTATAATATGATACCAAAGTTTCAGATTCACATTTCCTGGCTGCTAATATTGCCAGTATTTTACTTTCAATTATATTTTAATACCAACCTTGTCAACATGGTGCTTCAGTTGGTCTTCTGCTGGAAAATAAATAATTATGGTTACGAGCAAGTCTTTTGGGTCCGTTATTTGGGGAAAATATAAAAGTGTGGGAATAGTTGTTTGCCTTGTCAGTTAAAGGCCTCAGGTAAACATAATACATGAGAAGAACAAATAGCTAAATGAAGCAGCAAGTCAACATATGCACCAAGTCCATCTTAGTTTTCATTTTGCAGTTATCTTCATTATCACTATTCTGCTGTAACAGAACTGTGGACGCTCAACCTAGAAGATGAAATCTAAGATCTCATTTAGTGCTCACGAAGTAGAGGTATGTTTTCACACATTAAGGAATTCTACTGAATTATGAGCAGCAGCAATATCAGCAGCAATACCAGCCTATAGCTGGTATTAACATCTGAGGTGAGATTCTCACTATCACAATAAATTCAGTTGCCCACCTGTATACTACAGGCTCAGTTCTACAGCCCAATCGTGGGTATATTCTGTCTTTTTCAAACAGCCAAGCATTTGTGGGTGTCTCTCATTTGAGACGCCCACAAATGGATAGGTACATCTGACAAAGGATGTGCTGGGGGAGAGCTGCATCCTTCTGAAGCAGCAGTCAGCTGCCATAAGATACCATGATGCATCTTAAATAGTATAGACACCTATGTTTATGAAACCGTATCAAGCTATTTTTATATAAGATGCCATTATTGCTAATGGAGATGTAATCAATGAGATCTATAAAGACCAGAGAGCTGAAGACATTCTATGGTCTGTATTGACTAGTTCTTCATTGATTGTAATAGGATCATAAACACCTACTGTAACAGTGAACATCTATGCTAGATAACTAAATTTAGATTTTTTAATCTTAAGCGGAGTTAAACACCAGAAAATCTTCATTTGTTTTAAAGAGTAGGAGTAGAAACAAATGTTTCCTGAAAGTTGGAAGCAATTTCAAATTAAGTAGTCAATAAGAATATGTCACTGTGCAGCGAGAATGTGATTAGATTTTTAGCAGAATTTAATGAAAGTAGGGAAGAACATAAGAACAGTCTCACTTGGTCGAGTGCAAAGTCCATACCACCCAATATCCTGTCTCACACAGTTCGCATAAGCAAATGACAAGGGAAATAAAAGAACAGGGTAAACTGGCTTGACCAGAATGCTCAGTATTGTTATATTCACTACTCCATTTTAAATATGCCTAATTATTTATAATATAAACACAAGATATGAGTATGAGCTTGCATGACTTCTCAGACAAATTTTGAAGCTCCCAGGTTTTGAAGAGGAGTCCCACTTCCCATTTGACTCTTGCTAGAGAGTTTCAAAATGATATGTTTTTACAGGACTCAATGTTTTTCAGCCTTTTGTTTGGATAATTTATATGAAAAGAATATATTATGATTCACTAAAATGTGTATTACAAAATCCATCTTAAATATTGCTGATTTGATTAGTAAAAAGGAATTGTGATTATGGGGGAAAGCTTGAATTTTGTCCTATCATTTCCTTCCCAGAACTGTGCTAATCTGCAAAATCAATCTCTTATTTTAAAATGTCTACTTTCCCTCCCTCCTCCTCTCCTTCCTTTATGTTGAAAACTTTCAGAAAACAGTCTTGTCACATATTGACAGTGACGAGACGGGAAGCTGACCTATTCACCTCAATGATCTGAGGACTTCAGAGACTAACTGCAATCACTGAAGCCTGATCAAGTCATGGGAGGGATTATGTGTCTGTGCCTGTGGCAGCAGGGGCTGGAACCGATGATCAAAAAAGACCTTCCTGTCCTGCATTCTTTTTTCTGTGAAATATATTTAAGCACAGGGCCTTTTCTACGCTTTACTTTTTTTTTTTTTTTTTTTAATTGTCTCTTTTTCAACAGAAAAGAACAGGGCAGAGAAAATGTCCTGCTTCATAAGACTTTTATAGATGCAAACTTCAAAGCCAAGTAAAACAAGAAATTAAAATAGGAGAACCAAAACGTTGTTTTTTTAGGTATTCTACTGCTACACATGCTTCCAGCATACAACATGCTTCCAGCATTGAAGTATCATAGAATGATTCACTTCCATATTGTAGAACTCTCGTAGGCCACCGAATATGACAACCACTTGAAAGTAGCTAAAGCTAATTGTCCCTGTGCCACACTGACTCTTGCACTGTGCCTCAGAACTGTTAGGGGAAATATTGATTGCACGAGCTGAGAAATGTTGGACACTACTGTCATCTTTTAATAAAATAGAAAGTGAAATTCCAAGACCTGACCCTTAGCCACAGGCCGCATTGCCCATATGGTCTGTATATACTATGCAAACAGAGGTACACCCAAGTGTGACCTAGTCAATCTAGACACCTATCAAATCTCAACACATTCTTGATCAATTATGAAACACAAGATCAGATATGATCTTTCCCATGGATCCTAGATTCTTGTTACCAGGTGGTTTTCCACTAGAGACCAAGCAACAGTCATCTTGCAAACTTCACAGCTAGCTCAATCATCTCTATAAGAATAGCAGTTAATGAAGGCAGAAGTATACATCATATTTTCATTATTTTGTCTATTTCTATTGTAAAATAAATGTCAGTAAAACAGCTACTGGTGAATATTAGCATGGACATTGAAACTAACTTCACTGTTTGAAATATTTTTGATTGTAAAGTCTTAAATAACATTGACAAATCTTTATTCTGCATTGATTATATTGCCATACTAAACTCTTCATTATGTGAGTTCTGAATGCTCACAAGAATCAATCATAATTACACATGGCCTAATACAGCTGAAATCAAAACAATGGATCGATTAATACTATAAAGTGCACTGCACCTAGCCAATCTCTGTGAGGCAATCAAGTAAAAATTAGATCTGTATATTATTAGCATTTTAGTTATTTAACTATTAAGAAATGTTAAGCAAATCTCCAGAGGTACATTCACATCAGCATAAGATTAAATGATTTCAGACTTACATGCCCCCTGATTCCAAGGAATTATAATTGAAACCACAAGGCCAGCTTGTTGTTTTTTTTTTTTTTTTTATTTACATTTGAAAATAAATTTGTACATTTTAATCTACTAAACCACACTCTTTAAATTCTGAGGTTTAATTCCACATGAACTGAATAGTGAAAAAAAAAATAAATTGAAAGTTACACAACTTTTCTAAATGGAATGATTCTACTTTATTTCACTCACTAATATGCAGTTTGAAAGTAAAGGAATCAAAACTCTGTCAGAAGAGACATAAATATTTTAAAGAACATGCAAATTTATATGTTTACATATAAATAAAAGAAAAAAACTTGTCCAGGATTCTGTTGGAAAACTTAGGTTAAGATTCAGGTTCATCTAAAAACTATCAGCAATAGAAAAAATGATGTAGTGATTTTGTACCTTCAGTGCACTTCCTACTAATCTATGATTTCTTAGTGAAGCTGCTTGAATTCTCAGTCTTAAATCCTAAGACAGAGAAAGGCAGCAAGTACTGTGCAACTTGAAGTAGCTGTGATCAGCTGCTGAGTTAACCATGTACCTGGTATTACAATATTACAGCAATAAAAGAAAAAAGAAAAAAGAAAAAAGAAAGAAAAAAGTGTTACAGATAATCTAGGGAAGAAATTGGGGAAAGATTAAGGTCTCCAATTTTATTTCATCCTGGAGATGGACCCAGGTGCAGAACCTACTGACTCTTTGCCAATAATTGAACAATTCAAAAACACACATTATGTACAATTCTGCCCAATTCCTCATCCATCAGGTGTGCTCAGAGGGATATTTATCCCATTCCGGCGAGCTATTCATTTCTCCCGTACCGCTGCGTAGACTATTTATGTGGGGTCACTTTTCTTCCTTCTTCCACAAGAGTTCTTTTTCTTTTTCAAAATCTTTGTTCTGTGTAGTTCTGAGTTGTCTGTCAATGTTTTAGTGATGTCACTGTGTAATCTCGGGTAGAAGAAGGTCACCTGTACGATTCTCTTCCATTCTCTCTCAAGGTGTTGATGTTCCCCTTTATTCTCTATGTAGCAGTTTAGGATCACCTCTCTCACGCTGACTGCAAAGCTGCACAAACCACACAAAATACCCTTTGCAAACACCGTTCCTAGGTGAAAAAGGCAGAAACAGAGAGTTAAATGTGTTTCCTCAGCTCTCACCCAATGAGATTATGTGAAGAAATTAAATAATTTTAATTAATCTGTGGAAGCTTCTTCTTTCCTTTTTCCTCTGATGAGACATAGAAGTTGCTCCATTTTGGTGTCAGATTTGTGACACACAGACCTGTCTTCAAGCAACGAGGCTAAAGCCAATATCTCATTTCACATAAGCTACTGAGCAGTCATCACATGGTAATGCTTTCCAGTCACTATGGGTGCAATGGCTGTAAGCTTTCATCTATAAATTCTTTTTCAGTTGCTCATTTCTGTCAAGCTGGTCTAATCTACTTACACCTGGCACATTAATTCTTATCTTTTCCCTGCAACATTGTAATTATATGTTATTTCCAGCAATAATTAATTCTCTCTCAGTAAGGCTTTTTATAGCTTGTAAGTCAAAGTGGGCTGCACCATACTAAATAATTAATTCAGACTGTGTTTTATGTCATGACATACACACAGCCCCCGGGTGTAATTGTTACAGAATTCTTTTAAGAAGAAAGTCCTTGGCTCCCAGGGGTTGTACAGACTAGAAAGTACAAATTATAATGGTTATTTCTCTCAGACCAATAGTAGGTGTGTTCATTCATTTCTACCAACAATCTATTTAAGGCAGCTATTTCCAGAAGATCTTGTTACTGTGTTAACCTACAAGAACGTGCAGCTGCAGACCATATGTATGACTCCATATTGCATATAAATCCCTTCAGAGAAGCCTGCAGCAGATCACACACCTTTCAACAGTTTCATGTACCTCTTGTTCACAATTAAGGGACATTCACGTAACAAAACAAAACAAAACAAAAAAAAGGAAGGAAGGAAGGAAGAAAAAAAAAGAAAGGTGACACAAGACTATTGTTATGAGGTACTAACAAACTGTTCATAGAAAACTCAATCATTAAGCAAAAGTTGATACCTAGATGTGGTATCTCAGCTAGAGGAGGAGATGAGAAGAACCCAAACAGTAGCCAAGAGGATGGATTAGCTTACAAATAATAGGAAAACTATAAATACTAATAGTGATCTATAAAAATGCAAATAATTAAAAATAATAATAATTTTAACACCATATTCTTATCAGCAGAGGGTTATACCAACTGGACAAGGTAGAAGAAGATTAGAGGACAGCATTGTATTAAAAAAAAAAACAAGGATAATTGCAATCTAAATAAAATAGCAAATGTTCAACTACATAAACATCCAATTCAAAGACATAAATAGCCCAGACAAAAATTCAGCAATTGCTGCACTCTGTATATGGCGTGTACCTTCTAATTGTCTGAGGATTCAAATTAAGTGTTTTTGCTGCATCCCCTTTGAAGGTAGAAGAAGTTCATGCACTGTCCATCCCTAATCTCTACACTTTAGATAATGACAGTCAGTCGGTAGTAGCGGCTGAAGCTTGAACCTCAGGAATGGAAAGGGGCTAGTGCTTAGATTGGCTTTCCTTTTTTTCTCCAAAGAGGAGACAAAGATAGAGCACTATCTTCTGACACAGTCCAAGACTATTATATCTCTGGACCGCAGGACATCCACTCACAGTGAAATATAAAGTGTAAAGGAGGATAAGACTGTTTCAGAATGCTTCAAAATATCTGCAACAGATTCGAATCTCATTAAATGCGGAAGAAATCAGCCAGTGGAAGTATGGAGACAAGGATGGATTCTGCAGTAATGAGACAAGGGCAGAAATGCTCAGTGAATGCAATCAATCATAATGGCAGGTTATCTTTAGGCTCCCTCCCAGGGAAAATATCTTGACTTCTCAAACTTCATAAAGCAGCATCCTGTCCTGGAGTTATCAAGGCGAGGTGTTCTTTTGCTATTCATATTTCCCACATAAAGTGCCATCCATCAGACATCTCTAAAAACCATGAGCAGGCTAACAGACTGACAATTAACAATAACCTTCAGTAATATGACTGCAAGGAGGCCTGGAGCAGTCCTGCAAACCCTCAATATGCAAAACTTTATTTCTTTGTCCTTTAAAGGTATGTTAGGTGGGCGAGGTTTAAGCAGTATGAAAGTATCAGGTGTTTCTGCAACATCTTGGTAAAGAAAAGTGCATCCTTTTTTTTTTTTTCTGCTGAGTCTGTCACAGACCTTGGTAGATAGGTTCTGCATGTGTGTCATCTCAGGAAAAAGGAAAAATACTGGAAATTTTGGTCCTTCCTCTGTCGGATTTTTATTTTCCCAGCTGAATTAAAATATGGCCAAGAAGAGGAAAAATCTTCGAACACGAACAAAAGAACACATACGTTTCACCTTCCAAATGATGGGATTTTTAAGAACTGGCAAAAAGCCCAAACTATGACAGTTTCTTGTCTAAATATGAAAATTTCCTGACAGCTCCATTATGCATAATTTTTGACATCCCACGAGGGTCCTGGATCCTATAAAGAACACACTATCTATCTCCTTTCCCTTTTCCTTGCATTTGCAAACTGTCTTACAAGGTCATTAGTGCTGTTATAGTTGTTTGTTCATTGTGTTATTTATACCATGGCATCTGGCCACATTAAAAGCATTAAAATAAAATATCTGTCCATAAGGTAGCTATAATTGTCATCTTCCTCTTAACCACCTCTACTTATCACACAGGAAGAAGAAAGCTGCTGCGTTCGACTTGGCCCTGCTGTTTTGAGGGGACAGGTTGAGACTCATATCACTTTCTGAAAAGCAGTAAGCCTCTTCCATAACCATCACCCACAAATAGAGTCCTGGAAATGCCATGTGTTCAGTAAAATTTTAAAGTTAAATAGTCCAACAAATACCAAAATTTGCTTCATAAACTTTGTTATGATAGCAGGAAATAGCCTTTGAGACACAGATATACGTGACATAAAGTGAGCAGAGGAGAAGGGCTGATATTTACTACTCATACTGACATTGAGAAAACATGAAGGTCATGAGCACCAGTAATTATAATTTGAAGGAAATTTTTATGAAATATTAGATACTCAGGTTGTTTTAAAGATTCCCAAGCAGGTTCTCAAAATTTAGCAACTGTCAGATTTATTAATGTTTTTGAAACACAATAGCCATCCTATGCTATTTATGGAGAAGGAATGAAAATCTGCACACAAAAAAATGTGCTGCTGTAAGTAAAGATGCTATTAAAATTCACATATACAAGCTGGTCAAAATAAGGTTTATGTAGAAATGATAACACAAGCATTTACAAATTTTATGGGCTCATCCTCAAAACCCACATTTTTTCTGTCATAAGACTATCAGCTTTTGCTATTTTACATATTTAGATGTAAAACTGACCTTGTTTGAAACGCATTTTCAAGGTCTTGCCTTCTGATCTAAAAATAAAATAGAGAAATTTCATCTGCACTTTTAAAACAGTGGCATGGAGATGAAATGCAATTTCCTTAAATGTCAAGATTTCCAAATTTGATTGGGAGTACATCACACATAGTTTTTGTTTCTGTCTTATTGTAAATATCTGATTTGTTAGTGATAAAGATCAGGAGAACTGAAGGTCATAAAATGCAATAATTTCCTGTTATTTAAAGTTTCTGAAGCAGAAAGAAGTAAAGAACTCTGAAGAGTTTCCCTTTTTAGTGTTGCTTTTGGCCCTTATTTATTGTCATGGATACTGTTTCCTGAAATGAAATTCTCTAATTTTGTATCAATCCCAGTAAAACTAAGTGTACATAAGAAACGATGGGAATGAGTTAAAATCCTATATTCCCAATCAGTGTTACTCATGTGGCTAAGTTCAAATGCCTACAATGCAGATATTGTCGTGATGATGCCACTGACAGGCTTCTTTCATAGATAATGGAGAAAAGTTGCCGTGTCTAGAGCTCAGCTAGTCTCATCATAATTTAGGAAAGCAGATCAAATGAAGAAAGCTCTGGATGTGTCTGTCTACTCTGTCAGCTATAGAAGGAGTCTAGACAGCCACTTAGTTTGTAGACATCTGCTTTGTAGGTATGCAATGTTAACTGAAATAAATCTTACCTCTAAGTGGAATGTCTATCATTCCAGTATTTTTCACTGTACTAATTAGGATCTAGAATAACTTCATCCATCATGCTTGAAGTGGTCCATTTTATCTGCCATCCTCTGGATTAGTCCAAACTTTTCAACATGACTGTTTACTCTTAATGATTTGTCTGCATTTTTTCATTCTGCTTCCACAACTGATTTAATAGTTGTTTATGATGAAATACAGGATAAATTTTGTGACTGTGATTATCTCTAAGAACATTCTTTGAAAAGACTTAGTCTTTTCCTATATTATCCTTAAACAAGAGAACATGGGTAAAGTTCTGTAGTAAATTTTCATTTATAAGGTATAAGGAATCACCATTTTGGGTGCAATAAGGCAAAAGCTGCATCCATAAATAGCTTTGTTTTCTGAACTTCATAAACAAAAGTGAAAATAGTTTGAAGTTTTCCATTCAAAATTCAATTGTAATATCTGCAGAGAAATATAAGAACATTTGCCTGGCTCTATCCAGAAATTGTTTCCACATGTGGATGTGATCCTTACACTGCACTCAATGCAAATGCAGGTGTTCAGTGTGCAGCAAATTTTAAAAAAGTTAAATAGAAAGTGCTGAAGAAAGGAGACATAAGGATGTGAATCAGTGTAGATGAAATGGTGAAAGAAAGTAGAAGTGGTGAAGAAGACTAAATATTTAACTATCATGCACTGAATGGAGAAGAAATTCCACCGCATTTACCAGGTGGGTTTGGGTGCAGGTATTTTTCACAGTGTTAGCAAAGACTTTGGAAGCGTCCAAAACCTGACTATGTTAATATATTGAAGGCCAAGGACTTAACTTAAGAAAGACGGTTTAAAAGTAGTTTAGGTATATCTATTAAAACTCCAATCCTAGAGGCGCCAACATCAGTGTAGATATTCCCTTACTAATGCCTGATTTTCACTGCTTTCCAGCCACAGGAGCAATAGAGAGCCCAAGAGGCAGAGCAGCACACATTGTAAGCTGGGAGTAGAGATGTATTTGGAAATTCTGCATCAGTTAATGGTGCCTTTCCTGCATTGGTAATGCAGCTACCAGTCAAATGATATTATATGGTTGATATATCCAGATGTGACATGCCGTTGTAACCTACCATCAGCCCAGGATATGGATGCTGTTTTCTGAAAATTGTGATTATAATCGCTCAAAACAAAAGGACTTTCTGAGGGTTTTTTTACTTCTTTTTAAAAGTTTTTAAACCTATTTACCAAGTGTCAGAGCCCATGAAATAGAATGATGTAGGGTGCTCAAGTTAAGATGCTGGAGCAGAAATACGAGAAAAACCTGGGTAATTTCCCATTACCTGCTAGTATCAGATACTTGAAATCTGGCTGCTCTGTTTGAATCACAATAAAGTCATTTTTTTCCTCTGTGAGAAGCAACAGAATCTTAACCAGGTTCATTATTTTCATTTCTCTGCAGTTTTAGTTTTGATATTATTAACCAGTGCATTACCAGGATCTGATGCTTCCCACCAATGTGAAAGAAAAATAAATGAATTAGTAAGATTTTCACTGTTAAATCTTAAAAAAAAAAAAATCCCTTAAGACTTTTAAATCTTGCATCCTCTGGATATGTTGTTGTACTGTCTGCACTGCTGACTTCTATTATTGTTGCTTTAATAGATGGGAATAGAAAGTTACCCCAGTTTAGTTGAGCATATTTTGCACAGAATAGCAATTAATTTAGGGTTCGATTTTCCCACTGTCCATCTTTATCCTCTAGAGGGAGCATCCATCTCCATAAGAAATCACACTGCTCATCTTCCTTTCCACTAAGTTTCTCAAAATACAGGAATGCCTTGAGATATATACCCCCCTGGACCTTTTGAAGGCCTTTTCTTTGATAGCAAGGAGTTTCAGCCTCGCTTTAGCAGTTATACAAGAGGGGATAGGAAAGGAGCTCTCTTGCATGTGTCCATGCTGTATAGGTGTCTATACCCTTGTATCTCTTATCAAACAATTTTCGTCTCTGAAGAATACACTGACAGGAATGTGTTATCTAGCCCTGAGAGTACAATGACCTGGAGCTCTTTTCATCTTACTCCTTGAAGTCTACATAAAAGAATACAAGGTTATCAAGACTGGAAGGGCAGCAAGCCAGTCTGGACAGTTTGGGGAGATAGTTAAGACAGGAATATTTAAAAAACTTGATATTTCTTACATACTTAGCTATAAATATGGAAGGATCCACTCATCATCTCACTAGCTAAAAAAAAAATCTGAGGGATATGACTAAAAAGGAGGCTCAACCATTTCCTTTGCTTGAGTTCATGAATTCTATACAAGATCTCCAGATTCAACATGTGAGATGCAAACTGATTCAGCTCAATTTTTTTCCAAATTATCATTCAGCTAGGGAACTGAAGGAAATTCTACCTGACTAAGGGGACTCTCTTCTAACTTTATGTACTTCCAGGGCTATACAGATGCTGACAGATGTAAGAAGTTGAATTTGTTTCAACCTGACTGAAAATTATGATAAATATTCATGTTCTTCCAGGTGAGATGTCACATTTCTGATGTCTGTGGGTCTTCCTTCCTTCCTTCCTTCCTTCCTTCCTTCCTGCCTTCCTGCCTTCCTGCCTTCCTGCCTTCCTGCCTTCCTGCCTGCCTTTCTTTCTCTCTTTCTCTCTTTCTCTCACCCTACATTTTTAAGATAATGCATGATTCAAAGCAGTCTTTCCATTGATATCAGTGACTTCTCTGCCTTGTCATGAAACTTGGGGACAAAGATAATTCTAGTTCTCAGTGCACAATTGACTTATTCCATGGGATTTGCTTTATCTACTTCCAGAGACTTTAAAGTGAGCTAAGTATAGTCACCTTTGACTCAATTTATAGGCACATTTAGAGAATAATTGTGTAACATATCTGTCATAGAATGAGATGTCTTGTTCAATGAAAGTGCATACCTCTAGTCACTACTATACAGAGGAGATCATAAGTGAAGATTTTAGACTTCTAAAACCAGTGTTTTTCCAAACTACTTAGGCCCAATTCTTTTACTCCTTTTACTTTATGTGTCTAAGTGCTAATCACAGTGAATACAACAACAAACAACAACTCACCGCTGAAAGATAAAACAGGCACAGTGAACAACTCTAGTCAATGAAAAGGGAGCACACTCCCAAGGACCACTGAAGAAAAACTGCTAGATTGTTGTCCTTGGTCTGAAATTCACAAAGATGGCTTAAGACTCTCTCCACTGAGCAGTTTGCAAACCAAAAGAGATGTTTGTGTACAGGGGTATAGGACTGAATATGGATGAAGGGGAAGAGAACTTTCAGATTGTTCAGAAATTGTTTTTGGTTCTTTAAGGTGCTATGGGAAGAGATAAAATCTAATGTGGGACATATAAGGGAAAGACAAAAGGTGGGCAAGTGAGGGACCAAGGGACATAAGCATAGGAAAACACAGTGTAGATTGGTGGTTGGTTTTGTTACACTGTTCTGACTGGGCCCTTCTTTCGACCATCCCAAACTACACTGTATCCTCATAAAGTCTACTTCTCTCTTCTGTTTGGGAGTGCTTTCTCTTCAAAATGCATGTAAATGTGTGAGAAATGTTAGCTGAATAGATGTCAACATAACCTATAAACCTTGAGGATCTTGAGGATTCAGGCACAAGTCGAAGGAAGGGATTGGGAATCACGTGCTGTATAGACTGAACATTTGAAGCTTGCTTCTGATGGAACCTATGCTGTGCGTGTTTATGTCTTGCCAGCAGACTTCAGACCTGATCAGCTGGAAAAAAGGAGTAGAAAGTAGTGCACCTCTGCTGCTCATGCAAGTGGGAGTACTGAGTATGATCTTGCAGGTGCCAGTAGAGGCTCTGTTTCCTCTCTGTGCTGATGTGTGCTACTAACTGCACCTGGGGACATGGGAATACAGCAGCCTTGTGACTACCAGGACATGAAGGAAGGATCTCCCCAGCACAGCTACTTGATGGAGCTGACTCTAACAACTCCACCTGGGCATCTAGAGACGCTCAGGCTGCCAAAGGATGTATACCTATGCAGATAAGCTGTGAGAAAACAGAAAGGGCATTTCAAATGGTAGCAGATGCACATATATGCTCAGGTGTTTGACAGTGAGTCTAAACTCCATCCTAGCATTAGACAAAATTAATCCAAACCTTTGTCATTATGTGTATTAGTTGATTTGTGCATCTTTTTCATCCCACACTTGCATTACATTTTGCAAGCCCAAAGGAGATGTTCTGATTTCCCCACATAAAAACACAGGTCATTGCCATTATTCTTTCCCAAATATCTGTTAACTTCATACTTCACACAGGAGTGTCTGTTTTTCAGAAAAGATACCTCTAGCTTTCTTGCTTTCTGCAGCTAGTGGAAATACCTTGGGAAGGCAACAATGACAAGATGCTGGCTCAGCATTCCAGGCAAGCAAAGCTATGCATGGCTCATTAACTTTCACAATAATTTGTTGTGCTACAACAATTTATTGTTTTTAACCTTTTAACTCTTAAATCTGTTTTGAAATCAGACTATATGAAAAAGAAAAAAAAAAAAAAGAAAAAGAAAAACATTAAGCAGCAGAGTTGCTGACTTCCATACTCCTCATCCAGCTATGAACTAGAAAGGAGCACCAGTACTTTCTTCATGAATCTCAGAACTAGAAGGTGCTAATCCCTGCACTGAGCAGTAAGAACTGTAAGCTGATCCTCCAAGGCTACCAAAATCTCCTTCTGCTGCCTCTCCTCCTCACTCTCTGCCCATGTCCTTTTCCAATTATTTAGGGAACTATGATCTCCAGGTAGCAGAGAGAGGTGATTTCCCGCTGAGGGCTGTGAGCAAATAAAATGATACAAAACCCACTAATGTGGAGAACCTTTATTGAGTTAGAGGTGCTAAAAGGGTGATGCTGACAGAAATGAGGAGATCACTTGTCCAGTGGCTTATTCTTAATTTTAAATGATGCAATGATTCTTCTCTTGCTGGTCAGTGTTTGCATTTTTTCTTACTGTCCAAATGCCAGCAGTGTAGATTAGAAGCTTGTTTTTTGTTGTTTTTTTTTTTTTTTTTCCTTTCTTTCCTCAAATCAGAGTAAATAAATATTTTCTTTGCATTTTTTAGCTATGGATATGCTTTTGATCCATTTTTAGACTTCCTCTGAACCCTTCCTTTCTCAGCAATATCCATTAGCCAAAGTTTAACATTCTGGAACTTCCATCCTGACTTGAAAGCCGTATGTTAAATTATGCAGCTGAATTCCATCAGTCAATTTCTCCTTTGCTGTAAACACAGCAGCTACATTTTTTATTGTCTGAACAAGCTCATCCCATATAACAGGCTGCAAAAACATCAGAGGGAAAAAAAAAGATCAACATAGGACAATGCTTAGCACTTGGGCCTACATTTAAAAGAGAAAGACAAAAGGACTTTTTTGTGAATGTTTTTTCTTTATCAAAATAAAATGAAGAATTTTATCTTTTGCATATCAAACGGGGCATAAATTGCCTTATTCAACATCTGAAAGACAAGAATCATTCAGAGCAAAAATGTTGTGAATAAAAAGCACGCAAAGCTGCCTGTAACATTATATCACAGGTTATCTGACCTATCAAATTCATAAAATAAAAGCTAATGAAGTCATGGCAGAAAAAAATCAACTGCTGCCCATCAAACAATTGTGGAGTCTTTACCTCTGCAGAAAATGATTGCAAATTGCATGTTAGTATTATATGGGTGATAGTTATGCATAGCTATGTGTTTTCATAATATACTAAAACTATTGCCATAGCAATCTTTTTCAAGACTTCGTCTACATGATCTACCATTCATGTAATCTTAATGGTAGCTAAAGTGGGAATAAAATCTTTATGAAAACCACTATGGTTAGCTCACTTTAAGAAAGGAATTCAATCAGCAGCCCTCTGGAATTACTTATGTTTTGACTAAGGTATTTGGCTCCTTTTATTGAACATTCCGCTTTCAGTGCATCCATCCCATGGATATAAAATGATGAATCTCCTTGGATTTTAAAGCAGCAGCACTTTATATCATTAATAAATATTCATTTTCCTGCTATCCCTCCAGTGATATTTCATCATCAATCATGGCTGAAATCACAGCTGTGAGAGCTGTTTATGCTTTACTGTTCTCCTTTACATGATTTGGCAGATACTTATGAAATTATTGGAGTGTGGAAGGAAAGAGGGGGGTTGGAGAGGTGGGAAGAGGGAGAGGTGGGAAGAGGGAGATGCTTTTAAAAAAATATATCTTTGTGTCCATACTTATTCCAGGAGCATTACCGTTTTGTTTTGCTTTCCAAAGTACACATAAATCACTTCATTGGTCTCAACTGTCCTGTGAAAATAAAAATGATCCCAAACTGTTCAAGAATTACTCAGGGACTATTCAGTGTTCAATATGTCAGAGAAGCAAAGACAGACGCTCAGGAAGAGGAAGATTACAATCAATGAAGAAAAATCAATAGCGTGTAGAAGTTATCCTACTGCCAGCATTGTCAGGAAAAGGCTTCTCCTTTCCCCAGTCTCATTACATGTAAAAGATTATTAGAATCTGAGCAGTCAAAGTGAAACCATAATCATCTCCCCTCTGCTTTCTTATATTCTTAGTTTAAATCAACATTTCGCTGCAACTTCATAAACAAAAAAACCTGCTTTCTAACCGGTGTAGCATTTTATATCTTTGCCTTACTTGACTCTATAAATAAAAAGGGATGAGATTAAAAATATCTTAAAGCACAGGCTGGAGAAGTCTGAAAAATAACTGGAGCCTATGGCTACATTATTTTCTATTTGCTTGTTGTTGTTTTTTATTTTCCATCCCCTTGGTTTTCTGTCTCTGATGAAACCAGGCACCCTGGTTGCTAAGCTTGTTAATGAGATGGTCATTTCTTGATTCTCCCCTAAAAAATCAATTAACCAGCCAACGAAATCACTGGATTTTATAAGAAAAAAAAAAAAAAAAAAGGAAAGAAAGATATTGAGGATGCATGATTTATTGTATCAATTGATAGAAATAACTCCTTAGCTAACAACAATATCTTCCTTATCTTGATTCAAAAAAGTGTCCCTGTTTTGGAAAGCAATTTAACATATGCACAGAAAGTAATTGAAGGCGTGATAAATGTCTTTTTAAATGTCTTCCTGAATTTGGACACATATGAATAGAAAAATTATATTCATCTATAAAATAGAATAGTTCATGCCTTATTATATTGTAGATTTCAATAAAATATATGCATACAGAGTGACATATAGCAGACACTCTGCATTAAAAAAAAAATATCTTCCAAAGTGTATGTCAAGATTAATCGCATAACCCTTCACTTTGCAAGACCTTCTAAATTATGGTGACAACTGTTAGAAAACACAGATGTCCAAACTCATAAACTTTGCATTTATAAGAGTTAGGACTGCTTGTCTGTGCAGGTGTTTGCTTCATTTATGAAAATGCCAAACTTATGTACAGAATAAGGCTTTTTTTTTTTTTTTTTTGGACAATATCTGATAGTCCTATTTCATAATACAGTTCTATCATCACCATCATCGTGGTGTATCAGATGAGATAAAGGGTGTTGAAAAGTTAAGCACTGATTTCTTGGTTCCGTTGCACTGAGTGCTTGAGTTTGTTTTTCCCAGATTTGGCATATTAATTCCTATCAGACTTTACTTATGTTAGAATTGCTGAAGATTAATTATCAGAATCATCTATTACGTCATTTTCCTGATTAGTAGTGTGATTGTATTTAGAATATCCATCATTACTATAAGAAGCACTCACAAGTGACTTTGAAGCCTTGATCTTGCCCTCAAGAATGTGGCTTGAAACATCTTTCTTCATAAATCCCATCAGGAATCCAAAGGGAAATTCCCATAAGGACAGTCCACAGTAGTATATTCTCAAGGCATGTTGAGTTCCAGTGAGAGTGCCCGATGCTCGTCCTAGAGTTAACAAGAGCACAAGGTGAATGCTGAACCTGGAACATATGATGCTCAGTTCAGCTTCTACTGCTGTGAAATAAAATCAATTCTTTCCAGGGAGGAAATCATAAATAACACTAAATTTCACTTTTCCTATATGATCTTTCAAGTTATATGTGGGGCAGTTTGTCACTTTTGAGAGCTCTGGTAGCCGAAAAGTTAATTCTTCAGAAGTGGAAATCACCAGCAGTTCTTGAAGTAATTTACTGGGATCTGGAAGTGAGTGATTTATCTCACCAGGCAAAGGTATTCTTTAAGTTCAAAGACAAAATTTCAAACATAGAACTTTAGGCCCAAACATTAGTTTTCATTTTCAAAAATGAAACCTCTGAAATACAGCACCATAATAAATAGGCTTAATCAAAATTCTTAATAAATAAAAATGTTCTTTCCCACATTACCAGAAACTATAAACAATTACTATATGTAAAATACCAAAAATAAAACCCCGGTCTAGGTTTACATAGTGACAGTTCTATTTTAGTGCTTTCTAGCCTATTGCCATCAGAGCATGCAGTTAGATAATATTTCTACCACTTTTTATACCCCTTATCACATGAATGAAAATGAATAGGTAGAAAACTTCTATGTTTTTGTTTAGAAGTCTATTTTATAATTGAATTCTGCCTGTAGTTCGAAGTAAGATGTTTTATCCATATCTCTACTGATTTTAAAGGCAGCATATGGACACTGCTTCAGTTACAATTACTGCTGCATTTACTAAGGAGGATATGTACTGAATTTAGTAAGATTATTCTAAATCACGTTGTTGTTTGTCACTTAATTAAAGATTCTGTCTATGAAAATCTAAGATTCTGAAAAGATAAATGTATATATGTAGATCTGTTCACATCTTCTAATATTATTAAATGTACATAAAATTCTTTATCCAATGATAGATTTGAAAGAACATTTAAAAGCACTGGTATGTAATGTACAGGATTCTCAAGAGAAATTCAGGCATCTGCTCCAATTGAAGTCTGTGAAAGTGAAATAGTTCCACAATTTTTAAAATTCTCTGAAACATCTATCCAAATCAATGAATCCTTCAAAGGGGTAACCCTCCAAAAGGTACTGCAGATTTATCTGGAGAAAAGGCAGTGCATGCTCCCAAGCGCAAATAAATAATATTCCTTACCTTCAAATATTCCTTTGTCACTTCTTTCTTCATCATAACATGTCCATTTGTCTATTTTCAAATTCCATTAAAATATATCAGTTATGAGCCAAGCATAAGGCAAATGTTTTCCCTTCAGTTTACTGTATATTCACACTGAAAGTATAAAATATTTCTCGTATGCTCTTTGCATAATTGCTCTCTATAATCAAGTGTTGCAGTTGAAAAGTCCCTGTTCATTAGTAGCAAGTATTATACACATATACTCATGCACACACATACACACACCTCATTTAACCATATTAGCAATAAAGTTAAATCAAGTAAATATCTGGAAGCTGTACAGGATTTAAACCAAACTAAGGATGTGTGTTTCTTGAAATTATACAATGACAGTAGATTTTAGAACCATCTCCTGGGTATTGTTTTTGTGAATACAATTTTGCAAGAATGTATAAGTCACATCTTTCATGAGAACAATTGCTTTTTATTGCTTTTGACTTAAATATAATGAAGGAAGAACTGGAATATCATGGTAGGGAGAATTCCTATTCTAAGAAAACAATTTGCTAGTTTTTTTAGACTTGATTTTGGTTTTATTGTCAGAATGGACAATAATAGTTAAATGAATTCTTTGTGACATGTCTGAATACCATAAATATTGACAAGTTATTTTAGTTCTAACCTAGAAAAATGATTTGTAAAGAACATTTAAATTATTATTGTGCATGCATTATTTAAGCAATGATATTTAAAATCTAGCAAAACTTATTCTGAACTTTAACATTGTAGTGTCAAGTTTGTTTTTTTTAAATCAATCCCAGTATGAAAGCACTGCATGCAAACATTTCCAAATGATGTGGCTGTTTAAATTTCAGTCCAAGCATTGCTGCATGACCTTCATCCACAATATAACTGAATTCAGATACAGTCTTGGAAGCAATTGCTCACTGGTCCTTCTATTAAGAGAAAAACTTTCTTTTTCATAGTTTTTTCATTTATTTTACAGAACAAGGAATTTCCTGTTCTGAAACCTTTGGAGAATAATCTTGAATTAGATTAATTATGATCAACTGCCGAGAAGAAAATATTTGTTCTTGCCACTTAGCAGGTAAGTGGCCATGGTCTTCCAGGTGCCATTCTCCATCTATCATTCTTTAGACAAATACCAAGCCTGCAGGTCTCCAATAACTAATGTATCCAAGGTGAAGCTTTTGGGCCATTTGCTATATAAAACAAATATAGCAGAAAAAAAAAATAGTGAAAAAATGAATGACTTCATGGCTGATATCGTTCTTGATAACAGAAGGAAGACTTCCTGTATTGTGAGTGCTCTTGATAATAGAAATACTTTCTCTATTGAAAGATATATAATATTTTTTTTCTAATTCTTTGTAATATTACTTCCTTCATATTAATTTAATTTTTGGCTTATCTTGCTTCATCTTTTGATGGTTGCTTCATTACAGGTTCTGTATTATGTCAAGAAAATAGTTTCATTGGCATATGACATGAGGAATATCTATCATTGTAAGCGTTCAAATGATTTTCCGTTATGACAATGATATCTCATGGTTCATTCTAATAATTATACAACTGTAGGAACAGAACCTGATAAACTCATCAGGACATTAAGATACAATTGCTCATGACCCTTGTTCTTTTTCTGAAAGGAAGATTGCAGTGCATGGATTTCTATCAATATACTGTTTAATTCACAAACTCCTTCAGTGTGTCAGTAATGCACCATGGTGAAATATGCTCAGTGCTGTTAGATATGGAACAGCACAAATATTGTTCTCCCAGGATTCTTCAGTGAAGTCTTTAATACTACAAACTGCCATAGAATCATAGAATGGTTTGGGTTGAAAGGGACCTTCAAGATCATCTAGTTCCAACCCCCCTGCTACAGGAACACATCCCAGTAGACAAGGCGGTCAAAGCGTCATCCAGCCTGGCCTCAAGTTCGTCCAGGGTGGTAACTGGTGTTTCTAAAATGCATGTTAAAATGTTTTACTGTACTACAGATTGCTGAATTCAAAGGTTTCTTTCTTAAAACTGAAACCTATATTCCTCCAAAGCTTTTACTGTTATTATTATCATTATTATTAGTAATAATTAATAATTATCATCAATTAATTAGTTATTATTATTATTTCCATTTTTTTCTTTATTGATGCATGAATGAGCCATATGAAAACTGGGCTGTTGTAGTAATATTGAAATTCCAGTCAGAGTTTCCTTCTAAGTTTCAAAGAAATCTACATGATGTTACGAAATTATTTCTTGATTTTGGCCCAAAGGTCCTTAGAGTACATTCTGTTTATATCTCAATATAAGTGAAGGCATAGCAGCTTAACAAAGTGCAGCTTTCTTAATATTTTCTAATGAATTTAATTTTCAGTTTTAGACAACAGCCAAGAACTTATATGTTGGACCATATTTGCAACAACTAAATAGCTTAAAGAAATTGTGTTATGGATGTTAAAATTATTTATCTACATCTGTTCATATTTCCACCAGTATCACCCAGTATCACTTCTATTTCAACTTTGTCAATGTGTCTCTCCACTGGAAGCAATCCATGGTATCACAGGAAGAAAATATTTTCTTCGTTTATTACTAATTCATACTATCATTATGGTAAATATTTACGACAAAACATAGCAAAATTTTACGTAAAACCTAACTTCTTTAAAAAATGGCTTATCATCTCACCACCAAGACCGAGGCATCTTTTTCTGTTCCTATACTTCCATCACTTTTTTTCATTAAAAAAATCATAAAAAGCAGATACATCTCTAATGCCAGTTAATATTATTACTATAATTCAAATATATTGCAGGGAAAAATAATATGCATTTCTTATATATCAGTATCCTTTTCTATGGTCTATAACACCAGTGGACAATTTTGTATATTCTGCTATATTGTACTTCTCTCTTCCATTTCATGAGAGGATTTTCCAAGATGTGGTTTCCATTTTTCTGGTTTTAAAGCACTGTGTCCGTGGTGGTATGTAGATATTTATGGAAATAATATAGCTAAAAAGAGTGAGCAAAATGATTTTTTTAGGCTTTTCAATGTTAGCAATTTTGAATTTAATAGGTCAAGCTATTGCTTTTTCAAGTAACAGCCAAGCACCAGCCTACCCCCATACCACTGGCTGAGGTGGAAATGAAAGGACATGAAATCTTGTAAAAATTAGTTTTTGCAACCCAGGGGAAACTTTGTTTCAGCTCTCAGGATTCTCCTAAGAGAAGATGAAACAGCAGACTCAATGCATTTGAAAAGGAATAGCTTAATGTAACTGTTAGTATTGTTTCACACAGTAAATCAGTGTATTGAAATAACAGTTAAAATAATAGCGAGCACAGATGGAACACCGGTATGAGTGACCCAATGATTTGGAAAAATCTGGTCATATGGCTTGGTAATATATAAAGTGGTATTAAACTTCCCAGTAGTAAATATAAGACAGTGATCTTTAAAAACAAAATAGCGATTTAAACAAGAAACAAGAACTGAATAAAAAGCTCTGTTGTGGGCAGTTAAATGAAGAGATTTCAAAAATGGGATCTGCAGTCAGGAAATTTGTGGTACAGGAAAATGGCGGACTGCAAAGAACAAAGCCCGAAATTGTTTAGTTTACTTGTCTGGTTTATTTGCTGTTTCTACAGAGGATGTACTTCACTGTCTCATAAAATCCTCTCATACACTTAAATAAACTGTACTTTATTGTCCTGCAACAGACACTTGGGTTGATGCTATTACTCCAAATGAAATCAATGGCAGAGCTACCCTCAGCTCAATGGGAAAAGAACCTATCGCACTCCCATAAAACACAGCAGAAGAATTAGCAGTGAGTCTGATCAATGCCTTTTCAAATGAGAACTCAGTGTAGCACTCAATAGGTTTCCTGACTCGAGCAGTTTCCTAAATGCAGTTTCTTTTTCACTCACAGAAGTAACATCTGAGCAATTCTGTGGTGTCTGACCCATACAAGGCCTTATCATTATATATATATATATTTTTACATTTATATTTTTTCCTCATGTGAAGAGAGGTATCTTTTACCATTAAAAGATTCTGAGAAATTAAATAGAAAATAAACTTAATCTTCATTGACAAAGTGAAATTTTTGCCACGAGGACCTAATTCCAAATAAATCCTCTTGTAGTGTGCTGAAGAGAAGCTGATCTCATAATCAGCGGGCAAAGACGAAAATGACACTCAGGATTAAACAGTTCCTGGTATTTTATAGTAATTCTTGCTACCCCAGAGGAAAAAAAGCAATATCAATACTGAGGAGTAATAAGACCCAATAGAAGAACATACTGAAATTCTGAAAGCTGATTTCATCTATCAGTAGAAGTCTCTAAGGGATTTAATATTACCAAGACTGAACTACTTTTCTTATGTTTATTTACTACATGCATTGATACAGACCACATGGATATCTTCAGATCACCACTTGTCATCATATTATTCAAAATAAATGAATATTTAATTTAGAATTTAGAATTAAAATTATTTAGAAAACTTCTTGAATAACGAACTTGCGAGCAAAAACTTCTGTAATGAGCTGTACGTAAAATCAGAGAGGGAAATGGCTCCTTTTAGTTCAGAAAATACAATTATTCAATACAATTTTTCACTGAGGGGATGGTGAGGTACTGGCACAGGATGTCCAGAGAAGCTGTGGATACCTATAGATGATCCAAGTCGTTGGATGGGGCCTGGGCAGCCTGATCTAGCAGTTGGCCAACTGCCTGCAAAAGCAGGTTGGAACTAGATGATCTTTGAGGTCTCTTCCAACTCTAGCAATCCTGTGATTCTGTGATTTTATGATCTGATTTATGGAGCTTTAATAACCTGACTGAAAACATGGAAATGGTGTACAAGGAGCCGGTGATGGTATACAAGAATCTTTTCTGCTAAGTCTTTACACCTGTAGCTGTTACCTATCATTAATACAGTAACTCGCATTTAACTGCATACTCAGACACACTCACTCAAAGCATGGACAGCCCTTTGGGAGTTAGCATTTCTACATTTTCTACTTCCTAAAATCTCATTTGTTTACTAAGGCACTTTAAATGACCATTTAATGAATCTTTCAGAACATTATGCATAGTAGTACTTATATGTAGATAGCAGTGCTAAACTATCCTAGAAGCATAATTTCATTAATTCACTCTTCTTTCATCAAGGACAGATTCTATTCAGCATTATTAAAATTGTGTATTAATAAATATATTGGAGAATGATAAATTTAAAAAATCAATATTTTCCTACCTGAAGATATTATTCTACCAAAGCGTATTATTCCCCCAGGAGTCAGTAAACTTCTTTGATTTTCATCTTGAGGAAATCAATGTATAATTTTGAAAAAGCTTGGTTTAATAAAAGTTCAATCCAGTAAAAATACTGTCTTTTACATCCCAAGAATTTAAAGTTAGAAGAACTTTTTTTTTTCAAATAAACTTTTACTATTTTGATTTTTTCAAGTGTGTTGAAAAAAGCAAGCAATTTCAAATTTTCTTTCAAAAGGTAATTCCACTGTTCAAAAATATTCCATAGTTCAAAAGAAGTGAGATTGATAAGCTTATATAAGTTAATGGCTTACTGTAAAAGTGAAGTTTAACTTAAAACTGCAATATCATCCTTTTGCATTAGAATTGCCTTATCAAAAAAAGTAGCAAATCTGTGTAGATATGACTTCTTATGGACAGTATGGAGTGACAGATTTTATATTTTCTTCCTTTAACCAGTTTTATACTTACTTACTTCAGCACTTAAAAGCTTATCTTTTCAGCTTTAGTGGAGTTACTTCTGAATTGCAGACATATAAAGTGACAGAAAAATCAAGTTTGTCCTCTGAGAAAATGATAAGAATTACTGAGAAACTAGGTGTGGTTTATTGCCAATCATTGCAGTCCCACAACCAAATTCAGAAACAATAATATCTACAGTTAACTCAAGTGCCTTCACACTTGTATTCTTTTCTGCTGATATGATTCACCAGATTAATTTCATTTCCACAGTGGAATCATCTAGATCAAATAGAGACAGAGGTGGACTCAAGATATCAATCAGATCTTTTCTCATACCCAGTCAGTTGCAAGTGTCATGGTGTAATCAAACCAAGTGACACCACAAAGCAATTTGAGCTGCAAGCTTTACCCACAGCACTAACAAGACAGCAATCATGAAGAAAAAAAGTAAAAAAAGAAAAAATAGCTTCCTTCAGGCATGCAGATGATGGACATGGACTGCAGGACTTGCTTTTGTTAGACCCAATTCCACCCTGAATAAGCGCAACAGCTGGCAGCATGTCAGTGTTTTGTTTATTTTTCTGTCCCTGCTTGGAAAGCTCTGACATACAGAAATTCTAATCCTAAGAAGTCCAGAGCAGAGGAAGATGCTCTGTGGGTTTATTTGCATGTCAGTACCCCAAAATTCCCAACCAATTCACATCCTTCTCAGAGTAGCAGTGCTGTGTCTGATCTGGAAGCAACCCAAAAGTTACAGTATTTTCTCTTTTTATAGGAGATGATTCATCATAGCTGTCCAGTTGTTTTTTCAACTAGAACTGAAATTCATTATGTGATTTTGTAGCCCACAGCTCTTTGTAAGGGGACATCGATATATTGAATAGTTAAACACTGAGGAACATTGATGTATTTGGTCCTTTGTATCTTGGTTTTACTAATATAGGTGACTATTTAATCTCTTGGGGCCTGAAAAGTCCCACTTGCACATTGTATGCCCAAAAACTACTAAAAAAGAAACAATGGAAGTGATATAACTGTACAAAAATGCCATTGTAGCAACACTAATGCCTTTCTGCTCCTGTCCAAGCCAAAGACAAAAACAAATCCAGTTGGAGCCAAGTCCAAGACTGGAGAGGAGAGAGCTGGAGCACACATTCTATGGGTGAGCCAACCAAAGTTACACCATTTGTTCCAGTAGGCAAAAAAAGAAAATCTTTTTTCAGAAAAAGAATTCAACACTAATTTGAAATCTGGGGGAAAGGGAAATATAAGACTCTTATTATGACTTTTTGGTTTTATACAGCTCTACAAACACACACAAACAGAATTATGTGAGCATAATACTAACATATTTACGTCAATAAAGCATTGCATCTATCTCAAAACTTTTCTTTTAATTCAGAATCTTGAAAATGTTTTTTTACCCTGAGTTTCTAATCATATTAAAAATTTAAATATATTGACTTCTCATCATATTTTAGGAGGAAAAAAAAGTGCTGGAATTGTCATTATATCTAACCAAATGGAAATTCTGCATGTCAAACTACCAGATAACTACAGCCTGACAGTAAGGTAGGGAACACAACACTCACTAAGGAGCAGATACTCAAACAATCAATCTGTGAAGCAATAAAACTCTATTTTTTTTCTTGGTTTTTTTTTTTTTTTTTTTTTTTGTTCTTCATTGAGATATGACTGAAGAGTGTTTTCAAAAACAGTGTATGAAAAAAAATACTAGGATATAGCTACGAATAAATATTATTGTCTTTGGTCAGGATTAATTATGCCATTGCCCTTGTGACAGCAGTGTATCCCCAGGGTCTTGGTCTCAAGTTTGAGACTGTGTATTTTGCCTACCTAAATTTTCTCAGCAGTTTGAATGGATATCATTTTAAGCATTACCATTCATTGTAAGGTATCTGGTAAATAGTATAGTCTTTTTATTTTCTTGAAAGCAGTGTTCACTGTTTCTCTGTAGTGCTACCAGCTGACCTTGAGAGGTGGTCGGCAGTGGAGCTCAGAGGGAATATCAAGCATTGAACTCATCCCAAAAGATTCAACTTTTGCTGAATCAGTCCCCTGAAGCAATTATTATCTTTGCACCAGTGAAGGTTGCATGTCATCATACATAGAGGAAGTGAAACAATTCTTGTTAACACAGAACTTATATATATAACAATTACAGGAAAATAATGCAGAACACTGTGTGAGTCCTCTATCCTTAGGTCCTTAGGGCCACGTAACCAGCATAACAAATAAGCAATTTAAATAACAGTCTTTTCTGGATACTCAGACAGTAGATACACCTAGCAGATAGAAGTTGTGTTAGCAAAACGTTCTGCCCACAGAACTGTATACACATCAGTAATCCATGATGTGGAACATTGTACCACTCACTTGGAATTAGTCTGCAGAAATATAAATTAGATGTCACTGCTCAGCTGTTGCACACTTTCTTTTATATTTCAGTCTTCTTACCTCCTATAAAAGAACACACACAAACACTTTAAAACGCATCTACACATACGCAAAATCTTCTATTTTTTACACTTCTAAAAGTTTCCTCAATTTGAAAACCTTGTAAAATCCTTTCTTTGGAGAAAACACAGCAAAAATGTACAGTACTCATAAAGGTCTCTTTGAAGTGCTTTTCACTCTCAGTTGCAGGCACCTGGAAGACACTGCACGGATTGAATGAGGGGAGAAATGGAGATTTTCCTTTCTTCTTTGTTGGCTAAATGAGGGATTCAGCCGTGTTGAGGAAACAGTGACTTCACATGACAGATTGACCCATCCACATAGATCTACCAGTGTTACATCCCGTTTAACATCCATTAGTATGGTTCAGGCAAATCTGTGTCTACAGGTAATGCCAGGGCTCTACTTGTACTGTAGCATGAGGTCACAAAAGAACCCCACATTTTTCTTAAGTAACTTTTCTAATAACTGCTTGCTAAGCTTGACAGTGCTCAGTAATTTTTTCTACAACCCTTTTCTGTCTGGCATTTGAAGGACACGTCATAATATCTTTTCAGAAGACCTACCAAGGTAGACTTTTGAAGCAGTGAAGGTCTATATTTCACTTTTCTTCCACAGAAACTGCCTCAAGCTGTTGATTGTTGCTTCTGGCTAGAAAAGCTGAGAGGATCCTACAAACAAATCTGTGAGAACAAAAGAACAGAAATCAAATTCACTGACCACGTTTTGCTCTGTCATATAGAAGGCTTCTCTACCTGTATGTGAGATGGCTAAGGGCTTGACATTTTGCAGTTCCTACAGGAAAAGAATGGATTTTATCTTAACCGGTGATGGATGCCCTGTAGATGGATGACCTAATGCTTGTCACACTGAACTGTATATAAGAAAGATAATAAGATAACAAGATAAAGATAATAAGAAACTATTTGGAAGAAGAAACCCACTGAACAGATGGCAACCCCTCAATAAGAAAAAGTAAATTTATAAACTTACTGGACTTCCAGAAAGTTTTAAAAAATGGCATTTTTATTCATAAATAAAACAGAAGTTTTGTAATTTTGAGGTGACTATGAATTTGGAGCAGACTGAAATAGTACATGCTAATGTAAATATGAAATAGATTTATTTATAAAGGATATTCAAAAATGGAAAATAAAATAAGAAAACTAATTATGCTATAGATATTGACTTAAAAGGGACATATCTTGTTTAGATTTTAGAAATGTAATTAAAATTTCACTGATTTTATAAGTAGAGGTTTTTTTACCCTCTAAATATTATTTATAATTAATTAATTGAAATTGATGTGAAACTAGTTTTACATGACTCTTATAAAGGCAGATAATGTTATTTTCATAGTGCTCATATTTGCTTTTTTTCATTTTAGAAATTATTTAATGAATAGTTAAAAATGTACAGAGAATAAAACATATGGCAGGATAAGAACAAAGTTGAGCGGTTTATACTTGTGTGCTTACTGATCTTACTGATCTGATCAAATCTTCTCCTTAATGTCACTTCTTATTTCTGGTAGACGAATGATTAGGAGGAAAAATGAAGATGGAACCAACTTGAAGAGCAGGATTACTTGGATAACTTGAATAGCAAAGATGCAGGAGAAGTAGCCAGGGAACATCTGTAATCCAAGATACTACTCAACACTGAACTGACAACCTTCGCCTTCTTGTTGTTACAAAAGTTTTTGTATTGCTATAGATGCAGTAAAACAGAGCCTTCACAGACAATCCCAAGGAATCTGGAGAATTAGAAAATTAATGTGGGGGGACTGGAACAAAAGAATAAGCCAATGCTATTGAAACAAGTCATTAAAAACAAACAAACAAACAAACAAACAAAAAAAAACCCAATGCATTTGCCAAATAAAAATGTTTGCATTATGCAATAAAGAAACGGATTCTTCATGTGCGGATGTGTGAGGTTAATTGCTATATTACAATATATAGATACACACTGTGCTATGACAGCCTATGTGGAGACTCAGCCACACAGCAGGACTAATTAAGAAGGCAGATCAAGACCAACACTAGCAAAAATAAAAATGAAAATGTTGGTTTTTTTCCATCCTCCTTTTCTTACAGCCAATGGGAAGAGGATAATTCACAGTGTGCTACACATTAGCCCATACATGCATGCTAAGAGATAATTCACTTCCATTACTGCATGGTGGGTGTGCGTCCGTGGCTACAAAGTCAAGATTTGAGTGCTCGCATTAATCGTGTAATTCTCATCCCACAGTTCTGTGCAAATGTATAATCAAGATTTCATTCATAAGGTGAAATCCATCCTGTAGATAAACCTGAAATATAGATCATACAGTTAATGGATCCTATTCACATTTCAGAACTTTAAGTAAATGTACTATTTAAAAATATATTGTGTGAATATTCTGTAATTAACATGCAATTTGAAGACTTGACTTTGTATTTTTTTCAGTATGGAGTTTATGCAGGGGGAAATATATGTGAAAATGGAGGAAAGTTTATTCATTTGGAAATAATGTATCCAAGATTCATTTCACGTAACTTTAAAAGTATGTAAAAGTTAAACATCTACAGAGAGATTTATTTCTTCATATCAGCTAGACAGCAAAAAGTAGATAAAAACATTTTTTTTCTTAAAAATGCCATAGCTTTTGATGGGTGCTGGAGTGACCAGCCCAGATGAATGTCCAGCACTGGAGATGGCTGAAATTATGTGGCTACAAGTGTAACATTGCCTGTACTATCAGTGAATTCAAACATCCTCATATTTTGGACTTCATTACCTTACAAATAATATTTCTTTTCATGAGCCAGTGAAAGATCTTAGGTATAAAGACCAGGCTTGACAGTGAGTTTTCAAACAGAGGTCAATTCTCTTGTTTAAACATGGATTTCCACAGACATTTGAATCCTGCAGTACTGAGACATCTGCATGGTGCTGGCAGATATGATACAGGGCTTGTAGGAGATCTGTGCACACCTGGAATGGCAAATGGAAGTCACAGAGAGTATCATTGGTCATCTCAAATGTCACTGAGTGCCTATGACTAAGGAAGTGCATTGATGTCTGAGAGTTAGAAGAGATGACTCTCCTCACACATGTATAAGATAAAAATTGTCAGTAATACTATGCTACTTTCAGGTTTTCATGCTCACTGCTGATATTTCAAAATCATGCAATTCGAAAGTCTTTGTTAAAGTTCCTTTAAGGAATTGAAACCTGAATCTCACATGCATGTCTATTAGCAAACTTTTTCTTCTTTATAATTAAATAAAACCCAGCAAAATATTACCAGCTCTAGTTATTATTTGCTTTATTTTTCCCATGTTATCTTGAAAAAAATAACTATAATGGCTAAGTCACAGAAAATACATCTAAGTAGCAAATTTGTTCTTTGAAAAAAAAAAAATCTTTCTACTTTATATCCAGTCCAATCCAGGTTTTTCCTAAGTATAGGAGTTAATATCCAGTTGGTTCCACGTGGATCAGCAAGACATGCAAGGCTAGATCTGCTTCACCCTGTACATCTCTTTTCCAAGATTCCTTCCTGCATGCTGTCATTTCGCAGTTCTGGGCTGCTTTTCTCTCCATCTCCTAGCACATCATTTGCTGCAGGCTCTGCTTTTTTTCCAGCCAGTCCCCAGGTAGGAGACAATCTTTGAAACTACTTTGGACTTTAGAGCCTCTTCCTGACCATATCCAGTATTAGAATTAATTTCAAAAGTTAGAATACACTACAAAAAGTCTGGGAAGACTTCTGAAGGGATCGGGAGCTCAAGTTGTGCTCTCCTCTGTCCCTTCAGTTGGTGACTGCAATCTGCACAAAAGGAGGAGGGTGGACATGCTGAATGAATGGTTTTGTGAAGGGTGTTATACTCAGGGCTTTGGGTATGATGGCTTGGGATGCAGCCTTGAGAAAGCGGGAATGCTAATGGCGGATAGAAGCTGACTGACTAGAAGGGCCACAACTATTCTTCGGAACAAGCTGGCTGGGCTGGTTAGCAGGGATTTAAACTAGATATGATGGGGGAGGGCCATGTACTAGGTAACAGAGAAGCACATGGGAATGCTGCCACCTTGGGAGGAGAAAAGCAAAAACCCAGATTTGTCCTGGAGGTACTAGGGAGGGCTCCTCTGAGAAGGCAATGATGTCAATAGCTAAGCTGAAATGCGTCTATACCAATGCAGGAACTAGAAACCATGGCACATTTGGAAAAGTATGATCTAATTGCTATCATGGAAACATGGTGGGATGAATCACATGATTGGAATACCCTGATTGAGGACTATGGGCTTTTCAGAAGGGATAGACAGGGTAGGAGGGGTGGTGGAGTTGCCTCTATGTTAGGAAGTGGATAGATTGTGAACAGCTGTGTCTGAGGAACAGCCACAGTCAGGTTGAGAGCTTGTGGGTAAAAATCAAGGATTGGTCCAGAAAAGGGCATCTAGTGGTTGTGGTAGAAATAGGCCACCTGATCAGGAGAAGACTGTTGACTAGGCTTTCTTGTTTCAGCTGCAGGAGGTGTCATGATGGGCTCTTGTCCTGATGGGGGATTTCAACCACGTGGATATCTGTTGGGATAGTGGTGTGGTGGGTGGCAGACAATCCAGGAGATTCCTGAAGTCTGTCGAGGACAACTTCCTGGTCTAAGTAATAGATGGACCAACCCGAGGTGAAGCCTTACTGGACATGATGCTCACTAATGCAGAGGAGAGTGTTAGAGAGGTTAAGATTGGAGGCAGCCTGGGCTGTAATGACCATGCCTTGGTGGAGTTTGTGATCTTGAAGAATGCAGGTGAGGCAAAGTGCAGAGCTAGGACCCTGTGTGTTAGGAGAACAAACTTCCAGGTGCTCATGGAACTGCTGAGTGGGATCCCCTGTGAAACTGTCCTTAAGGGCACGGGCACAGAACAAAGCTGACAGCTCTTTAAGAACGCCCTTCTGAGAGTGCAATGGCTTTCCACCCCCCTCAGAAGAAGTCGAGCAGGGGAGGCAAGTGACCGTCATGACTGTGCAAGGACCTGCAGCTTAAACTGAGAGAAAAGAGGGAAACGTACAGAAAATGGAAGCAGGGTTGTGTATCTTGGGAGGAATACAGGGCTGTTGTCCGTGTATGTAGAGATAGGATTAGGAAAGCCAAGGTACAGATGGAGCTGAACTTGGTAAGGAATGTGAAAGATAACAAGAAGGGGTTCTACAGGTACATAGGCACGAAGAGACAGACCAAGGAGACTGTTAACCCCCTGATGAAAGGTAATGGTGAGCTGGCTTCCTCAGTCATAGAAAAAGCTGAGGTACTCAGTGAGTGCTTTACCTCAGTCTTCAGGGGTGGTCAGGCTTCTCGTGTCTGCCAGGACCATGAGCCTCTTGGTGAGGGTGAAGGCAGTGGTTTCTGTCCCACTGTAATGGTGGAACAAATCTGAGTCCTCCTCGTGAAACTGAATGTGTATAAGTCCATGGGGCTGTATGATATCCATCCTAGGTTTCTGAAAGAGATAGCTACTGTGGTTGCCGAACCACTCTTCATCATATTTGAAAAATCATGGCTGGTGAAGTACCCAGTGACTGGAAAAAGGGAAACGCTACTCTTATTTTTAAGAAAGGGAGAAAGGAAGACTTGGGGAACTACAGATTTGTGAGGCTCATATCTGTGCCTGAGAAGATCATGGAACAGGTATTCCTAGAAGCTATGTTAAGGCACATACAAGATAAAGAGGTGACTCAACACAGCCAGCATTGCTTCACTAAGGGAAGATTGTACCTGACCAATCTGGTGGCCTTATATGATGGAGCAATGGCTTTGCCGAATGGGAGAAGGGTGGTGGGTGTAATCTATCTGGACTTCTGCTTTGGCTTTTGACATGGTCCTTCACCACATCCTTCCCTCTAAACTTGGGAGGTGTGGATTTGAAGGATGGACTGATTGATGGATTAGGAATTGGCTGGCTGGATGCTGCCAAATGGTTGTGATCAATGGTTCTGAGTTAGGGTGGAGGCCAGTCACAAGCAATGTCTCTCAGGGGTCAGTCTTGGGACCGGTGCTCTTCAACATCTTTGTCAGTGACATAGATGATGGCATTGAGTGCACCCTCAGCAAGTTTGTGGATGACACCAAGCTGAATGGTGCAGTCAATACACTGGAAGGAAGGGAAGCCATCCAGAGGGACCTGGACAAGCTGCAGAAGTGGGCCCATGAACACCTAATGAGGTTCAGTAAGGCTAAGTGCAGGGTGCACCCAGGTATTTATACAAATCTCCTTGTGAACAGCCCTGTGGAACTTGGGGATGCTTGTAGATGAGAAGCTGTACATGAGCTAGCAGTGTGCGCTTGCAACCCAAAAGTCTAACTGTGTTCTGGGCTGCATTAAAAGAGGGGTGGCCACCAGGGAAAGGGAGGTAATTGTCCCCCTCTACTCAGTACTGCATCCAGGCCTGGGGCATCCAGTACAGGAAGGACATGGAGCTCTTGGAGTGGATCCATAGGAGGGCCACTAAGATGATCAGAGGCCTGGAGCACCTCTCCTATGAGGAAAGGTTGAGGGAACTGGGATTGTTTAGCATGGAGAAGAAAAGGCTCTGGGGAGAACTTCCAGTACTTGAAGGGAGCATACTGGAGGGGGAATGGCTATGAGGATGGATAGTGATAGGACAAGGGGGAATGGTCTTAAACTGAGACAGAGGAGGTTTAGGTTAGATATTACAGGAAGTTTTTCACCCAGAGGGTGCTGACGCTCTGGAACAGGTTGCCCAAGGAGGTTATGGATGTCCCATCCCTAGAGGCATTCAAGGCCAGGCTGAATATAGCTTTGGGCAGCCTGGTCTGGTGGTTGGCGACCCTGCACATATTAGGGGGGTTGAAACTAAATGATCATTGTGGTCTTTTTCAAGCCAAGCCTTTCTATGATTCTATGAGTCTATGAGTCTATGATTCTACGAGAAAAAAAAAAAAAAAAAAAAAAAATGATATGGATTCAGAACCCTCAAAAGTTATTCTAAAATGAAGAAGAAAATATGCAGAAAAAAGATATTGCTGAATAGGTACAATTCTGTTGAGATGAAGGCTGTGGAGCTTTATCAATAACCTTCATTAAAAAACTGAACAACTGCAGTTAATTTTTAGCTGATTAGTATGTGACTCTGAAGTGTAGGACTTACACCAAGCTAAAACCTATAGTCACAGCAGGATGAAAATTCCCCCAAGTGCCTTTTGCTTTAAGCTAGTCATCGTCACCTTCCATTGATTGATAGCTGAGGGCTTTCAACAATCTAAAGAAAGAGTTCAAAAGCTTTAAAATGTTCAGACCTTTTTCAAGGTAAAATGTCACATGTATTTATCATTAAAAAAGGAAATTTTATCTGTTGGTGAGATCAACAGCCTAACATCTTGAACTAAAAAAGCACGGGGAAAAAAAAAAGGAAAAAAAAAAAAGAGAAAAAAAAAGAAAAAAAAGAAAAAAGCCATCTCTGCAACAAAAGAAAAACTGGGAACAGTCATGGGCTAATTGCAAGTTAACGTCCACGTAAATTTCAGTGCATGCGTTGCAGAAATATTTTTCTTGAATTAAGAAGTAGTCACTTCTGTGTATAGATCAGCACAACCTATGCTGCTGGGGAGAAACTCTGCTCTTTGTCCCAAAACCATTGTAAAATTCTCAGATTATTCATCCCTTTTATCTGATATTTCTAGTCCTTTGCCTTTGGTCAGTGTTTCTAATCCAAGGAAAAAAAAATATTTTCTTGAAATATTCATGTTTGTGTGAACATACAGATCAGTTATATTATCTGATGGAGACTTGTAGATAAAAAAAAAATATTCAGGTACATTACAGACAAGTGACTACAGATTTTATGTCTCAGAGATGTCATCATTTTTAATCCAGGCACAAAATATGTCAGAACAGTAGAGGTTTCAGGGAACGATATTCTACAAAATGTCAGGTGCTTACCAAAGAAGTTCCAGGGTTCTTCCCATATTACATGGTCTGCAATACATACAAAATCACATAATGTAATTTTGATTCGATTCTGTTCACATTCCACTCATTTCAAACACTCTTATAAAATTTAGCTTACTAATGTGTTCTCACAGTGTGATATACAGTGTTTGCTAGCCCCAGTTCTGAAAAAGCATAGTAACCAAGACTGTTTTGGTGAGAATGATGATCCAATTAGAACTTTGCTTGAGGAAAGAGAGAAAGCCTGAAAAAGTTAGCTCCATAGCACACTTTCACTGAGACAAAAACAGTAGATGAAATATTAGCATTCAAACAAACTTGCAGTGAATGCAAATTCCATAGCAGCAAATACAACGGGACAAAACATTCCTACTGCACTAAAGGAGGTGAATTTTTCTTGAACACAATATTTATGCCACTAGAGTTTTTGCGCCAAAACAGAATATCAGATTTGCTCCAATGGAGGATTTCCAGAAAGCTTTCAGGATTCAGACGCAATAAACTGAACACACTTGAGCCAAGATATGGAAGTGAGAGTTCCTCAAAAACAATTAAGAGCATCTCTGCCAAATGCCTGAAGCTGAGGTTTAGGGAAGAAGGGATGGAGAAGCAAAAGTAGCAATTTCCATATGTCAGTGCTACCAGCAGTGCTTATCTTGCTCTGCTGTGCGCAAACAAGGAAGAGCCACTGTGTGTGTGCATGACGGCAGATGAAATTTTCACACACCTCAGTCTGGGATCAAGCAGAAGGCCGGAAGGAAGGCATCAGGGTTAGTCCTCTTTTGGGCCCCCTCATTTCAAGAAAATTGTTGAGAAATTGGAGATGGTCAACGCAGGGCTGAAAAATGATTAGGACTTTATGGCACCTGGAAGGAAAGGTTAATGGAAATCAGCTTATTTAATCTTGTGAAGAGATGTCAAGGCTAACAAATGTATTGTCTTCTGAATCCCCTTCTGAATCCTGAATCATATTTCCAGAATATTACACAAGAGAAAACTAGAACATTAACCAGATACTACCGTATCTGGTAGCCCATAGCCCATGGCCTAAGCCATTATTTGACCACTTTTTTCAAATAAATATTTTTAACTAGAAAGACTTCAAGCTTTAGTTTTAAGCAGAAAAACACATAATCTTTTGGGGTGCCATTAGTTTTCACCTACTTTTATTCTGCCTCCCTTTCCTCTTTTTACAGCTGGGTTCCACAATATATCTATTAGAGAATGACAAAACTATAATTTTTTCATTGATGTAAATTTCATTTATGTGTATATTTGTGCATTTTTTGTCGCAGCAGATGTAGATTGCGGGTAAGCATAGGGCTAATCATTTACTCAAGAACTTTATTCCTTATTTTGCTTTGCTTATGCACACAGTTTTTACTTTCCCTGTTAAGCTGTCTTTATCTGTACTCATTAGTTTTCTCACTTTCACCCATTTACCCTTTCAATTCTCTCCTCCAGCCCATTGTGGGGGAACTGAGCAAGCAAGTTTGTGGTTAAACCACAGAATTCAGTAATGCACGATACAGCGATATACTCAGTATTCCTTGATTTTATTGCACAATGTAGAGGCAGTATTTGAGACTGACACTCAACAATTTCTGAGGTTTTCTCTTTTAAGCAGCAATAAAATAAAGATACTGACTGCAAGACAGATATAACAGCACTTTCTTTAACTGGTTCAATGTACAACAGCAGTTTATTACCAGCATTTGTGTGTTTCTGTTGCGGTATATTTTGTAAAGAAACATCTATGTGAAAGTGCTCTTCAGATATGTTCACCAAAAATCTGTAATATCTGTGTGTATAATCTGAAACCCAGTTGCAAGCCTCTGGTGAATATCAGTTTAGGAATCATTAATAATTAGTGTTAGTGCTTACCATATATTTGACGAAATATGTGTGGCTGGATATTTGATGAAAGATTGATTAATCTTTTAGAGAAAATGTGTGATATGACATCTTTTATTGTGGTTCAGAGCATTTCAAAGCTTCACTAACATTATACACCTTCGTTTTATGATCCAACTGTGAACTGATACAATCAAACAAATGCACTGCACTCTTTGTTTTATTTACAATCCAAATACAGCATACTCTTCAAGAATTTGATTTGTAAATTATTCATCTTCCCATTGAACCTAAAAATCTTTCCTGTTGAGTCTGGAAATGGAAGGGGAAAAGTTCATCTTCCATCTAAACAATTGGAAATTTTTCCAACTAAAATTTCATAAACCCTACTGTCAGTAGCAGCTTGCAGTGTTGGATAGCTGAGATCCCTCTGCCCAGAAAGTACTACATTTTTTATCAGGCTTTATTCAGCCATTTGGAAAAAAAGTAAAAATCCTGCTCCCCTCAATGAAGGAGACAATGAGTTTAAGTAAAGCATCCATTATGGCTCTTAAAGTGAAGGCAGCAAAAAGCAGGCACAACGCTGTTCCTCAGGAGACTGAGAAGATAAACCCACAGAAATAGCTAATGTATATTTGGTGAAGATAAGTGCCTGTCTGTGAAAGAAAGGTGAGAAAAGCAGAGTGATTTGTAGTAGGGTATCATCCAGAGAATTTGTCTATTATATGTTAAAGGGACAAGGCAGAGTTTCTTAGCCTTTTTTTGTTGTTTCTGGAAAGATAAAAATTAGTCCAGTAAACCAGCCTCGCCAGTCACTAAGAGCAGGAATAATTTTAACCACCTGAAAGTTAAATGACTAATTTAAACTTGTGATTTGTTTCGTTTCCAGGTAAATAAATCTGGAGAGAGAGCACTCATGGAGTTATATATCTATTCCTGACATGGTGCCAAAGTAGGATGAATGTCCCACTGGAGAACCCCGTCTACCTCCTATAACCAAAGGGAGACCAGAAGAGCAGTTTAGACTGCATCATTTTAGATGATGCTTATGAATCTGAGAACACAAGTTCAACATCAGCAGAGTATACTGTGAACAGTATCTGGTCTTCAAATCAACCAACAGCAAATTGTAGAGAAAATGCAACATGCTGTACATCTACCCCAAATCCCCCCTACCTTTAGTGACTTGGAGCACAGGGAATTTATGACTCAGAGAAACTTATCTGCATTAATAGCCCAGGTTGGATTACTTTTATATGTAGCTGTGCAAGTCAAACACCACTGTGGGTTCACACAAGGGAAAGCACCACTTTTCTCCTAGGAAAGATAGATCCTAAATTTGTCTTACTCATTTCTGTGCCTCTGTGATATTAAATACTTATGAGCTTGTGTTTAGCCTGACTGCAACTCACTCCTTTTCACATATCTAAAGGCAAATCATCCAGTAATGTAAAAGTACAGGTACAAATAATTTATTCTTACTTTTTTTCCTGATAAGACAAAACTGCACTGTGCCTCATTTTCTCTCTTAGAATATTCTTTCTCATCATTCTACACTGGATAGTTTAATCTCTGAATAAGCACCTAACCTCTGTCATATTTTCTTTTCAACAAATCACTTGGGTCTCTCTTCAGATTTCCACTATCAAATTCATCTTAAATTGAATTTAAGCACATTGGATGTAGATGGAAATTCTGCTCACTTAGTGTTAAAGACAACCTGGCTGTAGTGCTACTTCCCATCTGTCTTAGATTATGTTTTCCAAGAAAACCTTAACACTTATCCCCAGTGTGAGCTGTTGTGATGCTTACATTGTAACACAGCTCACCAGAAGCTGCAAAGCACCCAAACTCTACCTCGCTCTGCACAAATTGTCTTTAATACACATAAAGAGCACCAAGTTAAACTCAGGCAAGCAGAGGATCTTCCATTTAATTTTCTGATTATTGAAGCATTCATCAAAGAAACACTGAGTGATAAACTCCAGTCCTTTCTCATCCTCTCCGGCCCCTATCTCCCAAGAGTGATCTGAAGCACAGGTTTTCCCACTTGCTGAAAACAGGTAATGAGAAAGAACGGAATGCAAGAAAAAGAAACAGCTATGTAGAGAGCAATTCTGTAAAGCCAAGGAAAGGAGGCCTAGCTGAAATTTTTCATTTATAGTATGGCAACATTTAACTTGGGCAGCTATGATTTATGGATCCCTTCATTCTATCTGAAGGTAATATGCTATTATTCAAACCACAAAGAAACTTAATCTTTTTCCAGGACTCACTAAATTTTATCCCTACAGAACAAAAGATTTTCCTTGCTACTTTGCGCTCTGGTACAATATATGTAGATACTCAAACTTATGGATAAGCAAAAGAACACTGTACTAACAATATGTAAAAGAAACAGTGGCAGGTACCCAAAAACATAACATAGCATTTCTAAGATTGATTATTCAACCTAATTCTGATTTTAATGTGTCTTATTGTTGATCTGTTTTTCATAGGCTAAATTCTGCTCTCATTTACTTTATAAGATAAAGCAAGTAGAACAACTTTAGTAGGTGTAGTGGAGCTAGCTTCTTCTAGGGAAGTATTAATCTGTTGATAAAATAATGACCTGGTATTATAAAAAAGTTTGTGTGCTACTATGTATGTAATGTTCCACATACATCTCTGGTATACCAAAAACAAAAATTGATGATATTTCATATACTATATTATCAGAAGATGAACCTGAATTTTGTGAATAGTCCTTCTAAGGGTCAAACATACAGATCTCCAATGTATCTTTTCCATCAAGTATTTCCAATACGCTTTTCCATCAGACGAGGAATAATAATGTGTGGAAGTAATTCTAAAATGTTTCATAAGCTCTGAATGGGGCTTAAAGTGTTTGATGAAAGCAAACATTCAGTTGTGTAGAATCTTACATGACAAACTTATGAACATCTCAGTTTCCCAAGCAAAGAAGTATGAAAGGTTGCTGATATTCAAATATCAAAAGACGTGCAGAGAACTATCTACACCAGCCACCGTGATCTGATTGTACACAGCATTCTGAAGTTTATCCACCTAAAGCTTTTTATGTTTATCTGGATGACAGTTTATGATGGAAATTCAACCTATTGACTATAATGTTATTGATGAAGATTAGTGAATAGAATTAGATTGGTGAATTCATTGATTTTAAAACTATATTAATGAATCCTTCTGAGGTTCACAATTTTCTGACTGACAAGAAATTGTATGAAGGAAGTCTACCAAATATTGTCCATTTACTCTCCGAAAAGGGCTTCATTAGTGACTTGAGAACTGTAGGTTGTATTTTTTTTTTTTTTTTGTTTTCAGGAAGAAAATTCTGCATTTGTTTCCTTAATTATTAAATATATCTGTATGTATTCTGTCACTGAATATCTCTGTATAGAAAGACAGATATACAGCAACATACAGATGTATAGATCCCTTTGTGTAAAAGACAGTATCAACTAAAATTTCCTCTGGCAGACAATAATTTGAGAAAAGGCATGTCAAAACTAACCTCTCCAACCCTTGAAATCTTTATTAGGTAACTGACGTACTGATTATTTTTTAGTTCACTGTCCACAGTTATCTCCATTTTTGCTTTAATTTCTGCTCCACCTATTTGTTACATCCTCACATTACCCATAGATTCATAGCTAGAGTAGCTATTTCAGAAGCAGAATGTTTCACTGTCATTTGTGAGAAAGGTATTTTCCTCTGTTTGCTTTTCAGAAGCTACTGAAATTCAGACAAAATAAAGACAGTAGCTCTTTATTTCTTTGTTTTGCATATAGTTTTATATCACTTTTCTTTATACTTTTCTTTACTTCACTTATATCACTGAAATTCCAAATAATGCAGTAAGCATTGGCTTGCACATTTTTTCCGTCTTTTCATCCTATTCTGGAAGAGAAATGTGCAAATGACTTGTTTGGGTAAGGTTTTCTTATAAAATTTTGGAAATGTGTATGTTACTGTGCATTTGTATTAGAGAGAAAGTCTCGTAACAGATACTGATGAGTTCATGATCTCTACTTCCCAGAGGAAGGCTTTTTTTCCATTTGTTTGTTCATATTTTTTTCCACCATGAGAATTAGAAGGTTCAATTTAAATGTTACTATGATCCATTGTTCTGGAAGATTAAACATCGTATGTAATGACTCCTGTCCACAGCTTTAATGTAGTCTTAAAATATTCACAGAGTCACTTGAATAAGAGAGCTAAAACCTGCTCTTAAATTGAACTGAATGATATGCACATTTGTATGGAGGGTAGCCCAAGCTGATGAGAAGATGAAATGCAGCATTGGTAGCTGGGCAGTCAATGTTGGAGGCTCTGTGTCCTGTTATATCAACTTGTTATACTCAGGACAAAAAGTGACTAAAGATGTAAACAACTAATTACAGGTACCTCCAAATAAAAGACACTGGAGTTACCTACAAACTGAAAATAAAACATTTTGCTTGTTCTAGAATAGATACTAGCTAAAGCATGCAGAGACTGGGGGCAGATTAATGAACTGACGAATTGTTGGTAAGCATCTGCAAACAAAAATCCACAAAAGGCAAGATATAAACTGTCCTGAGTTTTTAGTATTTTTTATCCACTGAAATATTTTAAGCATGAGGCTGATTTGGAAGTAGGACCATGGTTACAGTAAAGGACGTGTAAATATATTCATCAGCTGCATGTTAATACACACTTTCAGACATTTCATTCAACAGCTACCTGATTATCTAGGGGCTAGCAAGGACAATATATATCATTATAGGGTTTTCAGATTAGTCATATTAATATCCAACCTTGGTAAACTTTGGCAACCCTGCCCATAGCAGGGGGGTTGAAACTAGATGATCATTTGCTGAGAAAAGTCTCAGGGCTACCAAGAAAGACTTCAGGGGACTGGAGCAGGTAATCGAGGGAGCAGGCATGGTGTTTTCTTCTATATCTTCAGTGGCAGGGCAGGATACTGAGAGGTACCAAAAAACTCACATCATAAATAAATGGCTTAAAAGTTGGTGCAAACACAGGAATTTTGTTTTTTTTTGACCACGGGGCAAACTTAATCAGCACCTGGCATGATGGCAGCAAATGGAAGTAGCCTGTCTCTGAGGGGGAGGAGGATCTTAGCTGAGGAACTAGCATGACTCATTGAAAGGTCCTTAAACTAGGTATGAGGGGGAAGGGGGCAAAATGAGGGCCGCTGGGGTTGAGCAGGTCGTTTGAGGGCTTGTACCGAACTTGATGGGCGAAGACGGTGAAGTACAAAGGGATGGACTGGGGCAGGGGGGGGTTGGGGATGCTGCTGTTCTAGGGGATCCTAGATCCTCTATGAAGGCGGTGAGACAGAAAGACCAGCTGAAGTGCCTTTATACCAATGCACACAGCCTGGGAAATAAGCAGGATAAGTTGGAAACTGTGATGTGCTTGGAAAGTTATGACCTTGTTCCTATCACAGAAACATGGTGGGATGACTCTGATAACTAGAATACCACCACTGAGGGGTATCGGCTCTTTAGAAGAGATAGGCTAGGTAGGAAGGGTGGGAGAGTTGCCCTTTGTGTCAAAGAGTGGGTAGACTGTGAGGAGCTCCCTTTGAGAAACAGTCAGGAACAGGTTGAGAGCCTGTGGGTTAGAATTAGGGATGGGTCTAACAAAGGCCAGCTGGTGATAGGGGTATACTACAGGCCACCTGATGAAGGGGAGACTGTTGACGAGGCTTTCTTGCTTCAGATGTGGGAGGCTTCGTGCTCATGGGCTCTTGTCCTATGGGAGACTTCAACTATCCAGATACCTCTTGGAAAGACCACACGGTGAGTTACAAGAGGTCTAGGAGGCTCTTGGAATGTGTTGATGATAACGTTCTGGTCCAAGTGTTGGACAGACCGACCAGAGGTGAAGCACTGCTAGACCTGCTGCTCACCAATGTGAAGGAAATGATTAATGGTGTTAAGGTTGGAGGCAGCCTGGGTTGCAGTGACCATGCCCTGGTTGAATTTGTGATCTTGAGGGATGTGGGCCTGGCGAAGAGTGGCATCAGGACTCTGAACTTTGGAAGAGTGAACTTTAAGCTGTTCAATGGACTGTTGGCCAAGATCCCCTGGGATGCTGTCTTTAAAAACAAAGATGTTGATAAGAGCTGGCTGCTGTTCAAGGGTGCCTTCCTGAGAGCAAAAACTCTCCGTCCCTCTGAAGAAGAAAGTGGGCAGAGAAGGTAGGAAACTGGCATGGCTCAGTAAGGACCTGCTGGGTGTGCTGAGGCTGAAGAAAGGTGCGTACAAGCTCTGGAAACAAGGCTGTGTCACCTGGGAAGAATACAGGGATGCCGTCCGGACTTGCAGATGTGGGATCAGGAAAGCCAAGGTGCAGGCAGAACTGAACTTGGTGAGGGATGTAAAAAGCAATAGGAAGACTTTGTACAGGTAAATTGGCCAGAAGAGACAGGCCAGAGCAAGTGTACCTCCTTTGGTAAATGTAAAAGGAGAACTTGCTTCAACGGACAAAGAGAAGGCTGAGGTACTGAATGAGTTCTTTGCTTTGGTCTTCACTGGTGGCCAGGATTCCAGTACTTCTCACGTCCCTGAGCCCTACATCCCTAAACCTGTAGGTGGGGACTGGGGTGGTAAATCCCCCCCCTCTGTAAGGGCAGAGCAGGTCCAAGACCGCCTCATGAGACTGAATGTGTACAAGTCTATGGGGCCGGATGGTGTGCCTCCCAGGGTTCTGAAGGAACTGGCTGAGGTGGTTGCTGAGCCGCTTTCCATCATATTTGAAAAGTCATGGCTGTCAGGTGAGGTCCCAAATGACTGGAGGAAGGATCACATCACTTCCATTTACAAGAAGGAGAGCAAGGAGGACCCTGGGAACTACAGGCCAGTGAGTCTCACCTCTGTGCCTGGAATGATCATGGATCAGATCATCCTGGATGACATGCTTGATCACATGAGGAATGGGCGTGTGATCCGAGACAGCCAGCATGGCTTCACCAGAGGAAGGTCATGCTTGACCAATCTGGTGGCCTTCTATGATGGAGTGATGGCATTAGCGGACAAGGGAAAGGCGACCGATGTCATTTACCTGGACTTGAGCAAGGCCTTTGACACCATCCTCCTCCACATCCTTATCTACTAATTGAAGGGATGTAGATTTGATGGGTGGACCACTCGATGGATAAGAAACTGGTTGAAAGGCCGCAGACAGAGGGTGGTTATCGATGGCTCCATGTCCAGATGGAGGCCAGTAACAAGCAGCATCCCCCAGGGATCTGTCTTGGGACCAGTGCTCTTTAACATCTTCATCAATGACACTGACCACAGAATCAAGTGCACCCTCAGCAAGTTTGCTGACAACACCAAGCTGAGTGGTGAGGTTGACATGGTTGAAGGAAGGGATGCCATTCAGAGGGACCTCGAGAGGCTAGAAAAGGTGGGCCCAGGTAAACCTGATGAAGTTCAACATGGCAAAGTGCAATTTGGCACTTCAGCAAGAGGAATCCTAGGCATCCATACAGACTGGAAGGAGCGGTCCTGGAGAGCAGCCCTGTGGAGAAGGACCTGGGGGTCTTGATAGATGAAA
This sequence comes from Lagopus leucura, assembly GCF_019238085.1. Taxonomy (NCBI): domain Eukaryota; kingdom Metazoa; phylum Chordata; class Aves; order Galliformes; family Phasianidae; genus Lagopus; species Lagopus leucura. The sequence continues at coordinate 1,231,968 of NW_024962252.1, read as the reverse complement.
AACTTAGCATGAGCCAGCAGTGTGCCCTTGCGGCTCGGAAGGCAAATGATATCCTGGGCTCCATCAGAAGAGGGGTGGCCAGCAGGGACAGGGAGGTGATTGTCCCTCTTTACTCTGCTCTTGTGAGGCCCCATCTGGAATACTGCATCCAAGTGTGGACCCCCAATACGAAAAAGACAGGGAGCTGTTGGAGAGGTCCAGAAGAGAGCCACAAAGATGATCAGGGGGCTGGAGCACCTCCCCTACGAAGACAGGCTGAGGGAGCTGGGCTTGTTCTGCCTGGAGAAAAGAAGGCTGTGGGGTGACCTCATTGCAGCCTTTCAGTACTTAAAGGGAGCCTACAAACAGGAGGGGAATCAACTCTTTGAAAGGGTAGATAACTGCAGGACAAGGGGAAATGGTTTTAAGTTGAGGGAGGGGAGATTTAGGTTGGATGTCAGGGGGAAATTCTTTACAGAGAGAGTGGTGAGGTACTGGAACAGGCTGCCCAGAGAGGTTGTGGATGCCCCATCCCTGGAGGTGTTCAAGACCAGATTGGATGGGGCCGTGGGCAGCCTTGTCTGGTCTTAAATGTGGAGGTTGGTGGCCCTGCATGTGGCAGGGGGGTTGGAGCTTCATGATCCTTGAGGTCCCTTCCAACCCTGGCCATTCTGTGATTCTGTGATTCTGTGATTCTGTGATTCTGTGATTCTGTGATTCTGTGATTATGGTTCTTTTCTACCCAGGCCATTCTATGATTCTACAAACCGAGGTTATATATTGGGACATACACACACCTGCAGTGCATTGTAAGCTACAGCTTTTGATTTCTTCTGTATTCCCAGGGGAATAGACCTGGAAGAGATCTAGATAATTGCATCCTGCCAATCTAATCTTGCAACCTCATCACATAATCCTGTTATCAAGTTCTTCTGAAAATGGTTTCTCGCTTCAACTACTTTTATGAGATGGCTGATCGCAGATCATACTGGTGGTTAGGAACACTTTAATATCTAGCTTAATTTGCTGATGGCAAGTTTGTACATTTCTGTTGTTGTGGCAGTATCAGTTTATATATAGACCTTTCACTTTTTAATGTCTACCATAACCCTCTGTTTAACAATCAATGTCTTTATCTTTGTTTTCAATTTGGACACATGCCTTTTGTTGCTGTCTCAACTGTTCATTACTGTCACTCAGCCATCACTCAGTCATTTCCCCTCTCCAACACAACTCCCTTGTATCTGAACCCCTAAGAAAGTCCCTTGATTGATTCACTGGCACAGATACTCTGTTTCCCAAATAAACCTTTCATATTAATGACCCCAGACCATTAGAAATTGAGCCATCATCTTCTGCTGAGTACCATTACACTGCCATTCTTCTCCAAGTCTACAGATAAGACATCAGTGCAAATATCTGTGAAAATAAAATGTATAAGCTAGATGTGGACCTCATCAGTTTTATTTTGTAGGACCTGCAAGAAGACATTCTTCCAGCAGTCTACAACACACCAAAATTCTATAGGGAGAAAAATTTTGGTGAAATTATATCCTTGGTCCAGTGAATTCAGCATTTTGAACAGCAGTCAATCAAGAACAGACCATTCTCTTCAAGAAACTCTTAGTAAATTTTTCAAGCACCTCAGACCATATTGAATTGTGTTGGTACAATATGCTGCTTTCCCTAAATCTAGCAGATGTGTCTCAGTTTCATTGCTCTTGCTGGAGAATGATGAACTGCAGATAAACCAGGTGTTGAATACTAGAGCAGATTCAGGATTTCTCTGCTATGAGTTTCTCCTATTTCTGGGAAGAATACTTGCAATATATCAGGCCAATGTTCCTCTACATTGCTGCTAAATCTGGAACTAAAATTTGTTACGCTCAAAAATTTCACATCAAAGCACCATAGTATATGAAATCAGAATATGGATTCACTGTGTACTACCAACATCTGGGACTTCTTCACATGCACCAATAGTGAAGAGGACCTTCTCATCAATGGCTAACTCGCAGTCATCTAAACTTCGTCTTCTTTACTCCAGCAGGTGTCCCTAGTTCCAATCTTTTCCGGTGAAATGGGAGATGAATGCAGTGTGTGGAGAAAGTGGAGCAAGCTTCTAATCAGAGAAAAGCCTCAAGGCAACTGCAAACTGCTGCCTCCACCAAGTTGCTCCTCTGATTACTTATCTACAAACATGTTCACCTTCTGCATATGCACGATGATTGAAACTAATGCAACAGAATTTGGCCCATTTTACTGCAACATTAGGTTCTGTAGCAGACATTAGCAGACAATGTCTGCATTCTCTAAGCTGATTACCTAGATTTGGTTTAATCTGGAGCAAGGCTGGCTTTTATTTTTACCTCACTGGCCTAAAACCCACTCGTAGCATGGCAGTGGGTATCCTTGGCTTGCTCCTATTGCAGCAGAGCTTGCTGGTAGTACTTTCCTTGAAAGTGCTTTTCCACAGCAATCAGGTCCATGCTGTGAATATAAAGTTCCCTGTTTACTATCCTTACCTATTTACTAATCGGGATTTTTCACCTCTGCATTCTTAGCATAACTGAAAAATTTTGAATTTCAGACAACTAGTAGACTGCATTTTTTAAGTAACACAAAGAAAACATTTTACTCTTCCCCTCCCCCGACAATAATGTTCTAGTATAGGTCAGTGTTGAAAGCAAGGTATAAATGGAAAAATATGCTTCTGTAATATTTCTCTGCCTAAACGGCATTACTGGAATCCAAAGAAGTAATAAACTAAGAAATTAACCAGTATTTTTTATAAAAAGTGATTCTCATAAAAATTTTTCACAGAGTATAAGCTTGCTGTATTCCATTTCTTTTCAGTCTTAACAGTTATCACATTTTCAGGTGATGAAATGTGGGCAATTCACTTTGAAAGAATTCAGTCATTTAAAAAAAGAACAAAATCCGTACCACCTCAAAATGTGCAGAGGTGCAGTAACTTTCCCTGTCCCTATATTCTACCCTTTAATGAAGAAATCACAAAGTTTACAGAAAAATAAACTAAAAAGAGTGTTAGAGGCATCAATGTCAAACTTGATGAAAACAAAGCATTATTCTGTTGGACATGACCTTGTAACACACATCATTACACAGTCTCACTTTGAATTTCAAACAAAAGAAAACGCAAAAATATTCTATATTGTCTGTGATTAAGATAGTTTTGACATACAGAACTAATACTTCCTTTTCCCACATCTGCAATTTCTCAAATAATCCTTGCCTCTCTCTCTTCTCTCCAACTGAAGAGAAGTATTTGTCTCATTCACTTTGTTCAGCATATCAAATGTTAATCTAATAAGGTCAAGAGTCAGTTCAAGACCCAAACACCAAAAAGGAAAAATAAAATAAAATAAACCTAAAGGGAACATGGATCTAGGCACAGAAGACAAAAGAGAGAGCAAATGGATAGTTGCACAACTGCAAAGAAACATATTCTGACAGTTAGAAAAAAAAGTTAGAAAAATTTAGAAAGAAGAAAAATAAATAGATAAATATGAAGATGTAAAAGCAAGGCAGTTATAGAATTTTCTGACATCATACTGTGATTCTTAGAGCCTCTTTACTCTAGGCACTGATAATCTGCAGTTGAAAACAGATTACAGATCTTTTTCTATTATCTAATTTATACTGATTTTGTATTGATGAATTTGGTTTAATGTATATATAAAATACATAATAATAGAATCCTTTGAGTTGGAAGGAACCCTTAAATGTCATGCGGTCCAATTCCCCTACAATGAACAGGGACAGTATGTATTTACATGGCATATTTTATGTCAATTTCTTTTGTTCAATTGACAGAAAATGGCCTCTCAACCAAGCATCCATTGGAATGGAAATTACACTTTCAAAGACAGTGTTTTGTTTAAGCAAGTGTTTTCTGCATCAGAGAACCAGTTGCCAAAATTAAAATTAAAAAAATACAAAAACAAAACACAAAACTAAGGACTTGTTTTTTAAATTAACCTTTAAAAGAGAGGGGAAAACAATTTTAAATCTTAATTTTATTTCAATGATGTGTGAGGACAAACAGTTCAAGGAAATCATGCTCTGCTGTATCCTACAGAACACAAACATAATGTTGTCAACACTAATAATATTTGGTATTTTTTTTAATGAACCACAGCAATAAGAAATGAGGCAATACGTGAAAATATCTTCTTTCATTTTCATACATAGTCAAACATTCCAAGCTTTAATCCTGCCAAATAAAACTAGAAAATATGAAGCTACACAGGTAGGATCTCCATAGACTTTACATTTTAATATTTTGTTTGGTTTTGGATTTTTTTGATTGGTTGGTTGTTTTGGTTTTAATCTTACCATTCTTTGAAAATGACCTCATATCTACAGGATTTTACCTTCTGATTTGGTGTTTGTGTTTTGCCAGTGAATAGCATTGAAATGAGGAAGTTCAGACAGGAAGCAAACTTCTCAATTACATTATTTCTAAATGTAATAAGTATTCAGAGTGAATGATAAATGAGAGATAGTAGGTGAGGGAATGCTTAGATTGGATGTCATGGGGAAGCTATTTAGGGAGAATGGTGAGGTGCTGGAACAGGCTGCCCTGTGAGGCTGTGGATGCTCCTTCCCTGGGGTGTTCAAGACCAGATTGGAGGGGTCAACCTGGTCTAGCATCAGACCTGGAAGTTGGTGGCCCTGCCAGTGGCAGGGTGCTTTGGAACTTGGTGATCCCTGGGGCCCCTTCCAACCCAAACCATTCTATAATTCTATTATTCTATGATTCTATTATTCTTTACATAGGGAAATTTTCATGGAAGGTCATAAACACAATAATTTAGGCCATCTAAAGGTCTTTTCAACATAACCATGTGGAGCATATAAGAATGAGATCAGTGAGCATAGAGATCTGAGGATATAGCCAGGAAGGGAGAACACGAAGGATGAAAAATTCCTCTCTTTGTTTTCATCTCCATCAGCATCTTGTCCCACTAGTTTCAAGAGATATGGTACTCAAATAGAGCAGCAGTGAAGAAATGATGCTGTTGTGTACACCTGGGACAGATATTTTAGCTCTTCTCCTTTTTTAATCAGTGCTGTTATGAAGATATCAGGTGTGCTTCTGTTTCTACAGGAGTAGAGCAATTACCAGCAGCTGTTTCAAGCACAAGGAGGCAAAGATTTGCTTACTGGTGCTAGTCCATAGGTGTTACAATAACTTATTGGATGTAATATTTTTTTCCTGAAATAACATATAGCCAAAGTGGAGAATAAACTTAACATTTCCATAATGAGCAACAGACTTTCTGAAGCAGAAGCACTGCATGTCACATGCTCTCAAGAAGTGATTCCTTTCCTTCAGTCTACATCACAAATAAACCACTTCAGTTGATGGTCATTCCATTATGCTCATACTAAAAGAAAGGAAATAAATCTTAGTGGCAAAACTTCGGGAAGAATTTCATTTTAAGAAAGAACAAATGGGGCAAAGCTGTAATTTAACTAAAATATTTTAACTAACCTTCATTCAACCTTACTACATTTCAGAGCCACTACAGTTCTCTGACCCACAGTCAAATTTCATCCTTAATCTTGGCTCAAGTAAATGGATCTTCTTCAAGGAAAGAGTTGGTTTCTATTCAAGTTTGCTTAGTAAACTTTTCAAAGATACTGCTTTCTAACTTATTTCCAAGCTTTCCACAATATTTTCAGATAATCCTAGTGAAAAGAAACAAGAGACAGAAGGACTTGAATAGAAATCCAGCTGGCTCAATCAGAACCCCTGTGTTCAGTGGAAGAGCCTGTGAGATTTTTTTCTTCAATCACTGAGGCTCTTTTGAAAAACATTTTCAAATTCTAAAATCTGAGACAATTTCCAGATATCTCATTGAAAGGAAAAGTTTTACTGGGCTAATAGTGGAAATATCTCTTAGAAGTAATCACCATCTGTTCCACCTGCATTAACAGTCCTGAATAGACAGATGGAAGATAAGGAACGCGTAAAGCTTCCTGTTTCTTTATTATTATTATTTTGATCTGACAGAGGAAACAGCTGAAGAACAGGTCAGAAGATACTTTGAAATAAGATGAGAAATAAGGTCGTCTTTTAGCCTTTGGCCAAAAGCAAGTCTTTAAAGTCAGTTCATAATTGCACTGGCAACCAGTGTAGACTCTTGTGTATGTCAATACCAATGAGTGATTGTCAATATCTCTGATCAGCAACATTTTGCATCATTTGTAACTTGTATACTGAGTCTAAAGGGAGACTTCTAAGTAAATCATTACAGCACATTGTAAATGCAGGAATCAGTTTCTCTTAAAATGCTTTAGTAACACTTCATTAATTATATTGAACCTGCAGCCCAAAATTCCTCTTGCTTATATTCATCACTTACCATGACCAGTTGTCTATATATTGTCTAAGACACTACTGTATCAAGCTGAATATGCAAATTATACCCCATGGATTTTTGCAAAGGGCTAGAAAGCCACAGTTCTCACTGACATCAGCAGTTCAGACATCTGAATGTGACAGAAAAAGAAACCAAGGAAGGTATATTTGCAAAAACTTTGGTTAATAAAGGTAGCTACTTTGTCTTTGCAGTCTTTTCCCACTCACTGACTCAAAATCTCATGTTTTCACTATTCAAAATTATTCACTAAGCAATTCTTTGTCTGCATCTTATTTGCAATGAGTTTTTTTAAGTGAGCAGGAGCTGATCTGCTCTGTTCAGATGGCGCCAGCAGATCGCATGGCACCATACCTTTGTTCAATTAATCAGGTTACTGATCTTTGGTTACTTGAGGTTATGGTATCCCATTTGCTTCTGCTGCACATGCTTGAAAAGTGCTTAAAAACACAACTGAGCAGATTGACAGATTTGACTCTGGAAGAAAATAGCACCAAAAATGCATAAAAAGCAGCTCTTCACTTAGAGCATTTATCTACTCATTCAAAAGTTAGCCCTTATGTACGAACCCTGCAGTTATTATGTTTTGTCTTTTCCAGCCATCCCAGCTAAGTTAGTGCAAAGGGATTAGAAAAGAAATACAGCTAACCAGTGTGGCAATTTTCAACCAGAACTGCCTTGTTTCCAACAGCAGTTTTCTTCTAGGCATCAAAGACTTCCAACTGGACCCAGTCCCATCTCCCCATCTCCCCTGTTTTTGAGTCTGAGTATCCCTCTCTGGTGAGCCAGTTAGCATTCTCCAGATCGGAGCAAAAGCGTGGGCAAACCTTCCAGCAGCATGCTAGGGACTGTCAGGGGATCTAAAATGGATACAGAATCTATCTCCCATGAGAACATTGCAGCATCAGAATTTCCTCAGGCCTGCATCCATTGCAGCTGAAACAAGGCAGCAGGAACGGATTCTAGAATGAAACAGGGGGAGGAGCAGGAGGACTCACAGAGCAGCAGCCACAAGGAATAGCTTCCAGGATCGGAGTCTAATTATCTAAAATAAAATGACTGAACACATTATCATTTTCATTACACAGGCCTCATATATTATTCTTCATACAGTAGTATGAGTAGAGCTTTCAAACCACTTTTCTTTTAATCTCCATTCTTTTTTCTTCATCACATTTGCCTGTGTTTTCCTAATACCTTTACCAGCATTAGTCACAACTGGCAGGAGCCCATAGAGAGCTTTAGAGAACATTATTTTTTGCCCTCTGTGCATACATTAGTGTTGCCCTTTAAAGACGCAGCCCTTTGTCCTTGTAATGAAGAATAAAACTCATTTCCAAGCATCCCAATAAGATTATCTCAAATAATAGCAATTCAATTAGCTCAGGCAGTTTGAAGTCTCTCTTAGACTCCCAGGTGAGCTCCCCCATCTTTTAATATACTGCTTTAAAATACTTCCAAATACCTGTCTAGTGTTTAGAGACAAACACGTTTCTGAGCATGCAGGTAATATCGAGCCCCTTAGTATCTGATGCATTTAAAGGAGGAAACAGGAACAAGGAATATTTCCATTCTAATTTTTCACGCTTTGCCTCAAATCCTGGGGACAACTCAGTCTGTTCCTTTTTCATCTTAACAAAAGATTTTGAGCCAATCTGCACTAAGCTAGGCATTTAAAAGCATGTTCAGTTTGACAGTGAATCACAGAGCCCTTTCCTCCTTCAGGTCTCACTGTCCCCTTGCCACTGTCAGTGCTTTTTCTCCCTTCACTCCTTAATGCAGGACTTCTATTGAGATGAGCTATAATTACATAGGTGGCTGTCCTATCTTGTATGGCCTTCAGGCATTTTTCCTGGCTACCACAGATATCTTCTTTAGTTCCCACTGCTAACTTCCCTTCAGAAACTGTTTTCTCTAGCTAGATTTAAATATAACTAACTTCTTTCATGCTCTAAATACTCAAAAACTGCTGCTCTTGCCTCCAGCTCCCAACTTTATTTTCCTTTACACTTCTGTATCTTCTTGGAGAATTGTACTCGTTTCAAAAATCATGAATTTCAATTTACCATATAGTTAATCCTTCTCTTAACCACACTCACCTTAGTAAAAAACCTGGAGTATTAGACCATGTCATCACTCACTTGTGAGAGGATTGAAGAAAGAATTTGTTGAACTTGAAGTCAGGCTTTTAATACATGTCAAAAAAGCACAAACTTTTCATGTCTCACAGCCCTAGGTGAAAGGAGATTTAAAAGAGGCACAAAAAGCAGTGACCTGTTTTGTATTGCGTGTCTCTTTTTCAATTTGACTATGTATTTTGAAAGCATGATCAGTATTGAGAGAACACTGAGAACATGAGAAACTTACTGCAGTGATATTGTTTTTTAGCAATGGTATTCTCGCCATTCATAAGGCAGCTAAACCTAACAATATAGGAAATAATCCTCGTTGATGTTTTTGTTCATTGGAGGGAGTCGGACTAGCTGACCTTTAAGGGTCCCTTCCAACTCAAATTATTCAGTGATTCTGTGAAATCCTAAAAAGCTTCTATTTTCCCACAGTAAAGTCTTGATTAATCAGAAGTACCTTCCGCACCCTAAATGATCAAATGAGAAAAATCCTAATAAAATATATGTGAAGGAATTTCAAATTGTCTAAACATTTTTCATTTGTCACCCTAACTTGTAAATATATACATCTGATACTGAGACCAAGAATAGACTATTTCAATCACAGTAATTAAAAAAGAGATTTTTTTTCCAGATAGTTAATAATTATAGTAGTAGCAATAGTAAGGAAGATACTTACTGTTGGAGGATGTTATGAAGGAGAATGTTAGGAGGATGTCACCAAGGAGGGTATTAGGAAGCCTAAAACCAGGTGCTATTTGTGATGCAATAAACAGCGCACACAAATCCAGTAACAAATAAGCACACTTACATCCTTGGAAGCTGAGAGAAATAATGAAGAAAAGTTGTTCAGATTCAGCAAGATTTAAAGGGTTTGGATGATCAGACCTGTGTGGGGACAAAAGCACTTCACTTTGAAATAATTATTCATGAACCAAGTGGAAGAATTGCAGGATCTGGGGAAAAAAAAATGGCTCAATTTTTCAGTTCATGACTTACATTGTGTTTGGGACTAATGGAGAACAGAAAACCTTCCACATGACAGCCATAATACATTTATGTTATGGATTATACTTAGTGGTCATATTACCAAAGAAGAATGCCAAACAAAAGTACTGACAGTCAGCTCCCAACTTAAATGCAGTATTCAGTACTGATTAAAGATGGAAATACTGCAGAAGAGTACAGGAAAAGTTGGTGTTTAGTCTAAAATATTCTTAGTTATCTCTATGGTTGAGGGGAAGCAGTAGGGAAAAGGAAAATCTGAGGCAGTACAGCAGATCACAAAAGCTGAAAGAGCTCTTATACAAAGTCATAGAAAGTCATACAAAGTCATAATTATGCAGGCAACACAGAATACAGTATTAAAATGCCAATGAAAGTTATACACTTACATCAGGAAGAAAATAGTCCATTTTGACTTTTCTGTCTATCTGTATGTTTTTATTCTCAGCCTACTTAACAAAACATGAATTAACTTCTAGGACGTAGAACCGCAGGTTCTTACCAATTGTTGTCAAATCAGTGTATAAACAGAAAAAGGCATAGCACAGTATCTTCTTGAATTTGTCTAATTTACTATATATTGGCTGTATACAGGCAATGAATGAGAGCTCTGATACAGCTATGTTGTTGAAAACCTTCATATCTGTGCTTAAATCAGGAGGATGATATTCTTCACCGCTTTCATTTCAGAGATGATTCCCTTTCTCTCTGTAATCTGGCTGCTTATGATGCTGGCATGCCAAAATACATGTGGCATAATGTTGTGAGAAATGGCCGAGGGGGATTGTTTTCTGCTCACAGCAGGTATGACACAACAGTGGCCGCTACCTTGCTCCTGCTGTTTATGCTTGCTGTGATCCCACTACATACAGCCCTCGCACCTGATGAAATTCACTTTGATTCAGTCATTCATCTTCAATCTCACAAACCTTTCTAATGTCGAAAGCTACTTTGTAAACTGACGAGGAGCTCTCAGAGAACTATGGCTCTTCATCATCTTCATAATCAGACCTTTAGGTCTGCAGCCATATGTTCAGAAAAACACCTGGTGTTGCTTTGTCAGTTATACTGAAAGCGACACAGACTTGCAGAGTGTGCTTTTCATTTATAAACCCCAGTTTCTTGTGCTGGACACCTCAACATCATGCTGTGATTTATTCTGTATTTATAGCAAATAAATCTAGAATCTGCTACTTGTTTTTTCTCATACTCTTTTTTCAACTCAAAATACCGTTTTCAATTAGATCAACCTCAGTTCTTTCATTGCTTGCTAATAATATCATTTGAACAGCACAGTTCTGCTGAACCTTGAGATGGTGGTTACACTACCAATTTATTGTAACAACTTTGTTTTGACTTATTTATGCACAACCTCACAAATCATTCACTCAGACTCTAATTAGTTCATATACAATCATTCAAATGCATTCAGGTTAGCTGTATTTTATAGGTAGGTAATGGAATGATCTGGTTTCACCAGCCAACTTGTTTCTCATTACACCAGGCTCGATAAATGAGCTGTCTGTGCACATGTAAATAGGAGATCAAATGATGCCAGTAACTGACACTCAGAAATACATAGGGTCTTAAGCAACCTGTAAAACTTAGTTAGAAGCCAAAATATGGTTTCTATTTTTAGTTAGGCATATCCTACTGTGTGAAGCAAGTGATTGCATGACAGGGATGGGTATCGAAGGATACAATAGCTCTCCCTTGGAAGAGGTGAGTAAAGGTACAAGATACAGGATTGAGGGTCAGTTGGCATAGGACTCTCCACAGCATGACGTCAGTGGTGGAAAATGTGCTTTCTGATATACTTACTGCTTTCCATATCTTGTCAATACACATCCCTCAGTCCCAAGCCCCACATATGCCATGCACTTCACCAACAGAATTCCAGTGAAGAAGAAAAGCAGAAATGCCAATACGTGAGGATGTCTGGGAAGACAAGTCTCACCTTTCTCTTTGCTTGCTGTGACTTGAAAAGGTCTGAGTTTCCTCCATATAGTGGAAAATTCAAGTAAGCATATTCTCAATGTTAATTTACGTCTAATTGAATATGAAATTGCATATGCAAAAGATGTACTAATTACATTTCTTGGGTATGTGATTGACTTAAGCTGGTCACCTGCCACGACAATTTTTGACTAGGAACGCCATACAACGAGAGCTGTGGTTACAGCTAATTTTTCATCTTGATGACCAAGTCAAAGCTTCAAAAATCTGTATTTTATCAAAATTAAACATTTCCTATTGCCCTGCCAAATCAAAACAGCCTAAATAAATATTTGAAAGAAACATTCTGTTTACATCAGTAGCTATGAAGAACTCTTTTTATTTTCCCTCAATTTCAAGATCTCTTTGTGCCTAATTCCTCATCCAAGTGGTAGAGATGCTAGTTTTCTATTAGGTTTTCATTCTACCTGCATTATTTCCAATGTTGTGGATATATTTACATCAGAAAATTGAAGAGAGCATGGTCCATTCTCTGACCGTAAGATCAAAAGTTGCAACGTGATTCCGTCATACAGATGAACTATACAAACTGCCAAAGCCCTTACTGAGGATAGGCTCTGGGATAGTTCCTGAAGTGGGTTCAGACAGTGTCAGGGAGAGTACAGGTTGTTGACAACTTTTTTTGGGGGGAAGCACGTTAACAGTACAGTTCACTTGGTGATTATAGGATGCTATCTTACGTCTTTAATTTGTGAATTTGAAGGTAAACTATGTGAATACATAATCTGAAGTTCACATGATAGTTAGTTATAAATAGAAAGAAAAGAAGAAAAGATAAAATGTTTATATATTTAGCAAATATAAAATACTTGGATTTATTTAGAGCTAACTATGATTCATCTTAGGGGAATACCCCTTTGAAAATCATGACTTTCAGTATATTACCCTCTCAAGCATTTAAAGAAGGTATTCGTCTATAATGTTTTCTCCCTGGAATATTTTCTACCATTGCTGAAAACTGGATCCATCCTAAAAAGCAACTCCAGATACTTGCTATATAGTTGGGAAAGGATCTTCAATCTTGTTCTTAATTACAGTGACTCAAATTGATTTGACCTGAACTTTTCCTGCCTTTCAAGTAGAGCAAGATCCACAGGCAAGCTCCTCAGCTTTTGATCTAACATGCTGGCTGACAAATAAGTAATTGTAAGGAGCTGATTTATTGTCCAGCCAGACACAGCTGGATTTAAAATATGTATTTTAAATGTAAGAAACAATTTCAATTTCTTTTACTCATAAAATCCAAGAAATTAATCCAAGCACTTACAAATAACTGACATTTCACCATGAAAAGATTTTATTTTATTTTATTTTATTTTATTTTATTTTATTTTATTACCACTTACAGATGTGTTCCTTTTAAAACCAAATGTTTTAAAGAACAAATTTTGGTGAATTTCAAGGATACAAATATACCTCAGGGTTCTGCTGTCAACAAAATAAGCCATAAAAATAAAAAGCAAGAGTACTTTATGATGCTACTAGGACCCCAAAATATAGCCTTGTCCAAGTTTTATTTTTATCTTATATAATGCATGCATCCTACTACAAATTACAAGCTGCTGTCTTCTCAATTCCTTTCTGTAACTTTCTCACTTTCCAGTCCCTTAATTCTTCTGAAATTTTACCAGGGTGAAAAAGAAGAATAATGAAGGGATTCTGGATGCTAATAACTTTGGCTGAGCTTCTTACCGCTAGGAAATTCCTTGTTCACATGAAGAATGAAAATTATTAGCAACTGCTAATTACAAGAAGAAAAAGCTCAGCTGAAGGATCAGTTCAGCTCTAGAATAGGTTACTCAAGAACTTTATATAATCTTCTTCACTGAAGACCTTTAATAACATCTTTAAGCATCTAAAGAAACACGAGTTCAAAACTATTTAAATCTATTTGATCTTGAATACGATGTGAAACTGTGGCACTTTGTTTTAGCATCGCATCACATAAATATTTATCCTAACCTCATTATCAGTTGATAGATGCTCAAATGACAAATCTCCAACTAAAAATCTTAATGAATCCCTTCAGAAAGGCAGTAAAGAACTTACTGCATTGATACTTGTAAACAGAATGGGCAAGGTACAGTTCCTTAACACTAAAGTCAGCAGGCATGGAAAGGCACAGCTCATCTTTCTGCAGCTGAAATTTCCACCCAATGACAGAGGGTGCAAAACTTTAGAATGGGTAATGATACAAAAGCTCACAGGCCTATGTCTGGTTTTGTTGAACTTACCAATAAATATATAACTTTTTGATTTCCCTATCCTACGTAAAATTAGATTCAGAACTCTAGCAAAAAAAGAAGAAATTGGAAAACTTGCATCTTTACTCCATAACAACAAGATACGTAAGGTTCAAGCATAAGTGAGGTTAGGAAAAACTTCTGTTATGGCTGTGGATCATACCTACTTATCTGGACATTACTGGAGTGGATATACTATACAAAAAAGAGATATTTCATCTTTTCAAAATTTGTAAGGCTCTAATAGTGGCCTTCAAAGCTGCACATCATTTCCCTTGTAATCTTTACCAAAATCCTTAAAATAAATGGAAAGCAACTGACAAGGTGTTGCACTCGTGTCAGGGCAATCTCAGATATGTGTACAAAGCAGGAGAAGAACTCAATGAGAACAGTGCTGCAAAGAAGGACTTGGGAGTCCTGGTGGACAAAAATCCGGACATGAGCCAGCAGTGGGCAGACCAGAAAGCCAATTGAATCATGGGTTGTATCAGCAGAGGGGTGGCCAGCAGGGCAGGAAAGGGATTGTTCCCCTCTCATCTGCTCTTGTGAGGCCCCATCTGGAGAACTGCATCCAGGTCTGGGACCCCAACACAAGAAAGATGCAAAGCTGTCAGAGTGTGTGCAGAAGAGGGCCAGGGCTAGATGATCTTATAGGTCGTTTCCAACCTTGTGATTCTACGATTCTACGATTCTATGAGGATGATCAGAGGATTGAAGAACCTCTGCTTGAGGACAGGCTGAGGGAGGTGGGCTTGTGCAGCTTGGAGAATTCAAGGGAATCAAGAGGGAGACTGACTTCTTACATGGTCTGATAGTGATAGGACAAATGGGGGATGAATTTAAATAGAAAGAAAGTAGATTTAAATTATATGTTAGGTGAAATATTTCTTACTAAGGGGATAGTGAGAGGCTAGAGCAGGCTACCCAGAGAGCTGCGACATCCCATGTCTGCAGGTGTTCAAGGCCAGGTTGGATAGGATCCTGAACAGCTTGGTCAGGTGGGTAGTAATTCCCACTGTGGCTGGAGGGCTGAAACTGAATAAATTTAAAGGTCCCCCCCCAAATCAAGCCATTCTATAATCCTATGACTCTTAGAAGCCTGAAGATATCCACTCTCCTATTTCACATTTTCTATGTTATACATAGATTTTGCTGCTAGTTTTACAGAAGCCCAGACACAGAGTCAAAACTGTCTGCTTTTGTTGGACTGAATAACATAAGTGGTAGAAAAATAATCCTTTTACAGAATTTCCTTATTCTGTGATTTTCATTTCCTGATGACAGTTTGTGTTACAGCAGTCAATGAAGGCTGTAGTTAAATGCATTATCACCTTCTGTTGGTACAGAGAAGCAGAGATGCCACGACCCAAAAAGAACTTATTACCTAAATCTAGAGGGCAGGCAAAGGCCTATATTTAGCATTTCAATTTTCACATGAGTAAAACAGTTTATTCCCCAAGTTCAAAGAGGAAGTCCAAGATGAACAAGGAATGAAGCTCAAATCTCTTGAGCCTCAGTTCCGTGTTTTCACAAAAATGCCTTGTCTGCAGAGAGAGAAAACTGATAAAACCTTTGAGAATATTACTAGCACATCTGAAATCTTTTAGTCCTGACTTCATTACTTCTCTCCTAGTCCCTGCAATGTATTCTACTGATAGTGCTTAGGGAACCCATGGAGCCAAGACTACATTAATGGCTACAGAAAAATGCTCGATTTACTATTTACTAGTCTGCACCTCACCCTGCTGTTTGCTGATTGTCATAAACCTAAGTGCAGGATCTTAACTTGCTTAAATCATCCCAGATCCAACAATTCATGTGGTGCTATACAACCATCGAGGATGTGCCTGCCATATCTGAAGTCAAAGCGCTGATCCTTGGTCAATTTCCCTTGGCACCACTGATGAACAAATAAGAAATAATAATAATAATAATAATAATAATAATAATAATAATAATAATAATACGCCCAGATCATCTGTTAATTCCACAGGGATTTTCTCATTTAATTTAATAAATCTTTATGCTGAGCAATGCCATATGAATATCAACTGGATAAGCAAGGAATTGTGCCTGGAGGGATTCAAGAGTGGAAACGATGCACAGTGGTACTCTTGCTATTATTAGTAAAGCAACCAGGATTTAAAAGTGTTGTGAAAATTCTTTTTCCATGTCAACCATCAAAGAGAGAAATCAGAAAGATAAAAGTTACAGAGAGTTAAACTCTGCCTGTCACCTTCAGCATGTTTTTGTTTAGTTCCATTCATCTCAACATTTGATTTTTAATAGTTTGCTTCTCTCATTATGAGTGAAAAATAAAAAGGACTATTAAAGAACATCTTGTGTACAGGTAATAGAGTTGCTGGCACTTTGCATCATCCAGAACACAGTGCTATCTGCCAATTTGACTTGCTTTTATTTCATGTTCTGTTACACACACACACAAAAACAACAACAACAACAACAAAAAAAAAAAAAAAAAAAAAAACACAGGAGAAAGAGAAGCCCAACTTTACCCTTTCTATTTATTTTCTTTCTTAATGCACTTAAAAATGTGATAACCCAAGCTAACACCAGAGGCAAAAGCAGCCCCTTAAACCCTAAGGAGCAGAGAGATATTTTTAACTTTCTCCAGGAAAATTGTGTGAATACTACCCACTGCAACAAAACATGAATTTAATAAATCCCAATACCATCACTGGAAACAAAGTTGTTTAATTTAAAATCTAGGCAGTGTCCCTAAATTTAGCAAAGAGGGATGGTCTGGAGAAATAAATAAGAAACGTAAACAAATGTAGAAACCACAAGCCAAATCCTCAGCCTGAGAATTCAAAATTCCGTAACGCTGCAAAGCTTTAAATTACTGGAAACCTAGGCCAAATTTTGGACTTATGGAAGAGTTTACTTCCATTCCACATTTTCTTTGAACAAAAATAGCTTGATGAGATGTTAAAGCCAGTAAATATAGACCAGTTGTAAAATCTATTGATCCACAAAGCCTAATTTTAGGAGATAGGAGGCACTAGACCAATTTCTCTTGCAATTTTTGGACTGTTTCTTTAACTTAAATAGAATACAATTTTATTTCTTTTTATAGTATCAAGCCTTATGAAAAATCATCCACAACCCATGGCTGAATGGGATACTAACTCCCAACCAATGGCTAATACCAGGCAGTCATCTTTACTGTCCCCAGTCCAGTTGTCGAGAGGATCTGTGAATTCTTTTCTACTCTTTTCCTTTTTCTCTTTCTGAGGAGGGTCTCATTGTGAAATATTTTTTTAGTGTCTAGGTTCTCAGAAGCTGTTGAAATTGTTTTCACAAGTTGAACTGACCCCAGACCTTGGATTTTTTCTGTTTTTTAATACACCAGTCCATTAATGGTTTTTAGGCTAATACAATTCTTGTGTTCCTTCTGACTTATCTATGTATGAACCTTGCCTTAGATGGCTTCTCTGTGGCAGTAAGTACTCACTCCATTCCAGAAAGTTACATAAATTACTTTTTTAAAACTTCAGTAAAACAATACTGTGGTTTTCCAACACTCAGTGCCCCATTGAGTGTTCCATATTTCTTTTCCAGTAGCTTTCATTCTTCCAGTTTGGTGTCTTTCACTGATGCAGACTTGCTACAATTGGAATCATTTTTCTGATTGATTTATGCATGATAATAGGAGTAGACACTTTCGCAGCAGAGCCCTGTGTTAAGTCCAGGACAGAGTTAATACAATAAATGACCACATTTCTGCTGTCATTTCTCTAGAACCATAAGGAATTATCAAATACTTTTGTAGCATTTTGTTATATTAATCTCACCAAAACTTTCAGACATCTCAAAATCAGTCTAAATTGGTCATGAGGTCTCTGCCTATATTCAAACATATCTTCAGCTTTCCGTACTTTTTTATCTTATATGCTTAAATTAAGACAAATTGAATCACCTGCAGTACACTGACTTTAGAAGACAGCTAGGACTGCCTTCACCCATGACTGACTAGAATCAAGCGAGATGAACATGATCCCTGATATGGTATGAATTAGTTTTTGGCTAGTATGCAGAGCATACTTTGTGGCCTTCTCTCATCATATGGAAAATTAGGATTCCTGTACATTTTTGGCCAGGTACTTATCAGGTACAAGGTAGGGATTTATGTTAGCCTCAAAAAGAGTGCATAACTATAGAATTTCTGAATGATCTTCTTTTCTGGACTTTTTGGTGCTGTTGCAGTTATCTTGAAGACATGGCTTGTTATTTCTCCTCATCAGTCTGCCCTTTAATACATCTTTCAGCCTTCTGAGGATACAGCCACAAAGTGCAATGCACGGTCTAGCACACGTACAGGAGCAGTGCTGGGTCATCCCAGGCCATTACAGTCTATGTCTCAGCAGAGCTAATTAGTCCTTCTGTGACTGGAGCACCATGTCACAGCCGCTTTAGTGCTGATATTCTCACTAGCTCATTCTGATGTAGCTTTAGTGTCCCCGCATGGTAATACATTGTGTCACGTAGACCCCTTGTCAATGCTCCTACCCAATAGGATCTAATTGATCCAGCAGGTCAACAGAAAGCCTTACAGCTGGTTCTGAAATATCAGAAATGTGATTTCCCAAATATAAAGTCCACATTTCAGTTTTGTGAGCCGACTTCACATCTGTCTTGGGCCTCCCACATCTAACAGCAGGATAAATCAGCACAATAGTATTGCATTTTCATTTTAAGCTAGCAAGGTACAATACTGAGTACACAATGCAATGTGGTTGTGTGTAAAATGTTTAGATAATGAAAATCCTCACCGGGGACACACAAGGGGTCAATAGTTTCTGCAGAGAAAACTACTATACTACCCTGAAGTTGCAGTACAGGTTTCAGAGCAATATTGCCTGGAATTTATTCAGGCTTTATGCTAAAACTTATTATTTCTTTTTAAATTCTCTGAAGTAGCTTAATACATTTTTATACGTCCATTCTTTGCATAGACTGATGCCTTTGCTACTACTGTAATAGATTATTTTTATCATCAGCAACAACAACAATTACAAGAAAGGCAAATGAAAAGGTATTTGTCTGAATTACCTTTCAAATTTTTGAACAAACAATTTATCAGTGAACCATTTCAAATATCCTCCAAACAACACAGCTTTTTACAAGTTCAGACTTCCAATTAAGATCATGCTAGGAATGCAATCAAGGATCTCAGCATTCAGAAGTTAATTATCTCCTCAGGCTAAGTCATAAACATACTTGTTTTGTTTTTGTCCACTTCATCTAATGATATAATGTATTTGGAAGATACAAATTTTGTCAGTTGTTATCAAGAGGGCCTATGGTGAGGCTGTGGGAGCTTTTGTCAGTACTGTAATGCAGCAAGAGCTAAACTGTTTCTGTGAATTAACAACACTGGATACTATCTGTCCACAATTACCCACAGACTGCCACACCACATAAAGCTCAAAGGTTGTTACAGATCTTCTCTGCATGTTGAGCCAACTTATTCATCCCCAAAATTGGCTGGAGTTGAGCCATGTATACATACGTGCTCAATATACACGCTCTAAGAGAGGTGATTTAGATTGACTCATAGAAAACTGAACAAGGCTGAAGATGAATAACTGAATAATTCTTTCCATCCCAGATCAATGACTATCTGATTTCCAAGGGCCAAAAAACCTTTCTGGCTTTCCAAAAGCAATAGCAGCTTTTAAAACTTTTAACTCATTCCAGCTCAAAGTTGTATTAACTGCCCCAGATTCTTCTAATTGCCAGATGGTTCTTCCTGTACCCACCAGGGAAAGACTGTGATTTGGATAGCTCACATATATAATCTAATCTGCTGCCAAAAGACAATGGTTCAGAACAATGTACCTATTGTCAACATTTCTAGGTTTTAGTTGCATTTACATACAAGAGTCATTATGGACTAATGCTAGGCATCACCTTCTAAGTTCACTGCAGTTTTTAAGAATTCATTTCAACTGTAATATATAGATATAAGATACAGTTGTCAGGAGGGGTATTTAGCCTTCTAGTTTCCACTTTCTGAAGGTGCACATAAACTCTTTTGTCATTTGTTATATCTACATTTTCGGCTCAGTGCTGGTCTGAGTCAGGTCAAAAGATCATTCTCACAATCTGCATTAAAAAATCTTCAAAAAAAGTTAAGCAGTCATCTCAACATAAAATGTGGAAACTTCTGAAGGTGGAGACCAAGATTTGAGGTGTACTACCCAATCTCTAGGCACAGGAATACGCCCACGTGCTATCAAGCTAAGACTGAATATGCTCTGCATTAGTGACAGGTGTGCAATGAGTAAATCAGTAATACCACATCCAAACAGCAGAAACTGACCTCCATTCTTCCAGAGCACAGTGAGAGTTATCTGAATTCTGGCCACAATCTGTTTTGCACCAAGCTATTCACAACAACATGGACTACTCATAGGAGATAGCACACTCATGAATCTGCTCTTTGTGTTGCAGGCATATGATATCTGTCTTGAATATCATAGAAAGTAACTCATTTCACCAGAGGGACAAATAATATGGAAGAAACTGTGCTCAGGAGTGTTAGCCACCAACACAGCACAGACTGCAATGGCATTTGAAAAAGCTTCAGCACACTCACAACATCCAAGTAGTGGATATTATCCATCCATAAATCCATAATCCATCCGTATGATCAGCATCCATAAAGGAGTGAACCAACTACAAATAAATATTTATAATTACTTTCTGCTAACAACTCTGAAAGCACTGCTCTGAAAACAGAACTACTTTCTCCCCATTGCAATCTGCCAGTGCCACAGATGATATCATTCATTGTGGCACACCTTAATGTGGATTTTACTTGTTACTGTTTTGCATGGCAAGGTTTCAGTGGGAGAAAAACATTCCTTATGAAGAAATAGTGAGAACTCACATTTCACAGTCACCATTTCATATGCTCTTTGTGGTCTAGCACTTCATACCCATCAGAGACTCTATCCTGAAAATCTGTCAAAAAAGATCCCACTTGTGTTTGTAACTTGAGACTACTATATGGAACTATTCAGCATCAGTAAATAAAATACAACTGCTTTCAGACTTTTCAGTGGTCAGTTATACTGAGATCCACCTTATTTAACTACTCTTTCCAGAAAAATATTTCGGTATCATCCAGATCTAGAAAATGAACATATTTTCTGTCCCAGGCCTAAAAATTAAATATTCAGGTTTTTTGTGGAACCATCTGTAGTACCATCTAGTAGTTGGTTCTTATTGCTAAGAAACACCTTCGGTTGAAGTGGGAGGACTGAACGTTAGAGATGTTCTGAACTCTTCACCTCTAAAGTGCAGGAAAGTTGTGTGGGGAATATTCAGGGAAGCCTACTCTGCATCTCTGGTAGGAAGATCATTTTGTATGCAAGAAGCCAATCTTCTAGGATTAGAAGGGAAGAATAAAAAACAGAAAACCATCTTCTATTGTCAAAAGGGTACTTACACATTTTATCAATAAATTTTAGCAATAACCCAGAAAGCAAACATTTGAATCTTGAGATTCTCACATCCCTGAAGATGTCACAGACAATTGGTCTAATACATCAATGTTATAATGCCACCTCCACAGCCTCAGCTGGGTAGGGTAGTCCAAATGAAAATTGGCATAAGGATGTACCTTTTCTGCATCCTAAAAATCTGAGGAAGAAACTCCTAGTAGAACCACCCTAAGAACTTCAGTGAGGGATTACATAACATTTTCGTAAACCTAGATGTTTACATCTTACATAGAAACTATTTTCTTTGTTGTTCTGATCCTTAATCTAGTGCACTTAAATGAGTGCAGATTACCTGGTAGTGAAATGTACTTTTCTAGTGCAATATGGAGTTATATTACTCTTTCATTTTCTGTCATATTTACTGCCAGAAAATTCTCATTTAGACTGCAATCTCATTGATAAAATTGCTAAACTATTTCACAGTAAACTGTAGTCCAAATCTCTTGCTATTCTTTCCTCTTTTCATGGAGGAGAGGGAAATCTCATTCACACCTGTTCTTGTTCACCACAGCATGTCAAAAGCCAGAGGGAAAGAGGCTATGGATCTTAAAATGTGAGTCAAAACACCTTCAATCTGAAGGGCAAAATCTGTTTCAGTAACAGACATGTCTGTGAGACCTGAGAAGAGAATAAATAACCCCAGTGTGTAAGCGTAGATTTTATTTTGGACTGGAATATATTTGGGTGTTTACTCTGGCTGTCTCAGGAAAGAATTTATGAAGAATGCTGGAATTCTGAAAATTGCAAGAGTGGCTTTCATGTTTGCAGCGTTAAGCCGCCAACAAGCAGCAATATAAACAATTGCACTGGTCTCTGAAATCCTTTATTCTTTTTCTGTGCTCTCAGTGATGTCCCAAGGATGCTCCAAAAACCTTTCACTTGCAGCACTGGGAAATTTACAATCATTGAACCACTTGAATTAAAGAAGAGTATCTCTTAGCTGGTAGAAAACCTAACTCTCCTGTTGCCTTTTTCCACAAGACAACAAGCCCATTACATACTGCACAGTACTTTAACAAAGCACTTGATTCTGCACATTGTAACTCAAACAAAATAATGTATGTTTAGAAAATACTCAAAGATACAGGAACACATATATATGTGCCTGGCACACTAAGAGAGATATCACACTGTTTTTAAACACATTCTTCACAGATAGATTTTGTCAATGAACCAGAAGAAAATATCATTGTGAAAAGTACTGTTGATTGTATAAGGAAATGAAAAGTAACTGATAATAGTAGCAGGTCATCAGTACTGAATCAATAATGTCATACATCTGATGTATCACATTACTGTGCTCTTTCACAGGCAAGCATAACCCATTTGGGCTCACAAAATGAGAACTGCACACGTGACCTGCAGGACACACCTTGAAAGAGCAGCAATTGCCAAAGGTCATGACTAGTATATGGAGATGACAAAGTAGAAACAACACTGATCAAAGATGTACCAACATCTGCTAACTGTTCTGTTATGTCCAAAATTATCTTCCAAAACCTGAAAGTGTATTATTCTAATGAGAATCTTAAAAAATACAGTCTGCACTGTAAAGCAATTGGAACTTGATGTAAGAAGATAAAAGATATGTGCCTATCCTTTTAATGTTCTATTTTTTTAAAACAAGAGAAAATCCAGAGTCTGTAGACTGAAGAAAGAAATAATTAATGAAAAGTGGGTTGCACATCTTAAATAATAAGAGAATGAAAAACTGGAACAATTTATCAATGAACTTTCCATAATCAGGAATCAAGAAAACGAGAAATATTTTCAGAAGTTATGAATTTGGAATTAGTTATTTTTTTCTAATTAAAAAATCTGTGCATTTCTGCAGCTGATGTAATGTAGGTGATCAGAAAGGTCTCTCTTCTTTTAGAACTGATTGATGCATTACTTGGAGGCTGGATCTTAAGTTGCTTGGGTCTTTAATAAAATCCCTCTGATCACAGAACAGCACTAACACAAGGCAAAATACAGATAGATTTTGATTTATTTATGTTAACCTTAATAAGTCACTGTCACCAATGTCTGTTTTTCCAGTCATTTGATGGTAAACATCAGATGTTCAAAGCCATGTCAATTTTAGGCATCCAGATTCCATTGACTTTCAACTTACACTGTATGCCCACAGACTTCATCAATACAAAACGAACTTCTGACCAGACCACAGCTGTTCTTTTCAAGAGTTAACTTCAGCAAATTGGTTACGTAATTAGAGCTACAAGTTGCCTCATTACAAACAAGCTATGAAAACTTTAATCCTCATTCATCTGAAGAATCAAAGTGAGAAAGCTCTAAATCTTGTCTGAAATGGCAGATTAGAACAAACCTTGACAGTGTTAAATGGAGAGAGGGAACTATTTTGGAAGACTTGTAAGATAAATTGATCATGCATGACTCCATTTCTGCCTTAGGGGCAATGTTGATGAACAGTGAAAATGCTGCTATACAGGAAAGAGAAATAGATATTTCTCTGCTTTAATTTATTCTAGGCTTCCTATAATTAGAAGAAATTATTGTTGTGTTATATTCATTCATCTCATTAGGCAATTTAAGAATAAACTCATCCTTTCTGAAGAGAATTGTATTTTTCTGATGGTGGTAAAATTTCTCAGGCTCCATTGTAAGAATTAAACCAAGTGTATATAATCTTTGTTCTCAAAGCAGTTAATACTCTGTTAAGAAACCATGCCATAACCATAAATAAAATGCAGTTATGGGTCTTCAGACTCTTTCAGTCTGTATTCTTTATGCAAAATATATGGCTTTATGAATTAAAAATTGCTTAGCAGCATACATACTTTTTGCTCCTATATATCCTGCCTAATGACTAGAAAGGTGGAAAAATGAACCTTACTGCCCAAATCTGTTACTAAGGATGCCACCACTATTTCAGGAATGGTTGATTCAGGAGAGAAAAGAGATAAAATAATTCTCTCAGATACGGAAGCTGGCCCTTAAGCTGATACATAAATATATATATAAATATATTTCCTTCTCTCCCTCCGTCATGTACCTCAGAATTCAGTTCCCATTTTTTGTGGTCCTGTGTGGAGCCAGGAGTTGGACTCAATGATCCTTATAGGTCTCTTCCAACTCAGGACATTCTGTGATTCTATGACTCTGTGAACTTTGTCTAGATGAGTAATGTCCTCTGCCCTTCTTATTTACTATCCACCAACAGAAATGCCTCTAAATTTCTCTGTTCGCTCAGATTGGGTACTTTCTTGATCTGCTGGCTTGTCTGCTTTACTGTAAAGTAGGATCAGACAATTTTCCAAGTCTTTAAATGTCTCCTACAACCCATGAAAACAGAGTGTTGCGTTTTCTTATTATTTGTTTTTGGGCTTTTTATTCTGAATAAACAGAAAAACTAGGATTACATTTCAGTTCAACTGTGAATTACGTTTTTATAATCCAGGGGCAGGAAAAAAATGCAGTACAGGCAGTATTTGATGGGTATTTGGTATCCAAGTCATCATTGTACGTCTGTCTTGCAATCAGAGCCCAAGCAGGCTGTACTCCTGAGTGTGAATCCCTTATACGCTGCAGTCCTGTTTGGTTCACATGTCATCACAAGCCAGAATTGAGACACAAGGTTTGGGATAAAGAGTGCTTAGATAGATACGAAAAAACGTGCTTCTCAGATGTTACGAAGCACAGTCTTTTTTTCTTTTTCTTCTTTTTCTTTTTATCTTTTTTTCTTTTTTTTAAAGGATGAGCCAGAATAATATCAGATTAGTGTGCTGTTATGATCCCCCTATCTTTTATTCTCTTGCTCTGATGCGAGTGCAAAGCCAGGCTGATGACTGTATCAAAAGCAGGGGCCCTTTGTCTTATAGCAAATCTTTCTTTATTTTTCTATTTCTCCATTCTTGTGTGTGAGTACGCATGTTAGAAGTTACTTTTCCTCGTTGGTTATTCCAAAGCAAATGGTAAGCATTGTACAAAGCATATTTCAAAATGGTTCTGAGTATTCATTACATGCAAAATTCCTGATGGAAAGCAATGCAGATGTTGCTAATATCTTTGCTCTCTTGCTTGGAGAATAATTCAGATTTCTAACAGCTTTTGGTCAAAATCAGTTAATCATTGTAAGCTTCTTTTGGAGTTCAGAGAAATAAATATTTCCCACTTTTTAAGAGAATTGAACCAACCTCCAGTGATGTTGATTTCCCTACAGTAGCAATAAAATGTATCTTACCCAGACCCAGACAACTAACCTTTTGGCATAGGAGAGCAAAATCTGGTTTTAATTGCACTCCATTAATACACTTTGACTATGTATCACTACTCTTTACACAGAGTCTCATGCCTGTAACTAAATTATGAAATGCATAATGTCCCATTGGCCACCTGCGCTGTCAGGCTGCAAATCACACTTGGCCAAATACAGGTGCCTGCTCAACCATCTTCACTTGAACATCTTTTGCAAAGGGTCTGAACAAAAATTCCTGTTTAGAAGAGTGTGTGAAGATTCATCATGAGTGCAGATCAAACATAGATCACTATCCAGAGAGCGTTTGCCCCAATGCAATATAGGTACATTAAAAAGTATTAAATGGCCTAAATAGTTAGTGGGTAATTTCACAATTACTATTGAAACAAAGGAATGACACCTTGAAAAATACATGAAAGTCTGTAGCAAGTAGAGCTATCTTGGAGTAAGAAAAGTAGCAGCTTCAATCTTGCCTGGTGCCACCAGAAGTTGCTCCATGGCATTACTACCCTTTCTGGTCCAGTCCTAAAACCCTCCCCTAAGACACCACAGACATGGCATCCATCCAGCAAGACAGCCAGGGAATGAAGAGAAGAACTGTAGGTGCTTGTGCGTGTTTAACATGAGCTTGATTTTTTAATTTTTTTTTTTTTTTTTGAGGGGAGGGGGGCGGGGGGGTGAAGGAGGAGGATATACTTTGAAGTTTCTTTGCAGTTTCTTTTATTCTTTGCTAACTTTCTGTTTTCTCCTCTCTTTTTTGTTCATTCTGCATTATTTTGTTTAGTCAGAGTCACTATGAAAAATCATGACTAAGACTAAGGTTTTACCTTTGAGTTATATCATATTGCATCAATTTTTGATGAAAGGATATTTCCAGACATAATAATGTGTATCAAAACAGTGAGAAGGTTTACAATAGAAGATAATGTCCAAATTTAGCTGAGAGTTTTTATGTCACAGAGAGTCATAAAATAAAACAGGTGTTGGAAGCTGGCCGTAGGAAATTCAAAGTGGAAATGTATGCTCAGCTTAATGACTTGAGTAAATAACTGTCCAGTCACATACTGTCACAGGCCTCTTCTCCCTGGAAGCCTTAAAAAAATAAATAAATCAGTATTTCTCTATGAGACATAGCTAGTTTATATTCAAGTTACTGGGCTTAATGCAGGAACTGTGAAGTGAAATTAACAGTGCAGCGTTTTTCAGGCTGGCCAAATAAATGGCCATGGTGAGTCTTTTTGTCACCTATGAACCCTCATAGCTGGTTTAAAATGGAAAATGGGGATCGGGTCAGGTTCAGGAGAACTGTTTAGTTAACATGAAAATGTTTTGCTTTTCATTCTTCTTTTAACATGATTATATCTTATTTCCCATACAATTTCACTCTAAAATTAGATTTATTTAATATTTAGATGTTTTAATTGCAGTGTGAAAATTTTGATTTTAACTCCTGGATTCTGTGCTTCATATTCTGTTTCTCCATTTCAGAAAATTTTAAAAAAAATCTTATCTTTAGTAACTACATTATCAAGTCCTGTTTTCCAGTGACAGAAGTAGCCTTTGTCCCAAGGTCAGTGACAACTAAAGGCCAGGAGAGTGAGTTTGGCTTTTTTTAATTTTTTTTTATTTTTTTTATTTTAAGAAAATCCATGACTGGTTTCTGTCTTGATTTCATTTGATCTTTAAGTAACATATCCTTACATGTTAGTCAGCAGGAAATACAAGCTGTTGCACTCTACTGCATGACATAGGCAGAGCTGTTCATGAATTCAATGAAAGTTTAACAAATGTGGTGAGCAGGAGTGCAGTGTGAAATAGGGACAGCCTAAGGACATAAGTGGAGAAGCCTGATGAGGCAAAGAAAATATAGCTGAAGCAGAATAAAATTCCAGCACTAATGTAAAAGGAAAGTTTTTGTTTTGTTGTGTTGCTTTTAGAAGTACCTGATTTTCAGCCTGTGGCTAAACATGTATAACTTCACAGGACATCTGCCTGATGCTTTGTTTCTGAAACAAGACTTCACAACTTAAGAGAAAGAGATTTCGCACAACAATCAGAATCATAGAATTATAGAATGGCTTGGGTTGAAAAGGGCTTTAAGTACTACCCTGCCATGGAAAGGGTTGCCAATCACTAGATCAGGCACCAGATCAAGTTAACCAGGTCTCTATGTTGCCTGGCCTTGGGCAGCTCCAGAGATGAGTCATCTATATTTTCTCTATGCAGCCTGTCTCAGTGCCTCACCACTCTTTGAGTGACAAATTTCCATCTAACAACTAAATTAAATCTTCATCCTTCTGGTTTACAACCATTTTGCCTCATCCTTAAACTATTTGATCATGCAAAAAGTGAGTTTCCCTCCTGTTTATAAGTTCCCTTCAGGTAGTGTGAGGCCCTTAACAAGGTCCCCTGGGAGCCTTTTCTTCTCCAGACTGAACAATCATAGAATCTTAGAATCATAGAAACACCAAGGTTGGAAAAGACCTCGAAGATGATTCAGTCCAACCATCCACCTATCACCAATATTTCCCCACTAAACCATGTCCCATAGTACAACATCTAAACATTTCTCAAACACCTCCAGGGATGGTTATTCAAGCATCTCCCTAGCAGTCAGGACCAGCATCTTACCACTCTTTCAGAGAAAAGAGGGTCAACCTAAATCTTCCCATCTTAAGGCCATTCCCTCTAGTCCTATTGATAGTTATGTGGAAGAAGAAGCCAATCCCCACTTTGCTACAAGCTCCTTTCAGGTTGTTGTAGAGAGCAATAAGGTCTCCCTTGAGGCTCTTCTCCACAGTAAACAATATTAGTTTCCTTGTCCACTCCTCATAAAACTTGTGCCTCCTTGACTTGACTCCTCTTCAGCTTCATTGTTCTTCCCTGGACATGCCTGGGGGCTTCAATGTCCTTGTTGTATTAAGAGGCCCAAAACTGAATGCAGAACCAAAGGTACAGCCTCACCAGAGCTGAGCACAGAGGGATGTTCACTTCCCTACTCCTACTGTCAACAGTATTTCTGATACAAGCCAGCATGCCACTGGCCTTCTTGGCCACCTGGGCACACTGCAGTCTCATGTTCTGTTGAGCATCAGCCAACAGCCCCAGATCTCTTTCTTTCACACAGTCATTCAGGACTGTAGCACTGCCTGGGGTTGTTGTGGCCAAAGTGCAGGACCCAACACCTGATCTTGGTGAACGTCATCCCATTGGACTCAGCCCAAGTCCAGCTCTCTTAGCCTGTCCTTAGAGAAGAAGTGCTTCAGCCCTCTGATCATCCTCGCAGCCCTCCTCTGCACCCACTCCAACAGCTCCACATCTTTTCTGTACTGAGGCCCCCAGGCCTGGGCACAGGACCCCTCTGGCTGTGACCACCTAAACAATTCCTGATAAATCTAATTTTCTAGCCTTCAAATTAATACCTCTCCAATTTAGAGATAAGGATACGTTGTGGGACCATGTCAAAGGCCTTGCACATGTCCAGATAGATGACACCAGTTGTCCTGATTCATCAGTGCCATTACTCCATCATAAAAGGCCACTAGATTGGTGAAGCCATACTGGCTATCATGGATCACTTCCTCATCTCACGCATGCTTTAACAGAGCCTCCTGGGAAGATGATCTTTCCCATGATCTTTCCATGCACAGAGGTAAGAGGCACTGATCTGACCCCAGGTCTTCCTTTTTCCCTTTCTTAATAATGGGAGCATTATTTCCTTTTCTTCAGTCATCCATGGACTTTGCCTGGCAGCCATGACTTTTCAAACATGATGGAGTTGGCTGTAAGTAATTGTTTACTAGAAATAAACAAAATATTAACTTCAAGTATAAACCATTACTAAACCAGGAGGAGATTTTATGTGTGTATACATGCCTGTTACTATGTGGTTTTGTAATGTTTTTTTGCATCTTCCAGACATTCACTTCTATTTATTTTCTTTTTCTTCCTTGAATTTACCTTTCTTCCTTTTTCTTTTTGTGCTTAAAATGTTGTGATCCCTAATATCAGACATAACATTATAGGTGTTTAATTTAAATTTTTCTTTAAATCCTTAAAAAAACTGTGATAGAGTGAGAATGTGCATGCGAGACTGAATGCAGAATAGCTGGGGATGTGACAACTTAGATAATTAATTAGTCCTTTTCATGTCAACAGGGGGGTGCACGTATTTTGATTTTGTGCATATATTCTCATTCACGCTTTTTTTTCTTTTTTTTTTTTTTATTCTTTCTTTTATTTTTGATGCCTAGGATTGTGAAGCCTTTATTTTCACCCTGGATTCAATAAACTGTCTGGTCTCATTACACGAATCTGAATGACGTGCGTTAGCACCCTGCTTATTAACCACTCTTCATCTGCAGCAGGTCTGTGTTAGACACCTGTCTCTATTTTCCTATCACATGCCTTCTGTGCGGCACTGTCATAAGAACAGCAGACAGGCATTAACTCATACTTTCCAGGGGTCTTTACTATGGGAAATAAATGTAGACAAAAGGCAATGCACTGTCTTTTATTCTTATTCTCTTCTTTCTTTCCGCTGTGATTAAAAATGCCTATGAATCTCCTAAATCAAAGATTCATTTTTGAGGCCATTTGTAGCAACTTTGAAAATTCTGCAAAGTTGATCAACCACTGAAATTATTCTAGATGCCCATTCCTGGATTATGTAACACCTCAGCAGGCAACAAAACTGACTTACTACATTGCAATTGTGATTGCTGTCATCGTTACCTCTGCTTAAAAACCACTTTTGGTTAGAAACATTTTAAGCCACAATGATTAGGGCAAAATGATTTTGTGAACAAGTAAAAGGAAAATACATTTTAATGATTGGATGTGAATCTAGGTCTTGGGAGACCTGGATACAGTGCCTGGCTGTAGCAGGGTAAGATTGTGTTAATTTATTTTTTGTCATCTTGATGTAGTCTTTTTAAAGAAGAAAGCCACAGAATATTATTTGCTTTATCTTAAAATAAGATCCCATCACCTTCAGTGTTCCTTCTTACTCCACAGAGATTTGACTAAATCACATGATTAATAATCGTTTTTTAATGATCTCATTTCCTCATTTTCCACTTCAGCTTCTGCCTTAGGACTTACATGTCATTCCCATCCCCCATCTGTCTCCATAACCTCTTTTCTACCTTTTCTTAGTCTTATCCAACAAGAGTTTAAATCCTCATTCTGACTCCTTTGGAAACAAACTATAATATCAATGCATTGTGAGGAACAAAATCATACTTTACATTTTTTTTTCTTTCCTGATGCTTTCTGTTACATTTCATTTCTTTGCATTCTTCTCTCGGATTTCACTTACTAACTTTTGGAGGATCATAGCTTTGTCTTTCAACGGCCCTGTGAAAATCTAAAGCAATGAGAAAAAACCACTGAGCTCCTGAAGACTGCCTGCCCCTCACCCCACCAGACATACATGTATTTTTTGTATTGTTTAATACCTTCTTGCCTTCGCATGACTTTCACCAGCATCTAATCTTTCCAAGCTCTCCCAAAATCCATGTCTCACCCCATTTGTTTTTCCAACATATAAGCTCAAGATTTATGCATTTATTTCTATTCAGTTTTCTCTCAGGATGCTTCAAAGAAAATATCAAAAGACTCAACATCTTACCAAAAGTTTACTCAAATCTTCACACTGGTTCTTCACAGGATTTCCAGAATTACCTTCGCTTTCCACCACAGAGCGTGTAAAGGGTGGAGAGAGCAAGTTTCAGGGTCATATCTCCTTTTCCTCCTTTTCTTCCATCTGATAATTGAAAGGATGTCTGAGTGACATGGACTGTAAGAAGTCGTCCTGCCTGTGCAAATCATTTTTAGCGGACTTAAATGATTTTTATTCCCACAGCTGTGCTGTAAAGTAGATAAGGAGTGTGTCCATTTCAGAGAGGATATACTGAGGAACAAATCAGACTTACTGACTTGTCCAGTATTATACAGTTTGTGGATGTGCCAAGAATTGAGTATATCTCCTCAGAGCCCTACTCTAGTTCTCTGGAGTATCATCCAGATTATTGGCTCAACTCTCCATCAGCTGAAGCAGTGATTCACCTAACAGGAATCATTCCTTCTTGTAGTCCTTTTTTTCCAACCATTTATAAATGTAACAAGCTGAACATAGTTTTTTTGTTTTGTTTTGTTTTGTTTTTAGTGTAAAAAGAAAATACTTTGGTGTAGGTTGATTTTAAATTCCATGGA
Organism: Lagopus leucura; assembly: GCF_019238085.1. NCBI lineage: Eukaryota > Metazoa > Chordata > Aves > Galliformes > Phasianidae > Lagopus > Lagopus leucura. The sequence goes on along the minus strand of NW_024962252.1, from coordinate 1,200,219 downwards.
GTCCACAAAACTTTCAGGCTACCACAGTTCTGCGGTATTTATAACGTGGTATTGATGTTGTGAAGTACTTCACCTCCACCCCTGTCTGCCTTGAGACATCTTGTTTTCAGAGGGAAGTGAATACAAGTTCAAGGTTACAGGAGAACATTTCCCTGGCTTGTCAACTCCTCCTCTTTCAGCTTGACTGGAAAGCTTCTTCATGCTCTCATACTTTATTCCTGTGATCAGACTGCAGGAGGCAAATGAGAGCCAAGAGGGTTATGGCATTTGTGGTTTATTTTAGAGGTGGTTTATTTTCTGAAAAGAAAAAAAAAAGAAAAAACAAAACAGAAACAGAAACAAAGACAGAAAGACAGAAAGACAGAAAGACAGACAGACAGACAGAAAGGAAGGAAGGAAGGAAGGAAGGAAGGAAGGAAGGAAGGAAGGAAG
>NW_024962252.1:1141006-1199777 GCF_019238085.1 Lagopus leucura | reverse complement strand
AAGGAAGGAAGGAAGGAAGGAAGGAAGGAAGGAAGGAAGGAAGGAAGAAAGAAACATTCTGAAATTTTCACATGGAATAGAGATCTCGTCTGCGTCCTGCTGAGTTGCTTTAAAGGTGGGTTTTTGCTATTCACCCTTTCCTCTGGCAGCTTTCTACTTAGGTTTGACAAGTGACGTTATTAGTGTTGATGGCCAAGCCTTGAACTCGCTATGTTGATTGCCTGAATGTTTCTGTTTCTCAGTGTAATGAAAGAACAATCAGTGCCTCTGTGATATCCTCATGCGGCACTAACTGCTATTAGAATTTATTATCATTTGTTTATAAGTATTTATTACATGTTCTGACAAGAATCTTTACAGGCTCCAACTGAGGCTGAAGCACTGTATTACGAGGCTTTGCATAGATGCACAGGAACATGCTAAGAACTTACAATCTCTATAAATGAATAAGAATGGAGAAAAAGAACGTGAAGTAGAAAACTGCCTTTGCTAGCAGCCATTTCAGCAGCTACCATGCAGCGCTTCAGTCCCCACTGAGGGACATTTGATCACACTTCCTGTCTAATTACAGCAGTCAGAATTTACTGTTCTTCATTCTGGTGTTTCAGCTAGGAACATAATAACAAGTAGCTCTGAAAAACAAAGGCTTTCTGAATACCAAAAATCACAAAAAGGCAAAAGCAGGAGGAGGAAAGGAATGAATAATTGTTCTGCATGCAAGGTGCCTTCCCACCTCCTATCTACAAACAGTACCCCCACCAGGAGTAAAATATATGTTTTCTTATAAGAAGAAATACTGAGATCAAGTTGCTTTTTCTTTCTATAGAAAACTTTTGTCTCCGAAGACATCAGTGAGAAAACTAACAAGAGCATTTTGGGAGAATAGCTATGATTCCAGAAGGACACTCAGGATGAAATTCAGTTGTCTAAACCGGCATCTATGGTTCTTGTTAGACCTCATGGGATGGCATCTGAGACAACTGCACCAGGCTGGCTGATATTATGTGGGACCTAGGGGAGCTCCGTGCCTTCATGGCAAAACAGGTAGAGGCTATGTGGTATATCATAAGGAGTGGTGGGGGGAAAAAAAAAAAAAAAGAAAATAGAGAGAAAGGAAAAGGAATAGGAAAATGAAAAGACAAAAAGAGAAAAAAAAGAAAGTGCCTAAACTTTGTATTTAAAAGTCAAAATTAAAATTGAAGGGAAAAATAAAACCACAAAAACATTATTGGATGTGGGTACTCAGTATCATCTCTGGAGCACACCTGGATATAAGACAGCATCATGAGTGTCAACAGAAACCTGGCTTTATGTCATTTATCAGCGAGGCAGAAAAGACCTGAAAGTCTCCCATCTTCCTTGAGTATTTCCACACCTTCTGGGTCTGGAGGTGTATGTACACAGATAGGGCCAGTAGCGTCTTTAAGCGTTTACCCTAAAAGATTTGGTCTGTCTTTTGATCTGTCTTTCATTCCTGTGTTTGGATGGAGCAGGAGAAAGATATTCTCTTCTTGTAAGACTCTGAACATGTTTTTCTTGTTCTAAAACTTACCAGCTTTAAAAGAAAAATGTTGGAGGGGGGGATAAAAAGACAAAAAAGAAAATACAATACAGCAAGGCACAAAACAAGGACATGATAAAGCAAACAGGAAAAGTTTTTTCTTTTTCGTTCAGTCTAACAAATAGTAGGAGATGAATTTGTGCCAGGTAACGTGTTCCATGCCTCTAAGTTAATTAGCAGTAAATGCGTATTTAGTTAGTGAGAGGGGTAGAAATCAAGAAACTTATTTCTATTTCTCAGTGTTCTGTGCATTTAAATTCACAAGTATACTTCTAGAGGAAGCTGCCTCTCCAGCAGAAAGGTCTGTACTGATCAAGGGAGCTGCCTGTTTCAGATACACTTAAGAAGGTATCTGTTGCCAAGGGGCCTCAGAGTTGTAACTGTTCGCTGCTCTCATTTTCTCTTCTGCCAATTATCCAAACACTTTTCCCATTCACTTCATAATAATGATAATAATACCTTCATTAAATAATCTCAAGGCGATTTCTACTATAAAACAAATTGGGGTTATTTCACCCTATTGACAAGAAGCAGAAGGGGTCATTTAGCCTTTGGCTGAAGCTAAATGCCCAAGCAATCACCAGTTTTCTCTACTGTGAAAAACACAGGGAAAAATGTGCTGCTACTACCATTGCAATGAAGCCAGTTCCTTGAATATCTGTCACCTTTTATGTGCCTGAAGGAACCAAAGATTCTTCTAGACCAATGGGCATCATCCTTTGTTAACTTTGCATTGTTTGTGCCTTTGGCCAAGCCATAAGGATAAGGGACCCGAAATACCTCAGTGTTGCAAGGACAAAGCATCATGAAGAGGGCTTGATTGTTCCTTTTCATCACTTCTCAGCTGCAGAGCTACAGATCATTTTCTGAGCACGGCATCAACCTGTCCTTAATGCATCACTGAATTCATCAAAGTCTTCTTTTGTGAGAATCCTTTAATATTCCTGAAGTCTGAACTTGTGATGCTGTGATTGAAGGTGGCTGGAGCAACAATGAACCTTTGCTGCCAATGGGAAAGACATCACCAGTAACTGCTGTATCAAATTCCAGGTAGATTGGCGCAGGGTAGAAATAACCCACTCTAAGCCAGCAATCACACACAGCTTGCTGCTACTCATGACAGCGCTGTAAGATATGCAAAATATAATTCTACCTTGTGATTGTAGATGAGTTCCAAATGCAAAGTCTTGCAAAAAAAATGCACACAGAAACTAAAACTAGAGTCACTGGTCTAAACTTGTCACCAATAATGACACCATCATTCTATTTTTATGCCAGACTAGGTGTTTACAGCATTATAAGAGTAACTTTATGCAACATTCTCAGTCTTTTTCTCTAATACCCTTATTACTGCTGCTATAACAAACTGAAGGTATAGGACAAAGAATTTTTGCAAAGAGAGGCTATATCTTTTATTAAGCCAACTAATACAGTTTGGGAAAAAATAGTCACATTTTTGGCAGCAGAGTGTGTGCTCCTGACACCTCCTCTATTTTCCCCAGTGATCAGTTTAATAAAACCTGTTACCTAACCCTGAAAATCCAGGACTAAGATCATGAAATAACTACACTGTCCAGAGACATCCACTTCTCAGTGTCCTAACAATGTTCAGAACATGGTCCATAGTAATAAGCCAGTGAGTCCTTGAGAAAATAAAAGCCACATTTTAATTTGTGCCTCAAATTTGTGCTGCAGATTGCTAGACATATGGAGCTCATTAAAGGCTTTCAAAGATAACAGAGCCATTGTCATTGGACTCTTGTTTCAAGTGCATATGGTTGCTTATGTACATGACAGTAGCAAAACACACAGTTTATCTCACAGTCTCTTCCAGTACCTGAACAGTTGAAAGTATTACACACAGAGGTACTTGACAGTTCTCCAATTGTGCCCTTCCACCAAAACACTTAGGTCAAAGATGAAGAGAAGATGGTTATGCTCACTAGTTTTGACAGAACTCAGGGGACTGAGAACGCAGGATGAGTTCTGAGTACTCAAGGGAAACGCATAGTGCGTAAGAAACCTATCATCTAAGGAAAAAATGGGGCAGTGAACTTAGGTGTAGAACATACGTTTAAAACACCATGAGTTCTTCCTAATCCACCCTGCATGGAGAGTTGGTCTTCAAAAATATTTTGCTTTTAGAAAAAAAAAAATCTGAAAAATATTTATAAATACAAGGATACAATGAGTTAATCTCAGAGGCCTTCATCAATAAGTTTATATTGCTACAGTTTCACAAGTGCTTAGAATTCCACCACCATGTGTAAAACTAAAATGGACACTGTGACATATAGCAAATGACAGATAAGACGCACTTTTATTATTCTATCCTTAGCATTGTTAATATTGATACATGACACTAACTCTTAATTTTGACATTAAAAATGCTATCATGACAATTCAATGAATTCCCTTTCCTTCTTTCTTTATGCTTTTGTCTTTCTTTCTCTTCCTTCCTTTCCGTCCTTCCTTTTTCGCTCTCTCTTTTCAGATTGTTGTTGCTTTTATTTAATTTCCAGAAGATCTTGACCAATAAATCTGAACGGAACAGGGTGTGGGAAGTAAAATTAAACCAATCTAGCAGAGAAAATCATAACAAGAATCATTGGATGGGAGTTAAAGCCAGACAAATTCAAATGAGAAATAAAGCACTGTGAGTGCAGTTAGCCACTGGAACAGGCTATGACTGGTACCAGATTTACATATTTTGTTTCCTTTATGGAAAATATGTTTTAGAAAGTTCTTTACACTGGTAGCTGATTCAGTAGTGAAATACTTGGTCTAAATGTACCTAATTGCATTAGAGGTCAGATCAAGGCCTCTGACAGTCTTCAAATATGTGAAGAAACTCTAACAGTTCTTCTATAGCCCCTCTTTTTCTATGCATTATGTTTTCTCTAGACTGGTGAAATTTTGCTCTGAATTCATTAGTCAGCCATTGTTAAGTGCCAAAATAATATCAGAAAGCATGATGCAGACATATATTCAGACCAAGCAAGCTCCCAGCCCATTGTCTATACCCAAAGCTGTAGCCATCCAAGTTTATTTCTCCACTGGGTTCCCTCTATTTCTGTGTCCAGGAACTCAAACCTTCAAAGAAGGCAGGCAGACACGTTTATCATCTAAGACCTCACTATATGGCATTCTGCGAGTCATAAAATCATTGCTAGATGAATGAAAACCCACATTCTTCCTATTCAGAAGCTGGAAGAGAAATTGGCTGCATTACAAGAGTGTAATTAATGAGCAGACATAAATAAATGTGTTCTGTTAGCATCATGCTTAGACAGTATTATGTTGCTTTCTTCTGTTCTGGTCTACAAGGGCCAGTAGTAGAAATATTTTCTCATTAAATCTAACAAGAACATACGGACTTTGGATTAGGGGGATGGGTATTTGTTGCATTTGGGGCATTTTTCAGGCATGATTATGAGAATTCCATTCAGAAAAGAAGGTTAATATTCTTCCATTTCACAAGCAAGAGAAAGAGGTGCAATTCAGATCAGACCACAAAAGAAGTTCTAAGCATCTTGTTCATTCTCTGCACAAATACCAACTCAAAATCATGTTCTCACATCCAATAGGAGATGCAGTCCATAGACAGAGGGGAAAAGGGGAAAAGATGCATTCTAAGCCCTCTGAGGCAAAGACTGCAATAAACTGTTTTTAGGGGATGCATAACTGACCTGAAATCACATACATTGACAAAGAAATCCATGCCAGTGCATAATATCTGTTTATGCCATCCACTGCTCTACTTACTGTACCACCGGTAAAATTTTTACCCTACATCTGCCTTTCTTCATCAGCTTTCCTACCCACATCTGTTTCATCATTACAACTCACTTGCCTTTTCTTTCCAGATAAATTACCACATCAGTTGATAACCCATGAATAGTTATCAGATGATAAGCGTTTACAGCTTGAAATAGGTCTAATGTAAATAGCTCTATAACAATACTAACTGCAGCTTACTGGTAAACACAAATAGAGAAAATACAGGTTAGTTTAGCTTCTAATATCTGATTGGTGCATTACATGTGCCAGTCACTGCATTATCCACTACTCAGCATCTGAATTTTTCTGAGCAATTTTTCCATAAATAATTTTGTACACCTGAATCTTCTGCCATGCCCACTCCTTGCAGCTGCAGTGGCCCTATTATTAACTATCTTGGACCTGCCTTTAGTCTCATCAGCAGGAGCCATTGAATTATTACTGGCAGGTGCCATGAATGGTAGGCATGATTCCAACCATCACAAGGGTAGTGCTAGTTCTTCTAGAGAAGAAACCCTTCTGGCAATGACACTACACACAGTAGAAGCTCTGATTATGTCTTGGACATACATATATCACTATGGAGCAGTTTTATTAAGACTGCAGTGCAGCAGCTGCTGTGACAGGAAAGGAACTGATGATTAAGTCTTGGCGCTATCTCAAGGACTAGCCAAGACAAAAGGGTCACCCCCACTCTCATAGACAAAGATGACACCAGGAGATGTGGTCAAATATGAACAGTGTAAATCACAGCATGGCAGTAGTTGCTTGCATTGCCAATTAGTGCTTTACACCCAGCACTTCAAGGAGCAAGAGCAATATAGTAGGATACCTGCATGTATACCAGAAAATAGACTAGAAGTAATACTGACATGACAGCACAGAGCTCATGGGTGCCTCTGAGTTGCTGCAGAACCCAAAAGATTTTTGGAAAACATAATAATCATCTCCCATCTTCGTTATGTGAGGGTGGCATCTTTCTTGACACCACACAATTCATACTTCGCTCCCTCACATGTTATTCTCCCTATACAGAAAAGCACAGTGAATGAGGCTGAATCACATTCCTCTCCATTTTGTGGCTGAGGATGTCTCAAGCATAGTTGGTATGGAGCAGCGTTTATGCTGAGACAGACCATGACACATCAAGTAGTCTCTAATTTGCCCTGAACACCTGCTGACCAGAACCCCAGTCACCTCTGTGGTGCTCAGGTGGGTGCTCCTAGATCAGTTCAGGATTAAGTCTTTTTCTACTCCCTTTCAATCACTACTTTCCTAATATAACTGCTTTGCTTCCTGTTTTTTTAGGAAAATAATTCTTTTCCCCTGTGCTCAAAGGAGCTGCCTAAAATATGTATTGGTTTTCAACTATGGAAAAAGTGATTTCCCCTTCCCTCTTTTGCTGCTAAACTACGGTATGAAAAATACATTTATTCTCTGATTTGTATAACTCAATTACTCCCTTTGGGATCTTAGATTGTGCACGATTGCCTATAAAATATTTTCCCTTTGCTTTGGAAAAGATATTTTCCCCATTTGGGCTCTTAAACACTTGTTCTAGGAACAGGTAGATGCTGTCATTCAAAAGTCCATTGTTTGTGGCTCATTTGTGACCTTATTTTTACCTCTTCCCCCCCAGCACAGCAGATCAGCAGGCAGTTACACAAGAAAGCTGTTTTGGTGAGCTGAAAATCTGCCGAAAGAACTGTTCTCACAGGATTTCAGTCTATGACAAAGGAAGCATCAGCTTTTTATGACTTAGTAATGGTGGAGTCTCCAGGAGTGGAGAAACTCAGCATTAATATGAGAAAGGGGAACTTTCTATTCCAGCAGCTGGATGGGCAGATCCCGTGGTTTTCTCTCAATTCTGACTCCCACGCTAATTAATACAAACCAGCACCCCACAGGATCTCCATAAATCCTGACCTGAATGGATACTCTGCTGCACAGTAACAACAGACAATTTCAAATTAACCCTTCAGTCTCAGAGGAAAGATGGACACATAGCAAAAAACACACAATCATAGAATCATGGAATTATTTAAGCTGGAAAGAACACTTAAAAGTCATCAGTCCAACTCCCCTGCAGTGAACAAGGATACCTGCAGCTTGATCAGGAGCTCAGAGCCCTGTTCAGCCAGACTGAATTTCTCCAGGAAATGGATGAGACAACCTGTTCCAACACCTCACTACTCTTATTGCAAAACTCCTTGTCCTGTCACAGCAGAGCCTGCTAAAGAGTCTATTGTTTACTTTCATAGCTCCCTTTAGATATTGAAATATACATAACAGCATTTATCTCCAAAACAATGAGTGGATCTGAAACTACTAGTTAGGCACAACTTTCTAGCAAAATGAATAACCAAATAAATGAAATAAATAGTGAGATTAAGTGGTAGATTTTACGTCAGATATATCTAAACCAAAACAAGTGTTATGAAAGTAAGTTGGGAGGAAGTTTTGATCTGCCTGAGGGGGAAAAAGGCACTACAGGGGGACCTGGATAGACTGAACTAATGGGCCAAGGCATGAGTTTCAATAGGGCCAAGAGTTGGGTCCTCCATTTTACCACAACAACCCCAGGCAACCTTACAGGTTTGGGGAGGAGTGATTGGAAAGCTGCCTGATGGAAAGGGACCTTGATGTATTGATGGACAGTTAGCTCAGTATGAGCCAGCAGTGTGTCCAGGTGGCCAAGAAGGCCAGTGGCATTCTGGCTTGTATCAGGAATAGTGTGGTGAGCGAGACTAGTGAAGTCATCCTGCCCCTGTACTCAGCACTGATGAAACCTCACCTCGAGTACTGTGAACAGTTTTGGGAACCTCAGTACAGAAGGCATTGAGGTACTGGAGCAGGTCCAAAGAAGGGCAACTAGGCTTGTGAAAGGCTTGGAGAATGTGCCCTGCAAGGAGAGACTGAAGGAACTGGGGATATTTAGTCTGGGGAAAAGGATGCTGAGGGGAGACATTATTGCTCTCTTCCAGTATCTGAAAGGTACTTACACAGGGTTGGTCTCTTCTCACTGGTGACAGGTGACAGGATGAGGGGAAATGGCCTAAAGTTGCACCATGGTAAGTTTAGGTTGGATATCAGGAAACACTTCTTTACAGAAAGGGTTGTTAAGCACTGCAATAGGTTCCCCAGGGAGGTGTTTGAGTCACCATCCCTGGATGTGTTTAAAAATCATTTGGATGTAGGTCTTGGGGCCATGATTTAGCAGAAGGTTGATAGAGTTAGGGTAGTATGGTTAGGTTGTTGTTGGACTCGATGGTCTTTAAGGTCTTTTCCAACCTGAGCAATCCTATTACTCTATGAAAGCTAAACCTTAGTCCAGTACTGATTATTGGCATCCCTATGGGGTCAATAAGGCCAAATCCTGTGTGCTGTACTTTGCAGAAGCTTGAGCTAGGTGGTCGCAATGATCTCTCACAGCTTTGAAATCTCTTTTTCTATGAGTATAAGAAAAGAGATTTGCTATTTTTTAAAACTGTTTTCAACAATTAATTCCAGTTTGTGTCTATCAAAAGAACATAAAGACACTCTGAGGGAATAATGAGGGGGAAGGGAAATTAAAGGGCTTTTATCACGGAGTTCTTGTTTTTAGAGAAATCTCAGCAGCTATTCATAGATGCAGATCAGCCAGTACGTCCTTTCCGGTGTCTTCTATAGGCAATATAATTTAAAAGAATAAAAAAGAAATAAATGAGTTAGAAAGACATTCTTATTATGTGTTTATGCTTTTGCTGACTTGCTGGGATACCTTCTGAATGTGGCCCATCAAGTTTAGTTGTGTGTGAGCTTGCCTACCCAAAAAGAATTGCAGGGGTAGTAAGGAACTTCAAGAGATCATTGAGTCCAGCCAGACTCCAATATCTCAGCAGTCTCTTCTACTTGCCCATGGTGCCATGAAGAGGAACGAGAAAAGCAAATAGAAGTCACACATACACACAAAATCTAACATTTAATATTTTAAACACATTAGTTGGTTAATGTAGAGTGTATGCCTTGTTCCTAGGGCTAGAAAATGCTTTGCTCCAGAAATCCAGGTGAAAAAGACCCATATTAAAAGGCACAGATATAAAATTCCCATTCATTAAAGCATCATGACAGTATTACATAAATAATCAAATGCTTGTGAAAACAACAGTACCACTACTACTAATAAAATTTATTTTAATTTCTCAGTGATCAAATGTCTCCAAACACTTACTTCTATGTTTATGTCTCTATGGCAATGGACATGTCAAAAAAAATCTCACAAGGATCAAATCCTTAATGAATCAAAATAAATTGCTCAAGGAATTAATTTGGCTGAGATAAAACTAGCCACTCCGGGATTTTCAAAAAGACCTGTCAAAAATTGTGATGCTAAGATCTTATTTAAGCACACTAAGATAAGGATGAAAATGAAATATATTTCTTTATTCACAGTCGGGATTTTTGAGTTTCATTTAAAAATAAAAATAAAAATAGCTGCTTAACAAACATATATATTTCATGACTGACATTTTAATGTTTACAGCTGACACGAAATTTCAAAGAGTTATATCAACAGTTAACACTGAAAACTGGCCCTTAAGACTTGCCAAAAAGTATGCATTGTATGCATTTAGTAACATTTATACTTAGGTTTATACCCAGTTCATTTGCAACTGCTTGCAATTAAGGTTTCTGGCCATTAGGGACACTTATGAACGCCAGTCCCTCACTGACCACCTTCTGAGCAGTTCCATGATTTCCCACTCCACTGGCTGCAGTGTGCACTTTTTGCAGCTTGGAGTGTGAGTGTCTATATTCATTCAGTAAGTAATGTACTTCATTCAAGGCATGATATAATATATGTCCACTACTAGCAGATTCTGACGTAACGTTGTTTTGCTATACAATTAGATATATGCTTGTTCCTGAGACTAAAAGTGTACTCTTGGACTTCACTGCATTGACTCAGTTCTAGCAACCTGCTCTAGCTAGTTTCTTGGTTACTTGTATTTTTGCTATTTGCTTTTTATTTAAATAATTTAAATAAATTAAATTATTTAAATAATTTTTTTTTTTAGGCATTGTTTTAAATGCAGACTACTGAACAGTTCCACTTCAAGTTGTTTGAAGACAAACATTCCTTCCCATTCAATATAATAAAGTGAAAGATTCAACATTCTATCAAGAATTTCCTTTCTATCTATCAGTGCACCAAGGGCGCCAAAATGGCACTCTGAATTTTGTATGGAAATGCTTGCCTAGGCATCCTCAGATTTAGCCTACAGATGTTTCCCATTAAAATACCAAAAAAAACCAAAATTTCTTAACATCTCTGGATAAATGCATCCAACATGATATATCCAAGTCATCAGTGCTAGACACCTGCTTTTTTAACTAACTTTTCCAACTGAGTTGCTGTATCAGATGCATTGTGCCTAGTTTTAAGACCAGAGCAGTTCAGGTAGCAGTTTAGGGCTAGCAATGAAAGAACTGTGCCACTAACAAACTTGGTTTGCTATCATTGGAAGCAAAGCGGATGCTGTCATCAGTCTGACCCATGCTGGTGACATTGTGCTTTCTGATTCCTAATCCTGGACAACCAAGAGAGATGTACCTATTGCCTTATGAACACATATTCACTCTAAAATCAGAAAGGAGCATCATTACTATCAATATTCCTGATGCAAATGTAGTAGCAGTGTTACCAAAAGAGATTATCACTATTTCATCCTGCTGGTAGATGTCACACAAAAGAAAAGGCATGAGTAACTATTCACTGTAGCTTGAGCTTCCAAGCTTTGTTATTCACCCGGGGATTTCTTAAGCAAGGAGTTATTAATTCTGTCCTTTGGAAAAACCAAAGATGTTAGGAGTAATTCTCACATTAAGTAGATGGATTAGCCGCCAACAGTGGAGCAGAGCCAGTTGAGCATCCTTGAGTCTCCACAGCAACATGATTTATCCTAGACAAACTGTACTCAGAATAAGCAATTTTGCAAGTCTGTTTTTAGGAAAAAAAAATGCTTCTGGTAGCACAATTTAAGAGCACAAATTTGCTTAGGCATTGTCTACTGGTCAACGAACAGATAACGCAGTTGTTATGCCTTTAAGAGAACAGTTCTGTTTCTCTGCACAAGCAGCTAAGCATCCACTACCAATGATAGGATTTCCAGAGTATCTTTGATGAATTGGATAGATTAGAGAATCTATCATTTTTGAAACTCCTATAGAGGAGGCAGTGATAGATTTTTGGATTTGTTCATCACCTCTTCTTTAGCATCACTAGATGCTGGACTCATATCAATAGCTGTTATATCCAAACTATCATAACCAAGGAGCCCATAAACCGTGGAAAATAAAAAAGAAATAAAATCTCCTCATATGGGATTTGCTCTGAACAACTTTTGATTTTGCTGGGAGAAATAATTTGCATCAAAAATGCTACAAAGCAACCTGCAGACACAAGTTAAGGAGGGAGTATTCTGAGACCATCAAGCCAAAGTCTCATTTAGTGGTCTTAAAACAGAAGTCAGCAACATGTGGCCCCTGAGCCATATGCACCTCTTAAGCTGTTCAAGTAAGGTTTCTATGCCAGGGCTGAATCATACCTCAGGAAGGGGAGTAATGGGCCATGCTGCCATAGTGACTGCGGGTATAAAGAGAATCTCCTGCTAATAGCAAGTATCAAGCCAGAAGGGGCTAATGAAACTGATATCACTGGGTGACCTTGAAACGCTATGTACATAGCCCCACCAATTCCCGAAATAGGACCCATGATGAGCCATTGTCATCTCCCGTCTGTGAATTGCTCTTCAATCATCTCTCCCATGGCTTCACCATGTGTCCTATGGTTTAAAGCCATATGAAAACACACAGGAATGGCCACCCCGTGCTGCCCTGCAAACAGTGTTTGATATATTTACTGGAGAAGAGGTTTGAAAAATCTATTTGTAATGAAGATAGATAATTATCTAAAATGCAAAAGCAAAAAAGATAAAAATCCTTCTGTGCTTCCTAGTGCTTGAGTTTTAGAGCATGATCCTTGATTACTTTATATATTTATTAACTGGCATCAAATCATGATCCCTTGGTAAATGCTTTTAATTTTAATTTCAAAAAGAATGTAACTTTTTATGGCTGCTTAAACTGTATTTTTAAATCACTGTGAATGTTCCTTAAATAAAAAAAAATTCAGCAGTGATAGGGGAAGAGTGGTACATGGAGACTTAGTCAGATTTTGACATTTATCATCACAAGCAGCACTAGTGAAGAACTGTACCCGTCCATGACTTATTAACTCTCTTTCATTAAAACAAACCTCATGAGAGACATAACCATGTGTACTGTGAGTAAGGACGCAATTGATGGGGAATACTTCATAAACAAGTGGAAAGACAAGGAGCTGTAAGGAAGGCTTCACCTCTCTCTCCATTTCAGTGCAGAAGACAGTTAAGAATACGTTTAAAATCCTGACACTTTTAAGATATCCTGCAACACTGCTCTTATGAACATTCTTTGACACCAAATTTTTGTTTGTTTTGAAGCTCTAGAAAGTTTGTTTTCCAAGAATATTCAAAGGAATATATTTTAACAGAGTTGAAAGGTAATATTTTGACCTTCATTTTTGAAGCAGAATTACGTTTTTTTTCCTTAGCATATATTTTGTTGTGATGTCATATTGCAAATCCTGTAAAAAATTAAGAGTGAGAAGAGGAACTTATAGTGAACTTAATGAGGAAAGAATCATAAAATCATAGAATGGTTTGGGTTGGAAAGGACCTTTAAGATCATGTAGTTCCACCCCTACTATAGGCAGGAACACCTCCCTCTAGACCAGGTTGCTCACAGCGCCATCCAGCCTGGCCTGGAATGCTTCCAGAAAGGTGGCATCCACAACCTCTCTGGGTAATCTGTTCCAGTGAATCACCACACTCACAGTAAAGAACTCCTTCCTAATATCTAGTCTAAATCTGCCCTCTTCCAGTTTAAAGCCATTTCCCCTTGTTCTGTCGCTACATGCCCCTTTAAAAAGTCCCTCCCCAATTTTCCTGTAGGCCCCCTTCAGGTACTGGAAGATCAGTATAAGACGTCCCCTGAGCTTTTTCTTCTCAAGGCTGCAGAGCCCCAGCTCTCTCAGCCAGTCTCAATAAGGAACTGTTCCAGCTCTCTGATCATCAATGAATGGCTTGACTAACCTTAAAAACAGTGTTTTTTCCCATGGGTCTCACTTTTAGAAAGTCTTCATGATTACTGGACTTCAAAGTCCTTTTACAAAACATTCAGGAGTTTTCCAATGGCTCAGAAATCCAACACACCTGCCATCTTTGGAATCCAGCTACCAGGCACACCCAGCTACAACCATTAGCAATGTAAACCTTGCAGGACTGCCTTTTCCTTGATTCAGATACTATTTTCTCTCCATTATATAAAGATGGAGTGGCCCTGTAGTTTCCTCACCTTGAGCCATGCAGAGTCCTTTCTTAGGCATTAACTGCAATACTGATGCTCTTCAGCCTTGCAGTAAAAGATAGTGATTTCAGGACTTACAAACTGATGATCCTTTCACTCAATGCAATCATTCAATAACCCATTTATCCTAAAAAAAAAAAAAAAAAAAAAAAAGGGAAATAGAATTTGGCTTTAAAGTGGATTTTTTGAAATTTGAGATGCTTTCCTCATGATAACAAAATTGAACAAAAAATCTAAACACAGGCTTCACAAAAAAGAACTGCACAGCATCAGGGACGTTTCCCATAAAAATGTGCCTGCAATTTGTCTTTTGTGCAGCAAGGAGTTGCCACTGTCACGCTGTGGTCTCAGGTGCTCCTGTGGTTCTATGCATGCAGTCACTTTCTGAGCTGTTGGTTAAAATGTTTACATTGTGATGGCCCTCACTTTATCTACTGAGGAATTTATTAAACACAAGATTCAGTGAGACCTTGGTCCTGAAATAAAGAGTGTACAAGCAAGATACTGTAGCCATATAGACTCCTACCCATTTCCTGACCTTGTATGAAGTAGTGCTACACTTTGGATAGCCCTTCGTGAAGTTGCATACACATCACACTCTATCCAGTTGTTCTCTGTTGCCCTATTAAGTACCTATTATCATCTGTTTCTTTCTTTAACTCGAAGAGTGACTCTGAAAATATTATAGTGAAGAACAAAAGGCACCAAGAACATCGTATATTCATATGTTCTTTCTAAAGAAAACCCACATATCTACAAATATGGTTTGAAGTCCTACGGGACCCAATAAAGATAACAGGAGTTTGCCAAAATTCCACCCAGGGAAAGATAATACACAATTACACAGAATGAAGTTCCAGACCTGCTGTTTGCAATGTCCTTCATTCAGCTCTATAATTTGTAAGTGAATCAGCCTAAAATTTGGGAGGTCATTGGAAATTTCTAGCTGTATTATTACTTCAGAAATGTTATATTGTGTATGATACGTTTGTATCACTAGATAGCTTGCGTAGACCAAGCTGCTCCAGTTCTCATTGATTCTAATAACACTGTGCCATTTTATATTAGCTGAGCAACTAAGCCAGAGGCTGTGATTTTTCTCACTTTTTTTTTTTCTTTCTTCTTCTTAATAAACAACAGAAAAATAATATCCTAGTTCTTTGCACGGAACAGCAAAGCAGAGGGCTGTTAAGCATATTTGCTACAGAACAACCAAAGACCATGTGAAAAAAAAGTGTGGCTGTTCCTGACACATTTAGTAATGACATATTTTATCGTAGCAGACATAGTATCATTTAAACATTGAAAAGCTATGAAAATATTTGTACTATGCTCAAGGTGCAGTAAGAGGCGATAAAATCATGATTAAAATGCAATAAAAACATAATTAAAAAACACTCTTAATAAAATTCAAACAAATAAAACTCGTCACCAAAAGGGAAGGGGTGAAAAAAGATAAGCTGAGGCTGGAACAGGTGATAATTGGAGGTCTCTCAGAGATGGGTATGTTCAAGGGAAAGAAAAACAAAGAAACCCATCTCGTCTCTGAAGAAGAGAAACAAAAATCCCACATATTGAGCTCTCTTGACTAAAATGGGTAGAGGCAGAGTACAATAAGATAATTAAGAGCAATGCTGCAGGGGGCACAGATGCAAATGCAGTGAGTGCAGCAGCCCATCACTGATCTGCAGTGAGCACCCACTGTCCCCAAGACATTCCTCATCTGTAATTGTCCATGAACCCTGCTGATTGGAGGGGTCTGATTTTGTTTACCATCAGCTGCAAGGGAGATGTTGAATGCTCATACATGAATATATTTGCACTGCATATAGCTATGAGAGTAATGAGGCATGATAACATCTCTCTGGGTCCTCCAGAGTTTTCCAGGTGCTTTCAGGGAACAGCCAAATAACAGGTTTCCATTCCAACCACAGTACTAAAATTCTCTGCTTCTGAAATCCTCAGCAGAATCCAGCTCCTACAACATCCTTCTTTTTCTCTTACACCGTACAGCTTTGTCCCATGGAAAACTGCTCTAAAGATTGCCACAAAGATTATTTTTGAAGTCCCTCAGTGTCATCTATGCTCCATCCTTCTCCTGCTTCCCGTTGTTTTTCACTCCTTCACTATTGCATGCGATAGTACATAATTGTTTGCATTTTCAAAGCCCTCGTCTTCTGGCCATCACCTTCGAGTGACAAAATGTCATTTTTGATCAGTCCATCATGTTGGTCTCCACCATTCACTGGGGCTGGATTTTAAGCACACTTGTACATTCCTTTCATGTGTAGGAGGAATTCACTATGAGTAGATCTGTTTCATTACCCTCCTTTAAATCTATGCTTATAACTCTACTTTGATATGATCCCTCTGAAAACCTTAGCAATAATTAACTTCCTGATATGCCAAACTCTCCCTATGACAGTAACCTATATTTTGTATTATTTTTTTCTTTTCCCTCATCCTTCACATTTCTCATCTCATATATGGCTTGAAAGCTTTGAGAACAAAGATTTAATTTTCTTCTTTGTTTGTACAGCTCATAGTACAGTAACTGCTAGGTCTTTGTCTAGTCCAAGTCTTGAGCCTCCAGGTATTATTGTAGCAAAAATCATAATAACAGCCACAATATAAAAAATAAAGAAAACCTACCTGGAGGTCAAAATTTAACCAAAATGTTTGAAACTGCTTCTGGTGCCCTGTGCTCAAACCTGTGTGCAAAAGACATAGCTTAAGGAAGGTACCTGCAAAACAATTAGGATGTAGTCACAACCTGCAGCCACTGGGTAAATCTATCCTTTAAGTGTGTGCTGACAAACAACCATCTGTGAAGAAGAAACAACCCAAACTGACCAGTGAGATCAATCAGAGACAGAAAGAAGCACGACATCTTGTACCATTCTTATTTGTGCATATTAAACAAATAATATGTGACTGGAAGATTGGGCATGCTGTCCGTATCATTTACACTATTCAACTGTTTATAAAAACCTGAAAAATTAACTGAATAACAGAAAGGGCTTGCCCTTACAACATGCTAAATCTCCTAAACACGACCCAATGGACCACAAAGCCATGTTCAAAAGTATTCACTGATGTACTGAATTCAGTATTAGTGAAAAACCCACACATTAGTGAGTTTTGAAATTTTCTGTGGGGTACACCCTGGCAGTGAGTGAGCAGGGTATGCTTCTGTAGGTTCATCCTGAAATGTGGCTATACTCTTGTTCTGTATATGCTTATGCTTCTGTTTTCTTACAGCACTGAGTGCTTTACATGAATGTTTCAAGGTCAGAGCTTCAGCACGATTTCTTGTTTACTCTTCTACCTACTGTGGCATTACCGAGAAGATTGGATGATGCCTGTGAAGGCAACTCCAGTAGTTTACTTTCTATGAAGTCAGTAAAAAAGAGGAGCCATTCTAGCTTTGATTTGTATTTGAACAATTTCATACAGCTCTCTCACTCATAACATCCCTGTTTATCCTCAGTACACACTGGAGAGTGTGAAGCTAGATCCATAGATTAAACATGCTATCCATCAGCTGCCTGTAGCTGCAGATAATTATTTCAACTGCCATTTAAAAAAAAAGAATCAGAATGGTGCCAAATCGAAAAATCTGTTCCTCACTTCTCCTGGAGCATGAGGTCCCTTGTTGGGTTATTGAAATTGCTAGGCTGTTCTCGTAGCCAAGGAGAAGAGAGAAGACAGATGGAGCCATGCATTTTTGTAAAAACTCTTAAGAACTGTCCTCGTGACAACCCCTTCTCTGTCTCCAAGGCAGTGGTTGAATCTTGTTATGTGTCCTGCTCTATAGTAAAGATATTCTGAGCAATGCTTGACAATTCTGGCATGTTTTCTGTGGGGATTTACTTGTACTGCATCATTAAAGAAAGATTTTTTTTATATGATCAACTCAATGTTGCCCCCTCCCCTCTTCTTCAGAAAACAAAAGCATCTAAATATTTATATACACATATACATACATGCATATATGTGATACCTGAATAAATGTTAACATACTAATGGAAGATAAAAGCAAGAATTTGAAAACGGTTGCCTGCATTTTAATTGTTGTGGTAATGTATTTAAATTGTGCATGGGCTAAAAACCCTGAGGCAATGCAGATCCCTTTCTAATATGTCCCGGGTGTTAGAAATGCAATACACTTAATTTCACACAGAAACAAATCCCATTCAGAGGACCTGCACAAGAAGCAAGACTGCTGTGCCTCTGTGTTTTAAATCATCCAAATATTTTATTTTGCTTTGCCTCTGCTCAAAAGAAAAAAAAAGTGCCCAGTATAAAACCATTTCAGCACTGCCCTTCTTGTTTTCTAGTTCATACACTCCTGACTTCCTACTAACCTATTATTCTGTCTGCTCCCCTGTGTCTCAAAATCTTATTTTCCTCTGTATATGACATTGATAACTTTGTAAATATTTTGTGTGTATATGAATGAGTGTATGGAGAGGAAGTGGAAAAAACAGACTCACATATCCAGTCTTCATGTCTAGATAGGTAACGCACAAATGCATACACAAATCTTTTGAGTCAATGCAAATGATGGATAAGCATACTTTGCATTTCAATAACGTCTCCCATTGAGTGCTTTACAAATATCAGTGAATTCATAACACCGATGAGAGGCAGAGAAGTGTAAATATTCTTACTGAGAGACAGGAGAACTTGTACAAGATGGCCATATTTTCAGAGGTATTGAACATGCACAGCTGTCTTCAACGTCAAGACAAAAATGGAAGATGTTCATCACTTTGGCAAAAAGGATTCAAATCCTTGGCCCCTTCTATCTGAGATTTAAGCGTCTAATTTTCTCCAGCTCAAGTGCAATATAGCCTCGAAGTAGAAACCTCTGAAAAAGTTATTTGCCTATGTTTTATAGAAGTTAGGATGAGACGATCATAAAAGTGATCAAAACTTAATATCTATGAACTTTGAAGATAGTGGCTTAGGTGATATTTCCACAGTAAATCTTCGGTAAGATCAGAAATAGAACTCAGGTTCTCTGATCAACACTATTTTTTGTGCTTCTATCACAGATGTGTGATTGTCCTTTTCAACTAGGTCAAAAACTCCAAAAATAATAAAATACATAGGAACTGATAAAGTAAGTAGATGTGTTATCCACATTAAGGCTTTCAAAGTTTCTATCGTAGTATATGATATAATTCAAAATTAAAGTCACAAACTCTATCTTGCCTTCAAGTTAGATCATTTCCAGCAAAATTTCCTTTATTTTTTACCAGTTTACTGTGCTTTGGCACAACACAAAGGCCTGCTTTTAAGAGAGGTAGGACAGAATTGACTAGGCAACTGTATTAGAACACATTGTCCTTGGAAATCAAATTTGCTTGAGCAAGTTATAAATGTGAATTTTTCTTCTTTTGCCTGTTATTTTGCAGAGAGCTGAAAGAAACAAAACTAATCCAAAACAAAACACTTCTTATGTGTTTGTTTCAATTGTATTTCAGAAAAAAACTAGTGTTCAGTCTACTATTGTTTTTTCACATGGAATGTAAGCTTCAAATATAGACCATTGTTTAATAAAATGATAATCACTCAATGCTAAAGATGTTAAAAGGAGAGCATATTATGGGAAGATAATTAAAGTATATGTTTGTTATTCATTCATGAGAAAGACACAAAAAAAAAAAGAGTATCAACCATGGGAAAAATAGCTGTGCTCTTGCCTTTACCTAGGAAGACCTATGGTCACTTGGTAAAGAATGCTTTATACTTTCTCCTTTATTTTGATTTATAAGCAAGTCACTGTTCAATCTAATTGTGTCCAATATATCTCATAAACACATTGCATCTTGGCATTTCACCATTTTTAGCTTCATAGAAAAATTGATACTAATAAAAGGCCTTTTTTCCCTCCTTCCCATCCTCCCTCCACAAGTAAGTCTGTGAAATCAGATCATTCCATGTACATCATTGAATCAGTAAGGGCAATAGATCAATGTAGCTTATTAAATGTTACAACATTCTGGACTACTCATTCTACTACACATTCATCCAGCAGAGCTCTTATCACCTTAGGTTTATATAATAAGACATTTGTGGAATCCCCAAAAAAGCAGAATTCCAATAACTCATTTTAAAAGCTATTAATAATTAAGAATTAGAAAGTTTAAGTGCAGTTTATGACCTAGTTGGTAGAAAACGTAACACACTGACATAGGCAGTCTAGACAATTTCCTAAGGACTCCTTAATGACATAAAATACAACAACACAGGAAGAAGTGGAAAGCAAAGCAAAATGGAGTTCCTTCTTCCAGTGAGACACTACTAGCTTTTTTTGTTTTCATCTACATACACATAAATTTTTTTGTTGCTGTTTTTTTTTCCCAGATGAGGATAGTCACCTACTCAAAGGTGACTCATCCCTTCTATAATGGGACCCATGCAGACCTAGGGCACCTTTGTTCTCTCTCATTTGTTGGTGTAAGAGTTTCTTCTAGATGAATATTATCCCAAAAAACAGAGATAGCGGAGATGAACAGACTGCGAGGCTTTCATTTCACCATAACTGTGGTGATCCTCCTGTTCCCTCTCTCCTCATCCACTAGGACACCAGACCACACTGGGGGAAGTAGCACCTCTCCCAAAATTCACATACCCAAAGCAGAAGCCCATTTCAGGATGCACACTGAAGAAGTGCTATGTTTCCACTGTGTGGGCAGAACAGGCCCAGATAGTGTTGGCTCAGCACCTGAGGAAAATGAATATCCTGGTGCTTTGCATTTTGGTGATGGTGGATAGTCACCCCATCTATCAGTTGCTGAGTCTGAGTTCAAAAAGGGAGAACATCCAACTGTGCTCTCTTACCTCTATCAATGGGAATTTTTATATTCTTTCGTGAATTCCTTAATATTTATAATCCATTCACTGAAGATTTACTGGGTGGGATTTGCCTGCTGTGGGAGGTGAAAGAGAGACTGAGGAAATGATTCAGTATCCTCTCAGCATCATAACCTTTCAGACTAGGATGCACTTGAATTTCTGAACGACCTATTTATCAGTAAGGTGTCAGTAGGAATTGATGAATCCTTAAAAGCCACAGTTAAGCAGCATGCAGCATAAGGATGGAGAGCAGAAGAAGCTGTGTGCATTGTGCTATTAGGAGGAAAGCATGCTACTAGCAGTAGTCATCCTTTTTAATTCAGATAACACCTGTGAGGAATATTTAAATCACATTTAGTCTGAGATTAAAAAAAGAAAAATTTTTGACTTAATAAGAAGGCACCATGAGAGACCATGGTGAGAACAGACCAAAATAGACTTGTGACACAAAACCCTTTTTGAAGCATTGCTCTATACAGTGGTATATTATCAACAGAGCAGATGAATAACTAAAATCCAATCTTGCTGGTTCCATTGAAAATCTGGATTCATTTTGTTACATTAAAGACTATTATTATAGCAGCAAAGATCTAATTTTTACCTCACTATTAAAATTCATTGTAATAATTACTATGGCCCCATCAATGGTAATGAATGTTGTCTGCATGTGTGCACTCATGCACGCCCAAAGTGATATGCAATTTTTAACACACATTGCAGAGTCCAACCCCTTGCTCCCTCCTGCACAGCATTGAATAACTATCAGTTTTTACTTCTCACTACTCCTTGTGTTAGAGACAGGGATGACTTGAATTTGCTCACAGTTTATCCTGAATGCAGTAAGGATGGTGTATATTGTACAGACCCCACAGCTATGAGCTTACTGAATCCACCAAATTAAAATGGTTAAAATAAAAAAAAAACAAACACGAGGAAAACAGTGTAAATGTGCAGAGTATTGAGTTTTGTTATCAATATCTTACTTCATGTGTCATTACAAAATGAATGTGCAATCTGCTGTAGTATGTAAGCATGGGGTGTAAAGAGAATTTACAGTATATAGAATGAGGTTTAAAGTTGTTATCAATAAGTGTTCCATCTGAAAGAGCATTTTGTAGCAGTAGCTACAACAGTGTATATATCAGACATATACACATCAAGATGCATACATATGTCATAAATGTTCTCACTCACACAGAGATATAGGCAGAAATTCACACCAGCAACATTTGAATACTTCTCTCTTTTTCCTGATCTCCTTCTGTAACATGAGTGATTTTCCTATGCTTATTATTAATGAGCTTGATCCTGTGATTACTGCAGTTACATGCAGAGCTCTGAGAACATGGGAAAACTTGCTTGGCAAGCAAGCTTCCAAAATGGAATCAGCTCTCCAGATTGAATGAACTCCATGGGACCAGGGTTGTGAGCATCACTGGAGAAATGCGGGGGGGAGAACTGCAGCTAGCAAAAAGGAAAAGAAACTACTCACCAAGGAAAAGAAGATAAAAATCAGAGCAATTAGAAGAAAAACAAACATGTTTTGTCTTAATTCTGTTGTTGGCTTTCTCCTTGGTAGGCCCCCTGCCCCTGTCCTTATTCATGCCAGTTGTGTATGGCAGGAGAGCTACAGATGGAGCTGTAATAGCACACATGCAGTGTTATCTGCTTAAAAGGAGAGAACAGCCTACGGGGTAGTATTGTTCTCACAGGGTAGAAGGAGATACTTGTGAGGTAATTATTGAAATAAATACAAAACTCACAAGTTCCTTGCAGGAATATTTCACTGCTCAGTGGGTTATAAAGCACAACTACGGATATTTGGTATAAGTTGCTTACACAGAATTTGGAGGGGCAGTGGCAGGTAATGACAAATGCCATGGGTATAAAACAAAAGTTGCAACAGAAGACAATGAAAAAAACACTGATAGAGCACGAGAATTTTGTCAACACATCATAAACTTCCAATACCTTGGCAATTGGGCCCTGAGTCTGATATCTGACCTTTCTGCCTTCTTTGTTTTTCCTGGTTTGAAGTCATTATCATGCTCAGAAATAAATTTATTTAAAAAAAAAAAAAAAAAAAGGAGAAGAAAAGCAAATTGCAAATCACTGTTTGAGAATCATCAATCAAAAGAGATATATACAGATCGGTACATAGGTCATACTCCAGTGATGGCCAAACCCAAGCCAGGGAACTAAGCCACCTTTAAGATCTCTGAGAAATGTTACAAATACATGGGGCCACAGATCACAAGTAGAAAACAGTTCTTTCTCTCTGACTGTGTATGAATCCATGTGACATGGCTATCTATACTCAGTACGGCATAGATTAGTGATTCTCCTTTTTTATATTTGTGTGCATTTTTGCTTTTACGCTTTTTCCAATTTTTCTTATTGGTGTTCCACATCATAACATCATGTAAAGCATGGAATTAGAGTATTAACTCTTTAATTCCCCGTGCTTCACATGATGTTTTGATGTGGAATACCAATAAGAAAAATCATAAAACCATGACACATTCTCAAGCTAAAGCACTGTATATTCAATCAACTTTTGTGGTTTTCCTTTAGTTTAATTTGTATTTTATTGCTTCCCGGATCAGCTGTTGCTTGTAAATTCCTCCATTTTGTTTGTTAGCTCACCCAGATGTGTGGAATATTTCAATACTGGGCCCAAGGGTAAGGTCATTTTTCAGTCATCTTTGTAGAAGCTTATGAACTGAAGAAAGTCTGCAGAACACAGATGGACAAACTCTGATGAATGGCAAAAGTTTGAGAAAAAAAGGATTCTCTTATCTCTATAAAGTGAATCAGTGCAGAAAGGACTTAGGGAAGACTCTAATATGTATGTAGCCTGGAACATCATGTTGAAAACTTGCAGTATCTTGTAATAACACAAGATGTCTCAAGAGCTGACAATTGTCCAATAGCAAACACTTTCAGTTCATGACTTCTGTTCCAGAGTGTCTGATATTTGAAATCATGTGACTACTCCCACCAGAAATGCGCTGAGTAGAAAAAGTCATCTTCCACATGGATCATCTCCAGAGCAAGTGATAGGCTCCAAGCAGTGCCTCCAGAGGATGTGCTTGCTGAGTACAGCTGAAGGAAATATATCAACTTGCATTTCTCTTCAAATACAAGGGGTAAAAAGGTGAGGCAGTTATAACCAAAATAAAGGAAGACAGTCCTTGGTAAATGGAGTGATAGGAAGCACATTCTCTAGCAGTGGTTAAGTTTTATTCTGAAAATATGTTTCATCTTTGACACAGTATTCTATTTGTGTGGTAAAGGGAAGATGGTCTGTGAAAATCTTATGGCATTATCTAAGGGTTTCTTTCCAATAGGCTATTTTCTTCAAAAACTTTCTGCTTATCACGATCTAGTCTATTATGAAAGTACACATTTCTTCTTCAGAGCAATTTTAAGGGCCTCAGAAATAAAGGAAAAAGATTCTGCTGTGAATTTCTTCTTTTACAGGTTTCAGGTGTTCAACACAGTGGAAGTTTAGTGACTCCACATCCTTAGCTTATTTGGGGCAATGCAGAGGGGAATAACGTTGTGACTAGTTTTTCTCTTGCACTTATCTGGGCTGAAACTGTGGAGAATTTGCCCCTCACAAGCAGAGCAGTAAGTTAAATAAGGGGATTGTTCTGACTGTACCCCACTGGATATGCCTATTCTTTCCTCACTCAAGGGAGTTGAATCCTCTAAGGATATCAGTGCCAATGATTATGAGATCTTCTGCTAATCATTTAATTTCTTTGATTCCCTTAAACATAGAAGTCTTTTTTGCTTGATTTTGTATGATATTAACAGACATTTATAAACTCATTAGCCATTTAGATTGTGAACATGTGGATTAATTTCAAGATGAACTCTTGAAAGGTGTAGCTAAGCATATAGAGATATTAGTGGTCTCATCAAACCTTTCTGATGAGTACTCAAAAGAAATTTGCTGAGAACTTTGATATAAATAAAACAGCCTTAGACAAGATTACTTTCTTTTCACAGTAACTATTTTTGCTGCACTTTTAAAATGAATCACTCAAGAAAAATACTCTTCTTGAAAGATAATCTCCTTTGAATTGTCTTCCATTAACCAAGGAGTAAGAGAACAAGCAGCTGCTGTGACCACAATAGCTCAACGCCTTGGCTCTGAAATAAGTGCCATCAACCCAGCTCTTCCAGTTCTACCACACTCCCCAGAATCCTATCAGAAACAGAAGTCTTGTGGTTTTCAGTGATTTTTATGTGAGAATAGATACACACAAATTTGCAGTGTTCCACAGTAAATCATTTGTTCAATAAGACATAAGGAACAATCAAACACACAGCATTCAGAAAATAATTATGTTAAAGGCTAAAAAGTTCCATTTTTTTCTGAAAGTCCAACTATTCAAATATGTATGTTTCACCCATCTTGCAATATTTTTTTCCATAATGATGGAAAAAATAATCATAGGATTACAGAATCATAGATTCATAAAATGGCTCAGGCTGAAGGAGACCTTAAGGTCATTGAGCTCCAATTCATGCTGTAGGTGGGGTTACGACCCACCAGATCAGATTGCCCAGGTCTCCATCCAACCTGGCCTTGAATGCCTCCAGGGATGGGAAATCCACAACTTCTCTGGGAGTCCCGTGCCACTGCCTCACCATCCCCTGAGTAAAAAATTTCTTATTAATGTCTAATCTAAATTTCCACTCCATTAGTTTCAAGCTATTCATTCTTCCTTGTCCTGTCACTATCAAAAAAGTCCATCCTCCTCCTGATTAAAAGCTCTCTTAGTACACTGGAAAGTGAAATGACGTCTCACTGCAGCCTTCTCTTCACCAAGCTAAACCAACTCTCCTCCCTTGGCCCTTCTTCATAGGAGAGGTGCTCCAGCTCTTTGATCATTGTGGCCTTTCTGTGGACACTTTCCAACAGCTTTGCATCCTTCTTGTACTGAGAACCCCAGGTTTGAACACAGTAGTCCAGATGCAGCCTCATGAGGGCAGAAAAGATGGGGACAATCACCTCCCTCTCCCTGCTAACCCCCCCTCTGATGATGCAGCTCAGAATACCATTGACCTTTCAGGCTGCAAGAGCACTCTGTTGGCTCATGACTGGCTTTTTGTTCACTAGGTCCACCAAGGCCTTCTTGGCAGTGTGGCTCCCAAGGTGTTCTTCTTCCAGTCTATACACATATCTGGGATTGCAGTGACCCAAGTGCAGCACCTTACACTTGGTCTTGTTGAACCTCATTAGGTTTGCATGGGCCCACTTTTTAAGCTTGTCCAGGTCCCTTTGGGTGGCATCCCTTTTTCCTGTTGTGTCAACTGTACCACTCAGCTTGGTGTCATCAGCAAATTTGCTGAGAGTGTACCCAATCTCACTGTCTATGTTATAAAGATGTTGAAGGGTGCCAGGCTCAGGACAGAACCCTCCGGGACACAGATAGTCACTGGCCTCCACTTGGACATAGAGCCATTGGCAACAATTGTGTAGCAGCTTCAAATAGTTCAGCCTTCAAATACACTTTTCTCCAATTTAGAGACAAGGATGTGGTGCAGGACAGGACCATTTCAAAGGTCTTGCACATCTCCAGGTAGACATCAGTTGCTCTTCCTTGGTCCACTGATGCTATCACTTCATCATACAAGGCCACCATATTGGTCAGATTGGCATTATCTTCTCCCAGTGAAGTCCTGCTGGCTGTTTCAGATTATCTCCTCATCACACGTGCCTTAGCATAGATTCTGGGAGGATCTGCTCCATTATCTTCTCAGACACAGATGTGTGGATCACAAGTCTGAAGTTCTCTGGGACTTCCCTTTTGCCTTTCATGAAAATGGGAGTGATGTTTCCCTTTTTCCAATTACCAGGGACTTTGCCTGACAGCCACAACTTCTCAAATATGATAGTGAGCAACTTGGCAACCCTATCACTCAGTTCCTTTGGGACTCTAGGATGCATATCATATGACCCTACAGACTTGTATGCATTCACTCATGAGGAATTCTTAGACTTTCTCTGCCTTTACAGTGGGAGGGGTTTCACTCCTTTGACCCCTGCAATGAGGCTCAAGAACATGATAGGCATGGGAGGCTTGACTGCCAGTGAAGACCAAGGCCTGAGTTTTCTCACTGTGTGTTGAAACCAGTTCTTCCTAATTTATCAGAGGGGGTGTACTCTCCTTTGCCTGCCTCTTCTGATCAATTTATCTAAAAAAATCCCTTCTTGTTATTTTTCATATTCTTTAGCAAAATCAGTTCCATCTGTGCCTTGGCTTTCCTGATCTCACCACTGCATGTCTGAACAGCATTTCTATATTCTTCTCAAGCCATTCATCTCTGTTTCTACTGCCTGTACGTTTTCTTCTTTTCCCTCAGATTAACCAGCAAGTCCTTGCTCAGCCATGCCTGCTTCTTGCCTCCTCTGCTTGATTTCTTATTCTGGGTGATGGAGAGCTCTCATGCTCACAGAAAGTTGTCCTTAAAGAGATGCCAGATTGGTTGTATTCCTTAGTTCTGTTGGACAGTTTCCCAGGGGATTCCTGGGATGAAATCTACTAATTTCATCCAGTAATTCCGTAAGCAGATAGAAATTTGCTCTCCTGAAGTTCAGGATCCTAACTCTATTCTTTGCCAGGCCTATGTTCCTCGAGATCACAAACTTTGACAAGGGCATGGTCCCAGAGTGCCTTCAGTCTTCAACCTCTGTAATGATCTCCTCCATACTGGTGAGAACCAGGTCCAGTAAGACTTCATCCTTGGTTGGTCTGTCCAATATCTAGACTAGGAAGTCTCCCAGATTGCTTGCAGATCACCATGTTGTTTTCTCAGTAAATGGGTTGAAATCCTCCATCAGGATTTCAGGAGAGCCTGTGAACATGATGTCTCTTGTAGCTGAAGTAAGAAGGCTTCATCCGAAGGCTTCCCTTGATCAGGAAGCCTGTAGTAGACCCTGACCACCAGATGTCCTCCATTGGTCTGGTCCCTAATTTTAACCCAGAAGCTTTCAACCTGGTCACGGCTGTTTCTCAGAGGCAGTTCTTTGCAATCTATACATTTCTTAAGATATAGGGCAACTCCCATGCCCCTCCTGTCTTGTTTATCCCTTCTAAAAAGCTTGTAGCCCTCAATCATAGCTTTCCAGTTTTCCAGTTGTGAGATTTCATTTTAAAATTTCTTTTGTTTTTTCTTTACCAAGAAAACAGAACATAAGTATCAGTCATTAATGTGCTGATAACTGCCATTTAGAAGTCCTTAAAAACTAGGGGTTGCTGAATCCAGCTGTCACATCTCCATCCCTCAAGGTCCAGGCAGAGTCAAGACTCAGCATGTATTCCCAGTAGGCGCACAGATACAGTCACATTTATTTGAAGCATTTATACATGCACATGCAACCAGTCACCCACATCAATACATACAGACACATTCAGTGTTCACAGAAGCAACATCAATGGCCTCAGCCTAGCCAAGCAGGATGAAGGCCTTTTAGAGGAAATTTATATATTTATATATTTGTATATTTAAAGACGTATTTATTTATTTGTATGTAAAACCATGTGTGCACAGTGAACCCCTCTAGCAGTCAGGCTCACACACTTAGTCTACCCAGTATCTGCTACTGGATTTCAGTCTCTCCTGTTGCAGACACCTGAATATGAATGCCCAGATGCCATAACCCTAGTCCAGTTGCTAGTACAGAGCCCTTTAAATATACTAACACTCACACACAAGCACGCATTATGGGTCTCTCCAGTAAAAGAATTTTAGACACATTCTGCATTTCAAGATTAGGTCTCAGATCCTTGCTTTCTCCAGTTGCCTCCTGTACAAGACATGCGCGTACACACACATGCACATACAAGTAGATACATACAACTCTCAAGGCCCAGGGGTCTCCAGCAGCTGATCAAGACTCCTCTCATCCTTTCAACAGTTCCTGTGGCCTCATTGTTAGAGTCCTCTTCCTGGCTCCAAAGCCACTTCAGCTACTCACTGGCTGGTCTGGCTTGATGCTTGCTAGTGTCTACACACTGACAAGAGTATTCCTGCTCATTCCAGATGCTGACATTTAAATTCATGCACTCTAGTTTCCCTGCATGCCCATTTGTTGGCATCACAGACACATGGACTCTCAGCTCATGTTCTGACTCCAGTTGCTGGCAATGAGACTCCCATACATACATATAAACACAGAACAGAGCCATTATACAGGATAAGGACTGGAAATGTAATTTAATGAGGAGAATGGACAAATGATACTGATCAGGCTCAAGACATATCCAAAGACAAATTTGTGAAAATCTGCGAAGCGCTCGTCTGTGGAAATGGGCCCTTTATGGGCTGATGTCTACTGTGATAGGTCTGGGAGCCACCAGAGCAGCACATTATTAGGCTTCCCTATCTCTTACTGCCTCTTGGCTCCTCTGAGTGTGTGTGATGATCTTCTTGTCACATAAGCTAAAAAAATATCATGCTATTACATAGCTCCCTTTGACACAACATAAGCAATATGTTGCTGACAACATTTGAGTAACATCAATATTACTTGGCAGTATTTAAATGGTAAAGGTTTAGGTATTGTTTAGGAGCAACTTTTGAACTGATGATGACTTCTGTGTGACATTCTATCTGCATGCACAGCAACACATTGTAGCGATGAACAGCTGGATCACAACATGAGGATGGGCAACATTCCAGTACTACCCAAGAACCTTTTAGTCTAATGTTGAAGGAAAACTAACATTACTCTACACTACATAACTTGGAAGTTTATTTTTCTAAGCACTCTTTGACCTCCTCAGTTTATTCCAAAATCCAAAATATTTCTCAGACAATACACTGTTTCTAGCATAGAAGTTTTAAAAAAAAAAATTAACTGAAACAGCATTTCAACTTCCTACTGTAAGTAGAAAGTCTGAAAATCAACAGAGGAACACATGCTCTATGAACTTTTACTTTCCCTATTTTTTGGATTTGGTATATCATAAAAGTTCCTGTAATGTGCCTTTAGCACGTTTTCCATGCATGCAATTGCTTAGATGATCTCAACACTCATACATTTATACATGCATAAATAAATGAGAGAACTATGAATACACAAAACTTTTTTCCAGACAGAACTATCCTTAAAGGTTTCTGTGAGGCTTCAGCAGGTCTTCACGACTCTATCATGAATCTAATGCTGTGCTGTTCTGAAAACAGTTTTTCACTTAGTTATGGCCAGTAGAAAGACTGAGTGCTAAATAAATCTCTTTTACTACAACACAGGCAGTGTTCTACTGCATCATAGGTCTAGCTATTGTAAAAATATGCTATTGAACTTATTCTCAGTGACCATTCCAGTAGAAGAAAAATATATTTCTTAGAGAAGTGTCATTGATACATAGCAGCAGATGACAGCAAATCTACTGATCATGCAGCCAATCATGCTTAATTACAGGGCTTACTGGATGAGATGGGTTCCCAGGTGGTGTAGGATATTATACCTTCTCCAACCTCCATAAGACTGATAAGTAACAGTGAATAGAAAAGCTAACTGGAAATACCAAAATGTGGTTGGTCACCATTCAATTGATGAACTTACAGGAAACAGATCATGGTACATGTGTGTATTTATTTATTTTGGCATACAATATGTGACACATAATACTTATTAGAAAACAAACTCCAATTTCTATAATTTTCTAATTCAGACATTATCTCAGACTTATAAAAAGAGATTAAAATCATGATTATTCTCTTTTGGAAAATACATTTTTAGTGATTTGAAATAAATCCTTTAAAGTATGAGAGGGTACTTCTCAATTTACTAAGGTACTTTGTGCTATTACAAATTTTGTTTTCTCTACAAATAATACATTTAAACATAGCTAGGATTTTAAGTCTGTGTTTAGCTCAGTATCCCAATTCATATAGTGGTCAATGGTGTATACACTAGAGAAGTATTAAAATTCACAGCTGGTCTTTCTGTAAGAAAGCTCCTCCTCTTCCAAGAACTTATCTTCCATCCCCCTTCTTTTTTTTCCTCTTGAAAGCAATTCTTAAATGTTTTTCTCTGCTACTATTCTCATTAATCACATAGATGCTTAATAATAAAAAACTGTAATTACCCTTCACTGCATCATAATTATTAGAGCACTAACTGACAGATTCATTCTTAATGAATGCTAGAAATTGGAAAAGAAGGTTTACAGAGATCATGGGTATTGTTCAGATATCACAGTTATAAACATTGTAAAAGGACCTAAAATGTTATAGTATAAAGAGGCCTTATTATAACCACAAAAATTTCACCCTGATTAGAGCTTGTAGAACTGACTTCCACAATTTAATTTATCATACTTAGCTGAAAGGGTGATATAATGGAAGTTTTTTTCTCAGAAGTAGCTCTGTAGAGCTATTTATTGTTATGTAAACACAGACTCAACTGTTCTAATTAGTGATGACAATACCTGCAAAGGTTCAATTTTTATAAGAATATAGAATCAAGTGTTAAATCTAACTACTCAAAGCTTCAAATTGGAAAGAAACATGATGTGAAAGATCGCTGGTAGTGAGATTTTTCACACTTCCTCTTCTGTCCCTGGCCAAAATAAACTTTAAATCAGCTTTTCTCATAGTATTTTGGCACTTCCAGCTCTGATCACAGGCAAAATTTCATAGCGTCTCGGGCTGTACGTTAGGAAATACTACTTCTCTGAAAGAGTGGTCAGGCACTGGGATGGGCTGCACAGGGAGGTGATGGAGTCACCAACCCTGGAGATGTTCAAGGAACGTTTGGACATTGTGTTGAGGGTTAGGATTTAGTGAGAACTATTGGTGACAGGTGGATGGTTGGACTGGATGATCTTGAAGGTCTTTTCCAAACTTATGATTTGCGATTACGTGACTCTGAAAACACAAACTAAAAGTTAATTTTTAAAGCAGTACAGAACTTTTAAATATTTGGCTCTAGTGATATAATGGAATTTTTTTCTTCTCTCCGTTTATCTCTTTCTTTTCTTTCTTGTTTTTTCTCTTGCTCTCTTTCTCCTTTTCTCACCCCTCCTCTCTGCAGAAGTGCTCTTATTCATTTAACAGGCTTTTAAAATCTGTCCTTTTACTGCAAAACAATTCTCCAAGATGTACAAGCAACTCTCAGAGATTAAATATGTGAATTATCACATTGACATTAAAGGAATATTCACAGAATCACAGAACTGTAGGGATTGGAAGGGACCTC
Source organism: Lagopus leucura (assembly GCF_019238085.1). Classification (NCBI taxonomy): domain Eukaryota; kingdom Metazoa; phylum Chordata; class Aves; order Galliformes; family Phasianidae; genus Lagopus; species Lagopus leucura. The sequence continues at coordinate 1,167,897 of NW_024962252.1, read as the reverse complement.
CAGAGATCATCTAGTCTAACCCCTGTGCTGAATCAGATTCCCTGCAGTAGGTTACACAGGAAAGCATTCGGACAGGTAGTGGTACCTCCAGAGAAGGAGACTCCACAGCCACTCTGGATAGCCTGTCCCAGTGCTCTGTCAGATTCAAAATAAAGAAGTTCTTTCTCAGCTTTGTATGAACTGTGGTCCAATTTGTTCTTGCTACCCCTTGTCCTGTCACTGGACAATACTGAAAAGAGACTGGCCCAATCCATTTGACACCGACCCTACAGATATTTTTAAGTATAGATAATATCCCCTCTCAGGCTTCATTTTCCAGACTGAAGAGTCCCAGGTCTCTCAGCCTTTTCTCACATGGGAGATGCACAAGACCCTTTATCATCACTGTGGCCCTCTGCTGGACTCTGTCTATGAGATCCGTGACTTTTTTTAAATGGGGAGCCCAGAACATGTCACAATACTCCAGATGTGGCCTGGTCAGGGCAGAGGAGATGGAGAGGATAATCTCCCTTGACCTGCTAGCAACACTCTTCCTAATGTGCCCGAGGATACTATTGGCCTTCTATGACACAAAGGCACACTGCTGGCTTTGTATCTTTAAAGAATAGTATGCACCATGCTAAACAGGATGATAGTTTGACTCTGCAATGAGTTGTATTAATCTTTTTAAACTATTACTTCAGTTGCAAATATCTGCACTATGTTCTAGTGTCACTTGACTGGTATAGCACTTGCCTGAGTTTCTTTTTTGCCTTACACCTCTTACTGATCATTCTTCTGCACAAAGTTTGGATGAATTTTATTTTTTGGTCCCACTTTTTTAAAAGAAGGGATTAGGTCCGTATAAACACACTCAGAGTTTACTGAGCCCATGTAAATACTCTGGAAATTTTGTATGAAATGTCTTCACTTGCTTTAAGGCAAAATTTGCAAGTCTACCTAGAATAATTGCACAGTCTGAAACAGTTTGATTTTCCCTAGAGCAACACAAGAGGCATTCACACAATCTTCTCGGCCAGAACATTGGTGGAGGCAATAACTTCTAGAAAGAGGGCAGCTAAGGACAGAGATTTCTAACAGCCTGTACATTTGGATCTGGGAAAGGATATCTGTCCACATTCCATTCTTTTTAACTAAAATGACAAGCCTACTTCAGAGTGATGCAGTAAGAATGTATTAAGAAGATCACATTCTGTAATACTGTGGAAACCACATGATTGCCTAAGATAGGTGACTGATGTTGAAGATACTCTCCAAAATTATCAAAACCACTTTTGAATGCATAACACAAGAAGTCCTGATATGGTCTCAACTTCAGTAAATAAAATTAAAACAATGTTATACTATAAATATACGGTAGTTTTTTTTGACACTAAGTTTTTCATTAGAGTATTGTAACTTGTGGAAAAAGTACCAGACTGACAGCTCTGGAAATGTCTCTGTTTGTCCACAAAAAAAGAAAAAGAAAAGTGCTGCTGCAAAGGGAGCAAGAATAAAACCATCAACAGCAATGTTCCTAAGCTCTGATCTGAAGGGACTGCCATCAGCCCATTACAGTCCTTGCTGGGTGACATGGATGCCAATTAGTATGTGCAATAATGATTTTTCTGATATGGATTCCTCACTTCTAGAAACTGGAAGCACAAAACTTATTTCCAGTAGTTCATCGAAGAGCCATCAGAAGGTTACAACCTTACACAGAGATAGGCTGTCATTGTACAAACAATGCAGAAATAGAAGGCTATCTCATATTACCAATCCCAGAGCAATACAGCTTCCCATCCATTGTATTTCTAGTTCAGTTCCCCTTGTAATTAATTTTAACTACTTGCAAATGCTGTGAAGAGGTAAGGAAGGTCGAAGAATGGTAGAGATTTAAAATCTCTCACCTCCATTTTACTGTATTTGTGTGACTGAAAGATATTTTTCTAATAGCTTTACATTGGGCAATAACATGAAACTAGTTGGTAACTTTTATCCAATTCTTAATCAGATGCCCACTCTTCCCAAAAGGCATTATCAACATGTAATTTTCTCCTTGGTATGCAAGCCAGGAAACTACATCTTCAAGAAAGACAGATTAGGCAGGAGCCTCGGATAATTGGACTGAAAATGTGTTAAGGCCCATACACCTTAAATCATAGGAAGTGTTGTACTGTTTCTAGGTATACTTTACTGAACTTCTTAATTTAGAAAGATGAATTTGATTTCCTGCTATTATGCTAAAAAACTTCTCGTGAAGAAATGGTCTTCTAGGTGCATAAGAATATATGCATAATTACATAAGTGTATATATGTAAGTTTTACGGGTATACGAGATTGACAGATTCCATGTCCTATGTATCATTCATATACATACATATATAAACCTTATAGCAAATTAGTGATTTTATAAATGTCTTACCCATTGTTTTTAGGAAGACAACCATTCACCATAGCTTAACAGGAACATAGATCCAATCCAATGGTGATAGGCAGCATGAAATCTTGAAACAACTTTTGAGGGTGGTTTTTTTGTTTGTTTGTTTTAAACATGTCCATTTCACAAAAACATACACTGAGTAATAGTGAAAAATATTGGATGTTTTTCTTTTCTTAATCTTTCCCTACTGACTTTCAACCGGACAATATATATATAAAAACATATATACATAAATATATGCATTAGCAAATAAGCTGTACTACATGATACCATTTAGCATTTACACTTTCAGGTTGCTTTTTTCCCAGAATATAACCAATTACTGTATGAAGAATGTCTCTTCATTGCTGTACATCACTTTTTAGATGTCTCAAGCAACTGAAGCATCAGAAGTGCACTCACCTAAATAAAAGTTTTCTAGGTCAGAGAGATTTAGGAACACAAATACAAGCAGTTGAAAAGAATAAAGGTGTTCATGCCCAGAAATTTGGAAATAGATGTGGAAAGAGCACATTTTCAAACAACTCAGTCTGTCAGACAATTTCTGGAAGTCAGACAATTACCATTTGATTGTACAATAGAGCCCATAGCTGAATGAGTATATTCATTAGAACAATTTTGCTTCTGCCCTGGCATGCAACTTGATTCTGAGATTCTTACAGCCGATAGGACAAATACTGTTAAATTACACTCCACTCAAAGAAGCTATGCCATCAAAGCCATTTTTTTTTGCAACAAACGCACACAAATAAGATCAAAAACTATTTGTGCTTGTTGAAAAACACACTCTTCCTTCTTTTGACCAAATATACCCATTAGCAAAGAATGAATAAGCTCAGCATTCAGGTTTGCAATCATTGTGGAATGTATCCTTCTCAGTATTAGCTCCTGGCTCACAGTCAAACCCCAGCACAACATTTTTGTGTCCAGGAAGATCATCACAAAGGAGTATTGCTTATGTGGGCTCAAATGCCAATCTAAGGTCAAAATGTAAGATCGCAGGTCTACCAGATAAGAATTGAAGTAAGGAGTAAAAAGCCTGGTTTGTGAGGCCAAACCCACCGCTCTGTCTCATGCAGATCTATCTGAATCCTGACACCTCAGCAATTTAGGTTTGGGCTGGTATCAGTGACCACACATGTTCTAATCTACTCAGTTGGACTCTATTATTCTATCAAAGACTGATTTTCCTTCGTTTTAGAGAATGAATCACACTGTCCATCAGATTTCCACCCCCAATCAATCTGAGTTGTAAAGGAAATGGGATGTTTAATATTTATACCTCTATTACTTCACAGGGGGTTAAGAGAACCAAAATCAGAAGACTATCACAGCACTCATTTCAAAAAACATTTCTTGCACAGAATTGATTGTTAAAATAGGTTGACCTTTTAAAGAAGCAGACACATTAATAATGGGCTAGACTACAGGGCATCTTTTCCCAGTGCCTTGAGTGTCTATATGCTATAAAGCAAAAGATATGCACCACTAATGGTTCTCCAGCTGCCACAGAACAATATGCACAAAATAGCTGACCACCAGCCTTCTTTTCAGAGGAGAAAAAGAAAAATGTTTCCCAGCAAAATGCCTCCACATGCTCCTGAAGATCAGTTGGCCCAGAACCAGAAGTGACAGCCAGCTTCACGCTTAGTATAGTTCTCTGTCTTTACTGGCATTTTCCAAGCAGCTGTAATCTAGGCACTTGCTTTAATATTTGTATAAATTATGACAAAGACATAAAAGTCTTGTGCAATTTGTGTGCAGTTAAAGAGGACATTTTCATGTGCATTGACTACATTGACTACTTGCATCATTACAACAGGACTATCACACCAGAGACAAAAAGCTCCAGCGAAGCTTCCCATCTGACTTTAAATTTACATATATGGATCTATGCATCTATAGTAGCATCAGTATTCACTATAATATCAGGATTTCTGGATATTCCAGTAATTTAAAAAAGAAAGCAAATAAATAGAAAGATACCACTGAAATTTTCAGTGATTATTTAAATATTTACATTTCTCTAGAGGCAAGGCTTTTTACGATTAAGCCCCAACATTTTTCAAATTTGAAGAGTTGACTCAAAAGCTTCTGATCTTCTTACTATATTTTCATTTTTGGGGGAGGGAATGTTTTTTTGTTTGTTTATTTTTAAAATGGCACAATTTTAATCTGGATAAACCAGTGCATAACATTTTTACTTTTTCCCTTGGGAAAAGTAACAGACTGCAAAGAGCTGGTTTCAAGGCAAGATTTTATTCTGCTATGTATTTTGTCAAGCTAGTTTCTTCCTGAAGGATAGACTGACTGCACTACTAACCTCTAGGCACATAACTTTGGAGAACCATGTGTCAGGTGGACAAATAATAGAGCCATTAAGGGCAAGCTTCGAAATGCATTTGATTTATGCAAACAAATTGAGTCTGGTGGCTGCAGCTTTTCTCACTTCACTTGCTGCTAGCACACCAATATGCAAAGGAACTCAGTGCAATGTTTTGGGTACAGGATAGACAATCTGAAATGTGTCCCCATATGTACTAGAAGATCTTTGCAGATGTCTGTATCTTTTCTATTTACATGACAGATTGCAGAGACTCTTAAGAAGCTGTTACTCTTATTTTCATGCATTCTTTGTAACTTTCTTTCTTTTTTTTTTTCTTTTGTATTTTATTTCTGCTTTTAAAATCCTATGTTTACATTATCAGCTTTTCAAAGCATACCTGCGCACTGCCTTGAGAAGATACAGCATCCTCCACAGGTTGCTGTTTAGGTCGAGTAGGGTTAATCATACTGAGCAGCTTTTTTTCAGTGGACTGTCTTACTGTAATGTCTTATTTTTACAGATGGATTACCATTTTGCAAAACCTCTCTGAACAAGGGATGTATTATTCCCATTTTGGATGAGAGAAGGCAACTTGGGATTGCTCTCCTGAGTTACCTGGAAAGTGTGCAGCTGAAAGAGTATTTCATCTCAGTGCTCCTGCAGGCCTTTCCACATGAACGTTTCTTCTACCTAAGCGTTAATTGGTTTCTTGATTCCATTCTCCCTCCTAATCCCATTCTCCCTCAAAAGAGGAGAACAGATACATTTAAAAGAAAGCAAGGCATAACAGTTACAAATGTCTAGAATGGCTCAGTACTTGTACTGCATTTGTCCGTATAGTGCTTCTTCTGTCTTGCCCATTTGGGCAAACATTGTCTATTTGTGTGCTCCCACATTTGGTGTTTAATGATATTGCCCGTGCATCTTCCTCCTCTGGTACAAGATCCTGAAAAAAAAAAAAAAAAAAAAGAGTATTTTTCAACCTGAATGGAATTGTTTTGCCCAATCTAAAGTTGCACTTCACTGCTCAGGGTTCCTTGCCCACAAAAGGAAAATAAAATAAAATAAAATAAAATAAATTTAAAAGTATGTTTTCATTTGCAAAGATTTAAGACTCTGGAAAAAAAACAAAACCACTTGCAAAGTATGGTGTCTGTGAGTTGGGGAGAGGAGACAGGGAGATATTCATGTTTCACAGTGTTTTAAATGTCCTTTTTTTTGAAAGTGTTCAACAAATTTAACTGTAAGATTTTTTCTTCAATAACATCACAGCAATGTTGCCCATCCCTGTCATTTCTAGCTTCTCTATTCTGCTTACCTTTCAAATCCAAATCCAAATTGCATTTTTCTCCCAGTAGCCATCCCTTAGGAGGACTCTCCTAATGCTTCCCTTTTAGACTTCCTTAATGCACAACATGCAGGCCCTGTTCTGCCTTCTCCTCTCCACTTAGGCAATCTTCAGTAATGCCCCAAATAAAAAGCAGAAAGAGAGCATAAGGTTAAACTTTAAATTAATAGATCAAAGGGTAAGAATCCTAATTCTGAAATAAACTGACTACAGAAAAGGATTAAAACACAGAGAGAGGATTATAGTACAATAATTGCTACAGAAGACTATGAGTGAATTGGATAGAAAACAGAGGGTAGGCTTTATTCTGTATTTCTAAGACAGAAAAATGAAAAGAGGATCTGAAAGATAATTAAAAATCCAAGTGGACTTAAGCAGGAGAGGAAGCTGAAATCTCACAAGAAGATGCTGCAATGAATTCCCTGCTGTGCATGCTCAAGACCCATACCAGCTTCCTTCAGGGGAAATACCTACCCTTGCTTCACATTCTAGGGAGGAAGATAATCATCAGAAGAGTTCAAGATTTTAACTAATTTCAGTTTTACTACCATCTGCCACAAAATCTCCAGAGATCCAGTCTCTGAGTTATAAAAGAGGAGAGGACATGGAGAAATATGTCCAACAAGTTGCCCATTCAGCTGCTGACAACTCAGCAACGTAAAAGTCCACTGCAATGTCTTCTGAAAGTAACATGCATCTCCACACATTCTGGGAGGAGGACAAACACTTGGGATATAAACATGAACATGGCATAATGGAAGGCATTTGTAGGCAGTCTATAAAGCCAAATCAAGTGGTGTATTAATAATGAAAAAGCTGGTAATGGATTCCAAAAGAGGGGAGATGTGGGGATAGTCTTGAAACGTAACCAATATTAATTGCTGCAAAGCTTATTTATGTGTTTACACTACATAAGAGAAGCTTCTGCCAGAAATTTCCCTAGTGAAAACTAGAATGTGCAAATTATACAGCTTTTTGAAAAACATATGAATGCAGGACCTCCTCTAACTTGAGCATCTGAGGAACAGAGAACTCGGTGAGTGTCAGGATAAACAGGACTGAGCAGTTCCATAGGAAAATAATACACTGAGGTAAGAGATGTTTATACACTGACACCAACAAGGCCATAAGCTTGGTCTAGGTTATCAGTGTAATATTGCCAGGTTACAACATTGCAGTATTATGCATTTTATACCACTGTGACTCAACAGGAAGCATGGGCAAAGTTGGATTCACGCAGGAGAGAAGTCTTCTTGTTTTTTTTCTTCAGTTAGTAAGATATCTAATTGAGATTTTCACAGGCCAATAAAATAAAATAAAATAAAAATTTGGGGCTTTTTTTTTTTCTAAGCAGTATTCTGCTCTCTTGCTGTTTATTCCTAACAGAAGCTGTAATCCCCTGGCATGTTTGAATCTACTCACCAAGGGAATGATGATGATATTTCAAGCAGAGTTATCACTTCAGCTGATGCAAGAATTGCTGAAAAGATATGTGCAATATTGTGCTTTTATGTAAACGTTGTTGGCAGTGAAAAAGAAGGAATAGTAACACCACTAATATGTGTATATAATACAAGGAGACTTTCTAGCAACTTATGCAGCTTTATAGAGGGAAGCATTGTATCATACACTAATTTTCAAGCCTCATATTATTTAATCAGTAACCATAATTTTCATTTGTATAATGTGTATATAAAAAGCATGATTTCCCATTTCTTATCATCTTTAATAAATGGAAAAAACGTTTGCTTGCCCCCAAAGAGTAATCAACACTGTGTTAATAAGCTCAGGCCTGGGAACACTTTTTCAATAAGAAAAACATTACACATTATAAAATCAATAACGCTGCCTGACAAATGAGGCTGTGCATAAATTTTTGACATGAAATCATAGACTGAAGTCTAAATTTAAATTTGGCAATGCTTTCAAAGTCTCACGCTTTATGATAGCTATTCTGGAGAGTGAGCTGTACTGAAACTAATCACATAATTTAAAGGATACATTTGCTCTAGCACCGCAATAAAAATACATTACATCATGATAAAAGCCATCTTGATTCAACCTGCATTGGAAATCTGTGTGCATGGGGATAGGATGAACTCCATGTGGGACTACTAGGCTGCTGTTTATAAACCATGTAAATAAAACATTTAACACTGTTCTAGCAGCCTTCATCTTTGCAGTGTTCCATAAATATTAACTAATTAATCCTCAGGACAGCTGGGATGCTGGGATGTAGTAAGAATTTGATCTGTGTGAGGAATTGGCAGAAAATAAACAATTTGACAAATGCAGTGTTTTTCTCTGTTTATAACTTATCTATTGACAAACCCTGCTTATCATGAATTTGCCTGCCATTGAAATGGGCTGGGAAACCCTTAATGCAAAATCAATTTCCCTCTGCGGGTGTCTCACAGAACCATTTGCTGTCACACACTCCAGGTGCCTGCCGATCCCTCACAGGTAAGGCCACAGGCAGACTCTGGCCATCAATAAGATACCTCCAGAAACCAGTGTATCTCCAAGTAACTCCAGAGTCCAGAGCTCTGCAGGCTCAGAGATGCACCCAAGACCATAAACCTTGTTAAAATGTCTCAGCTGTGTACATATCAAGTTTCTGCAGGCTGCAGAGTGTCTCTGGGAATGAGGTATCCACCATCTCTCTGGGCAACATGTGCCAGTGCTTCACTACTCTTATTGTAAAAATTCTTTTCCTTATATCCAGTATAAACCTCCTCTTAGTTTGAAACCATTCCCCTTGGTCCAATCACCACAGACCCTGTTAGAGTCTCTCGTCTTTTTTTCTTACAGCCCTCCTTCAGATACTGAAAGACCACTCTTAGTCCTCCTCAGAGCCTTCTCTTCTCCAGGGATATAATCTGCATCAACACAGCAACAACAGTGTTTACCAGCTGAGAGCTGGACAGCTCAGCTCATTCATTCTCTTTTATTTAGGAAGAAGAATGGAGATAGCATTAGTTATTAATTATTTTTTTTTCCATGTTGTTTTACTTCTTCAGCATACTACAGACATACAGGCATAGTCTGGGGACTTTGCTTGCAGAGTACAATCACAAAGACATGGTGGATTGGCTTTGGTTCAAAGTTAAAGACATGCTCTATAGGAGCATATAAAAATTAGAAGCAACAGTACAGAATTTTCACCAAACTCCAGCATCCATACAATTTCCAGTCTTTTGTTCCTCTAAATGCCACATAACTGAAAGGACTAGTTTTCTAAAGGGAAGGGTATCAGTCAGTGACTTGGTAGGATGAAAACAAAACTCCTAATCCAACAAATAACAGTTAAAGTAACCTTCTCTGAAAACTCAAAATACAGGAAACTTGAAAGGAAGATCAGAAGTACTTCATAAAGCAATATTTATGCAAGAAGATGCTAAAACTCTAGAGCTCTTCAACGATCTACTGTAGAGATCTGTGAAATGAAAAATGAGGTGAAGAAAGTGAATTAGGAATGATTAGTCACTGTTGCTCAGAAAACAGTAAGAAGGCACCCAATGGAACTATCAGGCAGAAAAACGGAGAATTTCACTCTCACAAGATGTTATGGAATCCAGCGTTAACAAATGCATGCCTGTTCACTGTATTGATGGCTGTTAAACATGATAATCCCTACACAACATCAGTTTAGCAAGCCTCTGGATTACTGATTAATAGAACACATCTTTACGAAAGTGTATACTTAATTCCTTATATTTTTATTCGGTCTGTAGGTGTAATGATAGAAAGACCTTTGTTATGATCAGTATGACATCTCTGAGGACATGGTCTATCTAGAGAGAACAGTGCATTGCAAGAGCACACACCCACCAAAAAAAAAAAAAAAAAAAAAAAAAAAAAAAAGAAGCAATCTCCTTTAAAACATTATATATTATTATTATATATATTATAATATATATATATTATATATTATATGTTATATAGAAACTTACTATGTAACAGCTAATCTTAATGTCTCCACAATACTGCATGGAAAAAAAAGAAACTTTTATTATTACAAATTCAAACCAAAGTATAGGTGCTAATTTAGATCTAAATGAACTTAAACACATAAAAGTAAATGCTGCTTCTCTACTTCAGAAGGCAAATCACCCCCAGCTACTTTCACTCAGCAGAGTTTGGATAATCTTAAGCAACTCTGCAGCACCTGAATGAACTTTGTCAACCTCATTGCTCTGTAGCAGGTAATAGATACTTGAATCTGACAGACTCTACCGTTCCCAGTCAGGAATATTCTTTCTTTTGCCCTAAAATAGCTGATTAAAGCAGTATTTCTACCTACTCTTTCTCAGGTGAACTGAGTCAGCAGTCAGAAATACAGGATGGGAAGTAGGGTGGAGAAAACAGATCCCAGCTTGGGATTTTGGTCTGAAAATTGATAAATATTAATTATTTCCAAGTAATTTAAGAAGCCAAAGAATTTTTTGGATTGTAAAACTGCTGGGACATGCACAATTATCTATCTATTCACATCACACCTGCTGTTTTTGGGTGGGTTGTTTTTCTGTCTTTGGCCTCTGAACACAATTATCATACTTAAACAGAATTTATGAAATTTTACTAATTTCTATAAAAGCTTGAAATCTGACACTCCCTAGTGTCCTGTAATTTGTGTTAAAGAACTTGCTTCATGCAGCAAAATTTAGATGAACTGTACAAAAAGATAAAGACAGGTTTCAAAACTAGTCTGTAAAGATCAAATGTAAATTAGTCACAAGAAGGGGTAGGAAATAAATAGTAAACACAAGAGAGAAATCAATTCAGAGAACGTTCCAATGCACAAATGAGAGGAAGTAAAATTCTGACCACTAGCCTATGAAAGGTTTTCCCAAAAGGAGTTGAAAACTCATTGTAAAAATAAACTGCCAGAATCCTCTTAGGGGAAATACGCCTAAAATAGACAACAGACTGCTAGATGGCACAGAGTGAGATGTAAAAGCAGAAGGCCCATGGATCTTAATAGCAGCTGCTTCTGAAGAATCAAAATATATACCAGAGGAGGTTTAGGTTGGATATTAGGAGAAACTTTTTCTCTCAAAGGGTGGTCAGGCACTGGAATGGCTGCCCAGGGAGGTAGTGGAGTCACTATCCCTGGTAGTGTTCAAGAGGTGCCTGGATGAGGAGCTATGAGATATGGTTTAGTGCTTGTGGTACTAATAGGAATGGGAGGGTGGTTGGACTAGATGATCTTGCAGGTAGTTTCCAACCTTGTGATTCTGTGAAGATTCTGTGAAGAAAATAAAGGAACCCACTAGAGTATAGTCTAAAGTTATCATCTGGAGAACTTTCTGTTTGCAGTGGGAAGAAGTGCCTTGAAACAAAGCTGGAAGCTATGTCTTTCCTGTAGTGAGGGGCCCAAAACTGAACACAGTACTCGAGGTGCGGCCTCACCAGTGCTGAGTAGAGGGGGATGATCACCTCCCTGCTCCTGCTGGCCACACTATTTCTAATGCAGGCCAGGATGGGGTTGGCCCTTTTGGCCACCTGGGCACACTGTCGGTTCATGTTCAGCCGAGCATCAACCAACACCCCCAGGTCCCTTTCCTCTTCACAATCATCCAGCCACTCGTCCCCAAGCCTATAGCGCTGCATGGGGTTGTTGTGGCCAAAGTGCAGAACCCGGCACTTGGCCTTGTTGAACCGACCCGTGGGGGACACCACTTGAAACGGGTCGCCAGCTGGACTTAGCTCCATTCACCACTACTTATTGGGCATGGCCCTCAAGCCAGTTCCTTACCTAAAGAGGGTTATACCTGTCCAGACCATGGGGAGCCAATTTCCCCAGGACAGTGTTGTGAGAGACAGTGCCAAAAGCTTTGCTGAAGTCTAGGTAGACTACATCAACAGCCTTTCCCTTGTCTACCAGTCTGGTCACCCAGTCGTAGGAGGAGATGAGGTTGGTGAAGCACAACCTTCCTTTCATGAACCTGTGATATGTCCTACTTAGGTTTGGAGTATGAAGAAACAAAAGTATGAAGAAACAAAAGGGCTTTTCTGGTCTTTAAATTATTTGTGTACTTATTTTTACATGACAGTACAGGTCAGTGTATGCTTTGAAATGCCTTTTTGCAGTTTTTAACATGTAAAAGTGGAAACCAGTGGATTCATTAAGGAAGAAGCATAGGGCACTGTTACTCCAGTGTAATTGTAGTACATAGAACTACTCAGGAGTAGTTGTTTCATTTTAAATTCACAGCTCACCTTGTATTAACTTGCCATTATAGACAAATTCTAAGAAAAACACTGATTAAATGCCAAAGTAATAAAAATATTCTATAGCCATTTGATTAATTCAGGTCTGTAGATGCAGATTTACTAGATACTGTTTTTTTTAAAGGTCTATTTAAAATGTATTAAAGTGTGCAGTAGTGTCTGTTAAGATCACGAATGACATATATCCTGATTCAGTTCTCTGCCATACTACATAAATACCAATTTGTTCTTCACGACAGATGGTGTGTTAGTTCATAAAATGCTTGTGAACGGCTGCAGAGGCTACAGGTAAGACCTTGGCTAAAAATGAAGAAATGTACTGAGTAGAAGCCAAGATGTCCTGATGGAGACTAGCAAATAACACATACTCTGGGAAGGGTGTGCTGATCAAGGATGGTTTTGTTGGACTCATGATAAAAAATTAGGAGGTGAGGGGGTCAGAAAAGAGAGAAAACCTATTACTGATTTTATCTGTACAGTATCTCCTGAGGAAGGTTACGTGAACTGCAATTTTAGATACTGGGATTCCAGCCTAGAAAAGGTTTTTGAGCAAGTGCTGTTAGAAAGGAAGTACAGAGTTTCCTTGACTCCATTCTTGTTTACTTCCTGCGGATATGTGTCAGAAAATATTCCCATCCTGGTTAAGAAGTTGCCATCCCTGTCCTGGTTAGATTATTCAAACAAAAGTGGTTCTGCACTTAGTTTCTCCTTAATTTTGATACACATTTTTAAAAGCAATAACAATTAACTGCTGGAACAGCAACACAACATTCTTTTGATTATATACTCAAGAAATATACTAACTCTCTTTGCTAGCCTGTGATGAACAGTTCATTTATAGAAACCTTCCAACTTTTTCATGGGTGATGTTCCCCAAGGTACACTGCAACCTCAATAAGGATGGTCATCATTCTTTGCAAGGTTTACAGTAAAAGCAGACTCTTATTAAATTACCTGTTACAGATTAAGAAGGGAAGGCAAATGCTCTATCTGTAAGGCAGTTCACATTTTTGGAACTATCAAATAATATTGTCTCTTCTTTCTTTTTTCACTCAAGTATTTGACTATCAAGCTTACGAAAATAGCATTACTGTAAACTCATCTGTAGAACTTCACAGATGATCATAGAAATTATTTGTGTTCAGCTCATCAAACATTTGCAACCACACTGGAAAACTGAACTATGATCTTCACTGGTAAATTCTACTTTGATCTTCACATCATCTGTAAAATTCAACAGCGATAATCTTATACACCTTTCTAGATGCTGAGAAAGTGTTAAATTCTATGTAGCCAAGAACCTATTATACTAAAAATGTTTATCCATTTATCCAGATGAGACGACAGTGTGTTTACAATAATATCTTCTCATCCATCAGGAGAAAGAAAAGGTTACAATCCATTTAATGTGTGCCATGTGCATTTTATGTCTTTTTAGTTCCTTAATCAAAGTGACTACCAAGTCAAATAACTTGCAGAGTATAGAATATAAATACTTTTACCTTAAAAAGTAGCTTTCAATCTGAAAAAAAAAATATCGGGTTAGTTTGACAGGATCTATTTTTTATAAACTCATGTTGATTGGCATTAATTCCATCTTTCAACTCTTTATTATCTAAGCTTTACATCAGATGTTCCCTTATTTCACCAAGGATCAATGTCAGATTGACAGGCCTACAATTACTTGGGTTGTCCCATTTAGCATTTTTAAATATTGCCACAATATTAGTTTTCTATTGGTCTCATTTAAATGTCTTCACTTCTTCATATGCGTATCTATCTATCTCAATATCTTGCTTCCATCGCAGTGATCTGACAATCTAACAGATAATGCAAAAATCAGAAAATCACATTGATAATGACAGCACAAGATCAAAAGAAAGAGATGTCTTAAATTAAAAAAAAAAAGAAGTCATATCTCTCTGAACCAACTCCGTCCTCTCTGCCAGTGCTCTCCCCCCTTCCTGCAACAAGAAAAGACTGAGAAAAGAAGTGCTCCTTGTAAGGTGGCCAGGCAGTAGCCTCTGAGGGGAAGCTGTGTAAAACAACAAAAGTACCACAGACAGCTCTGAGTCGTATTGATTAATGCACTACTGGAAGGCACCCAGTGAGGAGGAAGGCATACAAACCCAGCTAGAATAGAAAAATCTGGCTCTGGCTGATTTCTATGACAGGAGACAAAGTACTTGGTATTTAGAGGAAAGGTAGAAAGTTGCAGCTACGTATGAAAGAGAAAAAAACCTAGATTCAGGTGGCCTACATTTCAACCAAGATCCAGCCCCTGCTGTTTTCCATTGACTGTGTGCTTCTGAAGGTCTACAGCCAGACAATAGGAACTGGGACATGGATAGAATTTAGGCTACATTAATTTTCATCAGAGATCTGTGTGTGGAAGAATTATGCCAAAGAATGAAAAATACCTTTTTTAAATTGTATTTTCTTGTGAAGAGAGTGGTCGGTCACTGGCAAGACTGCCCAGGAGGCTGTGTGATCTCCAGTCATATCTTCTCTGGAAACAATCTTAAGAAATCTGATCTAATTTTGAAGTGCCCTGTGCTTTGAATAGGAGGTTGGGTTAGGGGACTTCCTGAAGACTTTTCCAACCTAAACTTTTCTATAAATTCTATAAATTTTCTATGGGTTTATTTTTCAGGACATTATAATAAAAACATGTTATTAACATAGAGACACAAAATTATGAGGGCAGGCATATTTAAGTTTTTGGTGATATAATTATTAATTTTTTCTAAAGAAATCTGGAAAAGCCAATGATTCTAAGCCAACATGGTTCAAAAGTAGCAAATCCATCAAATCTATACCAGATTGTTCTTAATGTAACAGCCCAGGAACAGTCCAGACAACCAGAGAGAAATGATCTTCAGCTACACTTTGTGAAGGTGAAGCAGTTGAAGACATTAAGATTATGAGACACATAAATATACATCTCTTGTTTTTAAGACATTTGAAATATTTTCAAATTCTTAACGCTACAGAGCAAAAGGTAAATCCTAAATGAATAGCTTAAATAAAATCAAATCAATCCTAGAGAGAACATTTCTGTAATTTTGTAGGAGTTTCCTTCTGAGCCTCCCAAGAAATGACTATAATCCACTATCAGAAACAGAATACAAAACTGAACTGCTCTAATACCATATGTCAATCCTTGCAATTCTAAGTATCCAGTCTCAGAGAAATACCAGTTATTAGTCAATATCTTAATAGTGCCTAGAAAATGAAAATGTTCTGTACTATATATATTATAATGGCATTTTAAGGTCATCACAATTTTCTTCCATTTACCACCATAAATGGTGTTTTCAAATTACAGAGCAAATCCTCCTCTGCTATAGTTGACCTTCTTTAGAATATATGTATCTTTAAGATTATGTTGTAAATTTCCAGACAGGAAATTTATTTCTGATGTAAAAAATGAATAATTTTATAGGCAGGAGGCATTAATTTCTTACTTTTTTTTTATTATTAGTTCAAATATTTTGCATTTTTAAATTAAAATATGGAAAATTAATTTGCTAAAGAGCATGATTTTGTTGTTCTTTTCAAAACTATACTTCAGAAAATGCTTACCAGGCTCTACCTGCAAGTTTGCACTTTCTAAAGATTTTCCAAGGTTCACGTTCCTTAATACAAGATGAACTGGATTAACTCATGGTAAAAATGTAAAGGGAAAAAATAAAAATAAAAAATAAAAAATGAAAAAATAAAAATAAAGGATACAGGAGGTGACAATCAAGTTGGAACATTGGTTCTGGCATAACTAACAGGTTTCTTACAGAAAGAAACACAAGGAGGGATTTCTTTTTTACTCAGTCATAGTTAGGGATTTTAAAGTTACTTGTAATCAGAAGGCGAATCAGAAGATACCAAATACTCCTCAGCATATGATAATCTAGCAGAAAACACATTCATCCTTACAGAATTCACCAAGAGCCCAAGGAGAACCTACAGTATATATCTAGCTTCTGAATGTATACAGCATGCAAAGAATGTGCAGCAGAAATATCACTACCAACCATTTTGAAAGGAAAATAAAAACACTACCAGGCAAAACAGCCCAAATGTCATCCAAGCACATGGGTATTGGAAAAAATGTCAAGTACTACACGTGAGTTTCATGCTTTTAGAAAAGGAGGGAAGAATGAAGAATTTAAATTCCACCCCACATTGTTCTGGTTGCTGCAAATGAAAATTTAGATGCCTCACTTCTCAGTTCACTACATGAACTCAACTGAGCATTGTAATTCCTATTGCCACACCAGAAATCCAAACTGTAGACATCTTGTTATTCCATGTCACAATACCCAAGTTCCCTCCTGCATCCCGCCTTCACAGTATTCCTGTTATCTAGCTTAGTTTGAAAGGGATGATAGTGGTACCACTCTAACTTAGTAACTGAGATTGAAGGAAATGGAAGGCTTTCACAATTTGTCATAAAATTCAGTAGCAACGAGAAAATCAACGCATCTAACTGTTGTTTCATTTGGTCTTGAAAACAACATCAAAATATGGAATTTGATGATGTATTGATTTTATTTGGAGTATTTTGATATGGATCCAGTTATTCTAAGCTACTTCTGACAAGTTGAATCAAAGGTGCTCACTATGACATCAAAGTTGGCAGACTTAATCTATCACTGAAGTCCTTCAACTTGGCTCTCAGTAACTGGGACAAAACAACCCAGGTAATCCTCTTGTAACATCAAAGTTGTAGACATCATTACATCCTACATAAATAAACTATCATTTTCTCCACTGATTGTGAAGTTTCCAAGGTAGTTGTTGACCTCCTGTTGGTTTTGTTTTGTTTAAAACTTAACTTAAATTTAAAATGACCTATTAGTTCTAACTGTTGTTAGCAGATTATTTTTCTTTAGTTTCATTGTAATGAGCATAATAATAGAAAAGTGATGTCTTCCAGGGAAATTTTAACTTAAAAAATCACACTTTGAAGTTACTGGGGAAAAGACTTGGGATCTTGTAGGAAATCTAGAAAGCACAAGGTGTCTGAAGACAAATAGATGGAAAGAAGTATGGAAATAAAAATGTGTCAACATGAGTAACTTTCAGAACTTGTAAAACATTATCAGTTTGCTGGGTGGAGTTAATCAAAGTCTCTAGAAGAAAAGTTATAGACAAACATCTAGTTTTCTGCCGTAGTAAGAACTTTTTGAAGTACCTAAGGATTATACTCAGGATGTGCTAAGCAAAGAATGGATGGTGTCCAAATTATACCCATTTTATCTCTGCTCATTTCTCAGTATATGGACTGTGGCAATTTCTTCCAAATGTTTGACTTTACAAACTAAACAGCAGTCTTACAGAGTAGTTTGGATTATTCTTCTGTAGTATAAAATACGATAACAAGATATGCCTTTAAAGACTCCAATTTATCATTGTTACAGTTCCCCAGAGAGAAAAATGGTATCATAAAAATAAATAAGGGCAGAAAAGATCCATTGAAAGAAAAAAAAAAAAAAAAAAAAAAAAAAAACCACCATAAAATTCTCAATGTAGATACATTATGCTTTAAAAGGCTTCAATCTGCCTTGTAGGTCAGTATGATGAAACATGCACTACAAAGTCCACCAACAGCATTTAGTGGCTGAGAAGAGTCAGACTTAACAGGTGTCACATCAACTTCACATCCTCAAAAAGTAAAACATATAAAATAAGGTAAGAAAAACACACATTAATGTTTTCTGCATGCAATCTTTATTATCATGGATACACATGATCTTTCTCTTGACTTTTCATACATAGTCTGCAACCTTCTTAGGAAAGATACAAGAACACGTAGTAAAACTTCTTTAATTCATCTTTCATTCATACTGTACAGATATTTGAGTCATTTAGTACCAGTATCTCATATGCTATGTTGAATGTGCATTGTGCACTTCCAATATATTTGAGAGAAATATAATAAGTAACAGTCTGAGGAGGAAAAAAAAAACAAAAACAAAAACAAAACAACCACCACCCTCAAATCCCATCATTTGACAGGCAAGAACTAACTTCAAATCAAGCCCTACCAAATTAATTAATTATTTCTCTATACAAACTAATCTCAGAGGGGAAAGAAAGGCAACATTTTCCTCATATTCAGTATTTTCTCTTCCATAATGCGTTACATCAGGTAAAATTTATCCAGGGCACTGCATACTTTTTTTCTGTGTACAGTTCCCAGTATTTTAGTGAAATACTGGTGTGTTTTACACCTTAATTTGTCTCAGTTTGCATTTCCTTAACTAATCCTAGCATTCACACTTGTATTTATTATAAATCAGTTTATATATCCCTAGTTAATATTTGCTTAGGGCTTATGTTGATTTCACAATACATGCAATTTTCTGGCTCCATCTTTATCTTCAAGGATTAGATTGAATTGAGCAGCCCTGTAGTAATTTAGTTTTATCTTGTGCCTTACAGTTTTATGTTCTTGTAATAACACTTCCCTACTCTATTTTATTTAATTAAATATATCCTATTTCACAATGACAACATTTTTATTTTTGAGTTTATTTGCTAAACAGCTGCCATTGTGGCAAGATTCTGTGGTGAAAAAACACTTATTTTAAAGAAATTTAGAATAGAAATTGCCAAGTGTAGAGGGAGGAAGGGATTTGAACTTGGCATAAGAGTTCTCCATGATTAAATTTGAATTGCTTTGGCTTCTCTGTCTGGGCTCTGCAGTTAAATAGCTACATTCGTATTCATTTCTCTTTTTTTTTTTTTTTTTTTTTTTTTGGTCTTGATAGAAGAAGTGCTTTCTGAAAACAAGTGTGGATTTGCCAAGTTATACTGAAAGATTTGTGATCATTTCTGTCTTTGGCTTCACTTACACTAAAATAGCAGGTAAATGCTAATTATTTTTGCAACTCCATCATTTTAGCACTACACAGTTAATTTTGATGCTGATGAGGGCAAAGCTAATTGACAGCATATCCATAATAAAAAGCAATGGGTCTGAACATAAGGCTTCAGCGTTTCCCCACCTCCTTTAGCTTAAATAGGAAAACTGTTTTGATAAAACCAAATGTTGTGCAGGTGCATTGAGTCCCTGCAGAGGATGTTAAATGGGTTTGATCCTAAATTGACTAGTATGAGCAAAGTGGATGTATTTACTCACAGCTCTGGCAGCTTCTTTGGTAAATAGTCTGGCACATTACAGAGTAAGCATGTCTAGCTTTGAGTCTTTTTTTTTGACCTGCAGCTGTGTGTGCTTATCTACATTCTTAACGGAAACCACAAATAAAAAGGATATTAAATTTCTAAAAGAGTAGCTTGCTTTCGTCTCATCACTTTTCTTTGTCAAGTACCTTTCCTCTTGGGTAGCTTCTTCTGATGTTGTGCTCAATAAGGGGCTCTGTGCTCAGTTGAACAAAAGGTTTCTAATGGCTGGGAAACTTTTCACACTATGTTCTCCTGCTTGACCTCCAGACAAACAGCATGTCACATTATTCTATTGCGCACCCCATCCATCAGGCACCCTGATTTTGCCCTCACATTCACACAGCTGGCTTTCATAGAGAATAATTTTCTTTCTGATCTGAGCACCAAGTGTCTACACTTGGATGTTCTTATCAATGCTCTCACATGCCACATGCCTAAGTCTCACATATTACAAGAGGGATCTGACTTTGGCAGGTTTTGCAAGTTGTTTCTCATTCTGGTCAAAAGCAGGTTAATTCAGTTTCACTAAGTTTTTCTATTGGCAGAAAGTAACTGAAATTCCTATCTGCACAGCAACATCTCCACATCACCCAAGTATGGCAAAAATCTACCCCAGCTCAGCTTGACTTTTGAGCAGCAAAAGAATTTGACAGCCAGTACCAAGACAGCCCCTGCTCCAAGACAGATAAGCTATTCTTAAAAGCATCTTTTCCTGAAAGAATTTAATTTAATAAGAAATTCTTTTTATGCAGAAAAAAAAAACGTTTTTCCTAATAGCTGTACAACCACTAGAGTCATTGTTGAGGCTTAATTTGAACTTTGAAAGAAGAAATGGAATGTCCTTATAGGAAGATTTTAGAAAAGAGTAAGTTTAGAAACTATTCCCTCTATTTCTTTAATCGGAAAATCAAAACAACTTATTTCCTTGTGAAAAAGGAAATTGGGTAATTTGATCGTAGTACGCCAGTACTGAGAATCAGCAAAGATTTATTCAACAAATTGAGTAAAAAAAAAAATATTCCAATTCATTAGTGATATCCAAAGACAGATAAAACAGATAGTAAGGTCCATAAATAAGTCCTAACTTTTTTTTTTTTTAAATACAGAACTCATGCAACACAAAGTTACTGAGTTCAGTAAAACAGATGCAGAATGACATATCTCTTCTCGGCCTTTTGGCTAAGATCAAGTGTAGTATCTGTGACATTTTCATAAATTGTCTTCATGCCATTTGATCACCTTCTCTACTGAAGTTACCTCTTCTTGTTCTCAGTGCTTTAAGAGTCTGTCATCCAAATAGTTGTATCCTTTTTTTTTTTTTTTTTTTTTTTAATTAGACAAATCCTCTTCCAAATACACACAGGACTCAGAGGTCACTGAGAGCAATCATGCTCAACACATTGACCTGCAGTTTCCAATTTGCTATCAACAGGACTGTTGTAGGCGGCTGCAACACAGGACCTGATCCTCTGAATTTCTGCTGTGCTACTGTTTGAGGACAAATGCACTGGTCCACTCCCCACTGGTCCACTCCTCTATCATAGACAGAATCAAAAAATTACACTACTACTTCACAAAAACAGCCTGTACTTGTTTGTTTTTATAATCCTTACCTAACAATATGCAGCAGTTCAAAGTAAATGCTTACAGAGATATCTTCTGAGCTATACCCCTACAATATTTCCATCAGCTACAGAACAGAAGGCTATTTCTCTTTTATCAAAGGCTATTCTCTTTTAACAGAAAGCTATTCCTCTTTTATCAGAAAAAAAAAAATATCTTTTTACAAGGTGTCATTATAGGAAATATGCAAATAATTTTGTTAATTACAAGAATGCTAAGTGCTGGAATATACTTTGACTAAATTTCTCTGCTACCACATGAAGAGGGTATAGTGGTACAAATCAGAACACAAGACGCAGGTGATACAGTTTTTTGTCAAAGAGGCAAAGCAAATACTGTAAGGATGCATATAATGCATTTCCTTATAAAACAGAAAAAGAGTGAAATCAGGATGCTAATTTTTTTTAAAGCCAAATTGCAGCTCCTCGGGGAGATTGTCAACAGAACCTCCAGGAAATTGCCCTCCAGGGAGCAGAGCAGAGCTGGCAGATCTTTAAGGAATCTTTCCTTAGGGCATGAGAGCTCTCCATCCCCAAGTGTAGACAGTCAGGAAAAGAAAGCAAGACTCTATAATGGCTGAACCAGAACTTGCTTGTCAAATTGGAGAGCAGTAAGAAAATGCACAGGCAGTGGAAGCAGGGGCTAGTATCCTTGGAGGAGTATAGGGATGCTGCAAGGCTGTGCAGGGATGGTCTCAGGAAGGCTAAGGCCCAGTGGGACCTGCACTTGGCAAGCTGTGGGATGGAAGAATTGAGCACAGTCCTGTCTCAAGTCCTGTCCTGTCTGACTTGGGGGTATGGATGGATGGCAGCTGGGCCAGCAATATGCCCAGAATAAGGGCCAGAATAAGCCCAGAAAGTCAACCGTATCCTGGGCTGCATCAAAAGAAGCATGGTCAGCAGGTTGAGGAATGCATCTGAACTGCATTCAGATGTGAAGTCCTCAGTACATGAGAAATGTGGACCTGTGAGAGCGCATCCAGAAGAGGGCCAAAATATGGTCCAAGGGATAAAACATCTCTACAAGGACAGGCTGAGAGAGCTGGGGCTGTTAAGCTCAGATAAGCCCAGTTTTGGAGGACACCTGAGAGCTGCCTTTCAGTAGATATAATGGGGATGTAACAAAGAGGACAAACTCTTTGGCAGAGTTTGTGGTAACAGGGCAAAGGGAAAATGTTTCAAACTAAATAAGGATTGATTTAGACGAGATATAAGGAAAAAGATTTTCACAATAATAGTAGTGAAACACTGGCACATGCTGCCCAGAGAGATGGTGGATGCCTTATTTCTGGAGACACTCAAGGTGAGTCACACTGGACAGAGCTCTGAGCACCTGATCAAGCTGTAGATGTCCCTTTTCATTGCAGAGCAGTTGGACCAGATGACCCCTAAATGTCCCTTCCAATTCAAATGATTTTATGATTCTGATTTTTTCATGGTATGCTTATGTCTGTTGATATGGCCTTGTTTTTAAGGATAAACTATTTGTGAGCAGAGTACGCATACTTTCGGGTTCCCATTCTTTCAAAGCAATGCCCAGCAGCAGTGCAATCACAATATTATGTCTAATAATCATATGCAGTCATTCCCAATCACACTGACTACATGTAGAAGCAGTTACAGACTTTTGGAAATGTGGGAAAATGTCAAACCATATTAGGCTGTCTGGAAAGAAGAAGGAAGAGGTTCACAGCTTGATGAGGAAGATTAAACCTTGCTGAACCATGCTGAACACCTGAAAATATCAAATAACAAAAGATAAATGGGGAAAAGCCTGAAGAAGTTATGAAATGTAAAAAAGAATAATGTTCAGTGGAATAATAAATGATACGAAATGGCAAAGAAAGTGAAGATAAATTATCTATAACTACTAAAAACTCATGACCTACAACAAGCTGCCAGTATGGCTCTGCTAACTGGGAACCTAGAATATTGTGTTCTTTTTAATACTCAATTCTCAACTAGATGAAGACAGACAGGAGGGATTTGGGAGGTACAGTCTAATTCTTAAAATAGATTTATTGACAACTTGTGGTTGTGTGTTGTTCAACAGGGAGGTTCAGATGGTCCTTTATTCAGTAGTGGTCCACCATGAAGTCAGTGAAGAGCCAATGTGTAAGTAGGAAAGTACAACTGTTTATTTCAGATGTTACATTTATTGCTCTCTAACACCTGTGATAAAGAAGAATCATGTCTCTGTAAGCCTTAAATACTGGGAAGCCAGAGCCAGCCAGCCAATTCTCAAATAAGGTGTCATAATACATGTACAAGTCTAGTTGTGATTATCTAGAATAGACAGTTTATGTTCAGCCCTTTGCAGAAAAGAAGCAATTTCCTTATGGGTCATGGGTGAATTCTACTTTACATTGCTCTGAGTATCTATCCATTGCCTGGACGCCAGGAGACATGATACGGACAAATACAAAATCTATGCAAAATGGCACATAACTTCAAAGTTTGGGGCTTTGGAGGAAGAAATGGAATGAGTACAAAGCATGTTGCTTGGCTCAGGATTGCTGTAACAGACCATGTTCTTTGGGATCCTCATCAATCATAGGAAAGTGAAGAGCAAAAATAGTACAGGATATTGCACTTATGGTCTCTTCTTGCAGGATGGAAATGGCATACCACCCAAGACACAACATTCACTTATTCTAAGATCTTTTAAATTGCTATCAGTTTTATATCATTATCAGTCTATGAGAAATTTAGACCCTGGATAAAAACCTAGGGGAAGATACCTTGCTGATAGAGGAGGGGGTTATCTATAGCTATTTGAAAAGCATGAAGAACACGAATCAAAGGATGAACAGAGGAAAATAATGGAAGTGATGCCAGACTTTTAATTTAGACTACATTCTTCACATTAAGAAAGACAAAACTGAGCTAACCGTCAGGGAACACTTCCTGCTTATAAGACACTTTAAAGTGACTCCGAAAGAAACATTTGGTATGTTAAAAAGCAGTTTGAAGACAGATGAAAGAAATATATTGCACTGAACAACCCAGCAGTTGCAGGACAGTGAACTGGATGACCTAATAGCTATTTTCTTTTCCTTACATCTGTGATTCTGTGATTCTAAATATATATCCAGAAACAAAACAAAACAAAAAAAGCAGTAAGACAGTAGATGCACTGAAGAACATAAGTGGAAATTTAGTGACAGATGAGGTTGATTCTGCCTCAGGACTAGATGAATTCCTCACCTCATTATTCACAGAGGGAGAAAAAGAGGAAAAGAAAGTGGAAGGTAGCATCTCCGGGACTGAGAGACATTCTCCTGGAGGGGAAAGTAAAATGTTAAAAGCCTTTGCTATTGCACTGGAGAAGATAATAAGGCAATTAGGACTGTTACATTTGACAAAGCACCAGGCTCAGATGAATTTTATCCCAGAATCCTGAAGTAAGTAGCAAAGGAAATTGGAAAGCCTTCAGCAAAGGTTTTTGACAGGCCACAGAGGAGCACAATTGTACCCAAGGATTAAAGGGGTACTAAAGTTATTCCCAGATACAAGGAAGAAACAAGGGAAGATTCAGGGGACAAACCCTCTAAGTCTCGTTTCAGCTGAGAGAAAGATATTGGAAATAGTGCTAAGGGACCATGCTGAAGCCATTTTAATGTATAATTTCATGCAAATAACAGGGAAATAATGAAAAGTCTGCACATAAAAGATGTTATTGGAAAAGTAGATTGCAGTGAAAAGATTGATCCCATTCTTATAGTTTTTCAAGGTTGTATAAAAAGGAAGAGAAGCTCCTGAATAAATTATGATGTGAATTAGTTTGAGTAATTATTTTCAACTCACCTGAACATTTCCTTAAACGTTGCCAAAACACAGCTGGTTTAAGAGTGTAACGTTACAGAAAAACGTACAACAACTAAGAGGGAGAAATGCAGAAATGCATCCTAGTAGTTAAAGTGCGAAGAGTTCATTCACTGTATTTACATTACAATCTTGTTTAAATAGATCAACCCATAACAGATCTAAACTGAACTATGTACCACTACCAATGCAGTCAAGTGACACCAAGCTCAAGTGAGGCTGCAAAGCCTGACTGACACCTGGGTAAATACTTCAGCATGATCCTGCCCACAATCAACTTTATCACAACTGCATTACCACAACCAGGATTAACTAGTTTAAAGCTAGCTGAAGTGAGCCTGTAAAAGCAGTGATATCTGTAGACGTATTCTTAGACAGCCAGACTTTAGTCTTTTCAATTTGGTGAATCCTCCTTTGAAGCTTAAAAAAAACCCAGCCCTACTTAAATCCCTTTATGTCTGTAGATGTAAAGTTGCAAAGAAGAATCATGAGAACTGCATTCCCAAAAACATAAATAAGGCATTAAGACTGGATCCTGAGCCTATCAGCTCTAGCTACTGTTGTGACTGCCTCCATATTCCTTCAGGAAACTGTTTTTTCTTTGTTTTCATCCTGTAACACCATCATTTGTCTCTCATTCTTTTCCTCACCAACCTCCAGTTTGCCCTTCAGGAATCCCCTGGAAACCTAGATTTAAACCCTAACTGAATCTGTAACCATGTTATTATAAAAAAGTCATAAAAATTCAGACCTCTGGGAAGCCAAATCCATTATTCTTTTGTTACGGGGCGTTACAACCTTCTGTATACGGAACACAACATTATTTCTTCTCTTGCTAAGGTTTCATGTTTCAGTCACCAATTAGCAGTTAGTGTTTTGAAAACTGGAAAGAGCAATTATGAAGAAAATAGTCTTTAAATTAGCTTAAAGTATTCAGAAAAACAAACAAACAAACAAAACCAAAAACACCTAGAGTTACATCTATCCAGAGTGACAACTTGCTCCACTGGAGGCAATAGGATCTGTATCTTTCCAAAACACTTAGGATGTCAGGTCAAGTAAAAATGGACAAAGATTTCCTCTGCTGCCTTTCTTACATTCCAATCTCCTTACCTCACAACAAATGTTTAACTACCCAAAATGGGCATATCCCATTCCTGCAGTTTAAAATATCAGGATTTTATGTATGGGATGACTTCGTGTTCACTTTGCCTATTTTAAGTACTGCCACAACATGAAAAGTTGTGGAGAAGTCAGAGGTATTATTAAAAAATTATATATCCCATGCAGTCTGATCAGCAGTTTTCCCCCTTCGCAACTACTGAAGAGCTTTTTAGTCCAGCTTCCTATTCTTTCCTCCTCCCCTCTCCCAGTTTTTCTAGTTGGTTGTCAGGGTGTTCTTTGTTTCTTTTCTTCGTTTTCAAGTAGCTGCCAGACTTTTTAGTAGAGGGCTGACACTAAGGTTTGCAAAAAGCAATTTCATTTTGTTTATATGACTGTAAACACCTGTTCCAGATGGACAATTTAGGGGATTGTTTGGGATTTGGCTTTTGTGGCACTTTGCCGTGAACACAGCAGAATATTTCCAAGAACAGTCTGAGCTATATCTTTTCATCCAGTACACACAAAAGGCTACCTCCTGAAGGTAAAGCCAAAGTCTACACAGTCCCACTGGCATGACTAAAAACATCATTTGTCCCAGAGCTTTCTTCATATTCACAGGGAAAGAGTCTGCCTGTGGATGTGTAGATGCCACTTTCAGTGACACCACATGAAGTTCTGCAGAAAGGAAGGAAAGTAAAGGAAAGGAAAGGGAAGAAAAGGAAAGGGGGGAAGGGGGGGAAGGGGAGGAAGGACGAAGGGGGGAAGGGAGGGTAGTCAGGTGGCAGAGTCGGAAGAACGTAGGGAAGAAGGGAGCAAGCAACG
>NW_024962252.1:1090802-1103723 GCF_019238085.1 Lagopus leucura | reverse complement strand
AGGGAAGGGAAGGGAAGGGAAGGGAAGGGAAGGGAAGGGAAGGGAAGGGAAGGGAAGGGAAGGGAAGGGAAGGGAAGGGAAGGGAAGGGAAGGGAAGGGAAGGGAAGGGAAGGGAAGGGAAGGGAACCCCACAACAAAATACCAACTACCTTTTTTTCTGGCAGATAGTGAAGTTCAATACAGGCTTTTTATTCATGCATTACCATGAGTTATCAATTAAATTCAAGACTATACAAGGAGAATCTCACATTTTCATCTACTATCATTTTTTTTCAATATATTTCTAATTCACATTTCAGCATTCACACATCGTTTTTCATTATATTTTTCTAATTCATTTTACTGACATCCTGGATTTCAAAGAGGAGGAGCTATGCTTTGAAAGAGAAATTAATAGTTGAATGTGATGCTTTCAGTTTGGGATTTATAAGTCACAAGACCATACATTCATTTACTATTTTCATAGATATGAATGCTTCAAACCAACTTTCCTCTTGTTTTTCAAACACATGCTGAATTGCCCTCACTGATTTAGAGCTGAACGTCCAAAAGAAACATTTCTCATTTTAAGAAAGAGTTAAACTGTCAGGTTAAAATACAGCCTCTACAGAGTCAGAGTAAATTAAAAGATACTACAACCATCCCAAGAAGTTAAGTAGATTTGAAGAGAGAAGAAAATACAGTTTTATAAAGCTTCATCAGCTCTCAGGTTTTTCTTCTTTCCCCTTTTTTTTTTTTAATCCTTCCAATAAAGGAGATCCTCTAACTGTAGTAAGAGATTTATCACAGACGACAAAACTGTGAAAGGGGGTCATAATTTCTCACACTTCATTCTCACTCCTTCCTCTTATTCCAAGCATAAAATTTCCAGACAAGTTTTGTAATGACCTAGCAGGTGCTGGTTGTGCAGCTCCAGGTAGTGTCACAGCTCAGACCCTGAATGTACTCATAGCTTTCTACGAAGAGTTATAACACCAATTGAGTGACTTACTGCAAATTGCAGTCTGCCATTGCTGTATGTGTTTTTATAATAATGCTTTATAAATACATTACTGCCTCAGCATCTGATAACCGAACCATTCCCCATAGGTGCATTATGGAAAATATTTCATGTTTAAATGATAGTGACATATTGTCCCTTCTTATCTCCCAGATGCATTATTCCCACAAATACTGTAAATGCTGTAGCAAAAGGTTTATCTGTTCTAATTAGCATGTATGGGGAATGAAAACCTGCATAATTGCATTCTGTTCCTCCTGAGCATTTTACTATGTGTCCACTGGAGAAAAAAAATCTTTAGCCTGGAAATTATCAAGAATGGTGATCGGTTCATATTATTAGAGATTAAAAGTATGGATGAGAAGAGCTAGTTTACCAAGGTGATGTACAGTGGAATACAGAACCTTGTGTCTGCAGTTCATGGATTCAAAACTAGCGTATGTTAGTGGAATCTGAATCACAGCTTTCAAGACCAAAAAACATCTTTTGATCAAACACCATGATTTACCTAAAAATTACCTACTTATTCTTATGCTATTAATACATTTTTCTTGGATAAAGTATATGTCTCAGAAATGCATGAAGACATCTAGTGAATCAGACACTAAGAGAACTCAGTCTTGGCAGAAATCTTAGTTAAGAACAGATAACAATTTTTCTTTTATTAAGAATCATTAAACATGTAATAAGAGACATGTTCCTTACATTGCTGAATTTACACAATGCAATCCAGGCTGCTTTCTTAAGGGCATTTTATCATATCCTCACCTCTTTTTTATGGGTCTTTTCAATGTTGTTCTAGTTTTTCAACAGTCAGTTAAAAAACAAAGATATCAGCCACATGTAATATTCCAATATTAATATTGTCAGTTCATGTGCCCAACAAAAACCCTGTCCCCACTATGAACCATTATTTCAGAGTCATGTTAGTCCCTTTTACACCATATACTGTTACATCATTGTGCTGACATCTGTAGGGAATTATTCAGGAATCTATTACTCTGCATTTTTGTTCAAAAACCTGTTTTTTCAGGAGGCATAGGTTAGCCATGGCTAACACTCCAAGAATGTCGTCTAAATTATTTAAAATTCATCAAATCTACCAAGTACTACTAATATCATCAGATTTGTAATCCATGTCCAACTGAATTCACCAGTTTCCCCTAACTGGCTAACTGGCTAACTCCCCTAACAACCCTGGATGCTGAATTTTTTTTTCATACACACATGCCCTTTTCTTGTGTTTATTGTTCCAGTATAACAGTTTTCCTAGTGGTGTGTCACTTTTCTCTAATTCACTTGTTCTCCATATCATATTTCTGCAGTAGATTGTCCTCCACCTTAAATCCAAAGTAAAAAATTGGTTCTATAACAAATCATATATTTATGATATTACTGATTGTTATGATGTAGGCCTATATTTATCACTTGTATGACACTAATGCATAGCCTAACCAGGAATCAGTGCATTTCTGTGCTGGATGACTGCCACATATTTAATAAAAAATGTAATTCCCTGCCCCAGAGAGATTACTTTCTAAACATAGAAAATAGGTGGAAAAAACAAAGACAAGGCAATAGTGAAACAATCATTTTTCATCTTGCAAAATTGTAACTGTTACACTACATAGCAATTTAAACCTGTTTTCCCAAGTACCAAAGGCAATCTATTTTCTTGTTTCAATAACAACCTTTTTTAAAAAATATTTATGTCAATCTTATTTCCTTTGGTTTAAGCATTTTTAAATACTTTCGCTAAAGTATAAAGAGCTGGTGAGCTCCTTTTTTAAAATATTAAATATAACAATAATAATTATTTGGCACTATTGTAATCCACTAGATCTCCTCATGGAGGATAACAAATGCATGCTAGCTCAGGACCATCAGTGTTCCTTACAGAACACAAAGGAAGCATCAATACGTAACCAAGCAGTTTCCTAAGAAAATTAGTACATTTCAGAAACCAGAACTTAAAACTCTCATTGGGATCATTTCAGGAGACAAGGACTCATTATGCTTATCAGTTAGTATTCATACAGTTACATTTTGGTCCCTTTAGTTGATTCTAGACTCCAGTGAAAATAAAAGTTATCTGTATTCAAAGAAAAGACAAAGCTGTTGAATCAGGAAATTTGATAGTGCTGGGTCTAATTCATAACTAGGAAAAAGCAAACAAAAAATCCATGAACTTTTGTGGAACTGCAATATGTCTTCATGACAATGATTGTACTGTGTGACACTGAGGATGAAATAAACTGGTATAGAGTCTAGAAATGGAACAGAAAAACAAAGAGCACTTGATTGGATGAGTGTGAAGAATTCTATTTTCACATCACATACAGAATCACAGAATGGATTGGAAATGACCTCTGGAGATCCTCTAGTCCAAACCCCTGCTAATGCAGGTTCCCTACAGCAGGTTGCACAGGTAGGCATCCAAACATGTCGTGAATATCCCTGTAGAAAGATATTCCACAACCTCTCTGGGCAGTTTGTTCCAGTGCTCCATCACTCTGACAGTGAAGAAGTTCTTCCTTATATAAGTATGGAACTTGCTGTGTTCCAGTTTTTGCCCATTGCCCCTTGTTCTATTGCTATTTTCTAGCAAAAAAAGCCCACCTCCTTTGACTCAACCCTCACACTTTAGATATTTATAAACAGTTTCATTTGGTTTGTTTGCTTTTTACAAAGATCAGTTTTACCATTCAAACATAATATAGCACCAGTACTGAGGTCATCCCAGTGATAAGGATACTGTAGACACTCTGTCTTGTAGAAGATGTTTTCTCTTCTCTGAGACACTGTACACCATTCAGCAGGGAGCTCCTGAAAGGTTTGTCTTATCCTCTACAAACCAATATGGATCTGTTGTACAGCCACAGAATCCAGTAGAAATTTCTGTGGTCTTCAGTATTCCATGGATCAGACCAGAAAAAAATTATTTCAACAAAAGATATTTTAAAAAATATGAGAGTTTAAGTTATTCCATTTTTGTGTGATTCCAAAGATACCCTATCCAATCAGCAGATACATGCCAAGTTCTGCAACAACACTCTTTTACTAATCATATCCAAAGGGCATAGACAACAATTCTGCTGGATTTCAAAATTAAACCTCTGGGACCTAACTTTGCTATATTTCTCCTTGAGAAGTCCTTATTGCTTTCAGTCCATCACCATGTCCAAAACCCAAGACGAGTAATTAAAATCATGAAATGACTCAAAACTAAGGTACAAGTCATACCCTTGAGGTTCAGGCAAAACATTTGTTGTTGTAGCTGTCTCCCATCTTGCCAAAATATTTGTTTTCCAAAAGGCAGAATTTTTTGAATGTGTATTCAACAGCACTTATAAGGCAGTCCCACTGGTGTTGAGCTGGCACCACAATAACAAGTGTAGAAATACTCTGGGAATCCAGAATAGGACCATAATAGGACCATAAAAAAATGTTATCCCAGAACATTACAGAACTACGAAAAGCTCCAGGTAGTACTAAGAAAAGTGCACTTACACTTACAAATAGAAGACCTGAACTCACTCTCCTCCCTCAGGTTAAAAAAAAAAAAAAAAAAGAATCACAGAGATTTTTCATGTATCACTAAATGTTTTCTAATCACAAGGGTTCTTTCTAATTATAAAAATAATTTAAACCATATTTTTCATTACCATTCCATGAATAACAGTTATTGATTTAGCAACACTTTCTTACACTGAAGAGTCACTTACTAGTAAAATAGTCCCTGCTATTTCAGTGAGAGTGCTTATGAAATGATGGACTCCTTAATGTAAGGCTTACAGAACTGGGGCCCATGTCAAATGAAACTGATAATGGAGAAAACTCCTACTAACCTGATAATGCAATGACAGCCTGAGTCATAGTGAGGGCAGCTTAGGATGGGAAATTATCCAGGAGTTCATGCAGCACTGACTTGGTGTGCAGCATAGCATCTGATATGTCCAAAGCAATCACTGCTATTTTCTGTTTAAAAGCAACAAAAAAACCTGCTCTTGGAAATGGCACATGCAAATTTCAGGAAGTGACTTACCTGCTTATTTGCATCAGTGGATAAAGAGCAGTTTTGCCTGCAGGCTGTAAAACCATATATTTGTATCACACCTAGGATCCTATCACTTTCCACCTACTGACAGACTGGCATGGAGTAAGGTGTCCTTGAGTAGACACTGGAAATTTCCAAGGAAAAAGAAAGTTGTAGAATGGCCTCTGCTTTGCTTCCCTTTTCTTCCTTTATACAAGCACTGATCAATGGATTCATTGCCTGCTGTAATTCCCTGTAGTCATTACTTTACAGGTGAGTACTTTATGGCTTTGTAAAGGGCTCTGGAATGTTTGATTATGTCAAAGGTGTTATTGAAGTTCAGACTGTAGTTGTATCCTAAATAGGATGAGATTACCACTGGGATTTATATCATTACTTTCACTAATTATTTACAACATGGTGCCAATCACACTGTAGGTGCACTTGGAGCAAAGAAGAGATGACTCTGTATAGGTGAACACAAACTCCATTAGGAAATAAGCTATCCAAATCAGTGCATGGCATTGACCTCCAGTGGCAGAATAAGTGATAAGCAGAAAAAGGAAATCCAACACCAAACGTATTTGGAAGTATTTCCTCATCTGGAAAGGTTAACTTTGAGCGTGCAAGTTTCTCGGTTGTCCTCTGACCTCAGTTCTCTTTTCCATGGCAGTGGTGTGCAAGGACAAACCATTCCAGAGCCATAGCATTAAAGAGTGACTAGGGAATGCCTTAAGAAATACTGTGTAAATGTCTGCCTATGGGGAGAAATACAGCAACTGTGGGTGGAAGTCTCATGTTTAAGGAGAAGGACAGAAATCTCAATGCCTCCCAGCTAAAGTAGCAAGAAAAGGGAAATGAGACATGGTTATTCCCCACAGGACTCAAGTTCTTATCCCTGTAGAGTCTTCAGTCAGAGGAGGAAAGCTCATACTACACAGTAATAGTTTTCCAACGTGTCTGTAAGCAGACTGGGTCCCTGGGGATTACAACTGCCACAGCATTCTTACATCCAGCCCCAGTGACAGAGACAGGGGAAAGCAGTAAAATTTTCTTTTTAGTGGCAGATACTATAATGATGTAAGAACTCCTTTCCCTCAGAGGGCTCACATTAGCATTTTCCCTCACTCCTGCAAGTAAATCATGCCACTTAGTCACAGTCTATAGCAAGACACAAGCATCCCCTTTCTGAGCTCTCAGACCCTCATCTTCACCTTTCTTGTGAGATGAGAGCATGCAAACTTCACCCAGTCAGTCACAAACTCCAACTCGCTTTTTCAGTGGACCTTGCCTGTCTTCTGCTGGGCCCACACAACTCCACTTTAAGGTACTACAAGCTTCTGCTTCTGTTCTAAAGGAAGAAGTTGTACAAATATGTATTCAGAGACAACCTCAGCAATAGTGCCATCACTGAGGAACCAATTCACAAAGTGACATAATTATTGCATCTATACTGCATTATTTAATAGTCAAGCACTGGTCTCTTGGACTCACCAGAGCTTAAGACATACCTTAATTTTCCCTTCATTATTTAGCAAATAATCATATGATATTTGGTAACTCATCATTTGCAGAAAACAAATCCCTCCGGCGGAGGGAAAGAAGGATTTTTACTGTGTTTATTCTGCATACTGCCTACACTCTGCTTCTGATTGTGAGAACATGTTTCAAGGGATTAGTTAGTGGATTTAGAAGAATTATGGTTTCAATGTTCTGACTGAAGAAAAGCAAAATCTTCTAGTCATCTAAAAATTAAAGGGTAATATTGAATGCATAAGAAAGGACTTCTGTGCCAAAATGTAACTGCAGAGGGTATAGGAGATTACAGTATGATTTGTGAAAAGAACAGGATGGAAAGAATAGAAGTGAAATACATCAAACTTTTGATAATATTTTCCAAAGAAAAATATTCCCTACTTTCTTACCAGCTTCTCTCTTCCCATGCTTTGGGCAGAATAGCTTAATTTGTGTCCTACAATATAAAGGGAGACTGCACAGTTTCGGGCTGGAACCTGTATAGTCAAGAACCAAGGTTAACATTAAATAAAACAAACATGGCTTGGAAGAAGAATGTGTTCTTAAGATTTGCTGTAGCTCAGCCACAGTAAAATGCAGAGGCAGAGAGGAGCATCCTAATGGTTTTTCAGAAAAGACAATGCTTTGACCAGTTCTTTCTGTTTTGGCCATCAGAACTAAGTGCTGTTCATAATTTGACTAGTGAAGATCTACTTGGGAATCTGGGAGTGTGCCTACTGCTATAAATTATAACTATGTACTAATTAACAAAAGAGTGACACTCCTTCCAGAATTCAGTCAAGGCAAAATCATAGACAATATAAGACAAAGAGGATGTAGACATGAAGAAAGCAACAGGACAAAGAGGAGGACAAAGGAAGTTATTTTACTTAATTTTCCTTTATCTATCAGCCAGGTTCTGAATGATGTGAGGGTCTGCTTTCAAGAGAGCACTGTGATAAGAGAGGCAGAGCTTGGGAAAAAGAAAACAACTTTGATAAATTAGTGCCTATTAGTCAAAATAAGCACTGATTTGAAAAATTATACTTTACTATCAAGCCCTACAAAATCCATGCATCAATTTTCTTCCAAGATTATGTGATCCTAAATTGATCCGGTTATTTTTTAGAGTTGAGGATCTCAAAAAAGTTCATGCTTTCATGACTTAGAAATTCAAGAACCAATTCAGGAAAAATAATCCCATGGGTCAGAGAAACAGAAGAAATAAATAGGTAGAAGAGTGAATGGGACATAAACAAAACAGCCTGTTGAAGTATCTGAATCAAAGTCATGTAACCACTGTAGAATTGGCAGAATCTAGAATCATAGAATCATAGAATCACAAGGTTGGAAATTACCTGCAAGATCATCTAGTCCAACCTATGTTAACTTATAAAATAAATAACTAAAAAAATGAATTAATGTATTTGTTAATTAAAACCAAGCAACTCAAATTTGGAATCCATGTTGGAAAGATGTTTTTTTTTCTTCTTCTTCTGCGATTTTTCCTTTTGCTATACTTATTGATGCTGAAATACTACTGTTATTAAAGTAATTTCTCACAGAAAAGCTGAATTAAAAAAAAAAAAAAAAAAGAAATGAAAATTATGAAAACAAATAACCCAAAATATCAGTAGCTGAATACCAGATTTAACCAAAAGTGCTGGGTTGCGTTGCTATTTCCCAAGTACCAGTGACAGCAACTTGTTTGATTGAACAGAATTAACAGCAAATCACCAGCATCTACAGGAGAATCAAATATCAAAGATTCATCACTTCCTTCATTAGCCAGACATGGGCTATGTCTACACAGTGTTTTCCTGGCAGAAGGCAGTTCATTCTACCCACCCTCTAAGCCAGCTCCAGTCTGGGAGCCAGAAGGCATATTTATCACACAGTCAAGCTTGAGATAATGTGCCCTGCCTCCCTGAAGGTCTTATCAGCCTGAGCACATCCCACCCTAAACATGGCTGCACTACCACATCCAGCTACCTCTGAGCACAAGCAGAGAATGTCCACATCCTCCTGCAAAATGCCATGCAGATGTTCTCACAGATGAATTTAGTGAGGCCCTTGTGCAGCAAGATAACAAGCATTAGGTAACTAACAGAAATCTCAGCCAGAGTCTGATTTATAAGCACAAATTTATGCCATGTGGATGGATGAACTGCAAGATTTTGTGGTGCTAGCCATGCTGGACTCTCTTGCTTGCTTAAAGAGGAGTGTGCCTGAAGCTAGCAGAATAGCTAAAGCAAAAAGTTTGGCTGTCACAGTGCTAGGATGTATAAATGTTATCTAGCTAGCCGCTCAGTGTTTGCACAGGTCTGAGAGGAATAATAGACGAGCCAAAAAACAAGACTGCGATTTTGACACCACTGCATATAAGATATTTCCATGACTGGCAACATTGTTACTCCCAAATGCTGCAAATAACAGGCTGAAGGAATCTATAGCTCCAGTGAATCATGTAAGTATCATCTACTTCTC
Source organism: Lagopus leucura (assembly GCF_019238085.1). Lineage (NCBI taxonomy): Eukaryota > Metazoa > Chordata > Aves > Galliformes > Phasianidae > Lagopus > Lagopus leucura. The sequence goes on along the minus strand of NW_024962252.1, from coordinate 1,094,685 downwards.
TGCTCAAATCAGGTGGACAGCAAACAGGGGTTGTAATAGGTCAAATACACATTCCAGTCAGTCTTATAAAGCTATGCTTAAAAAGGATAAGCATTTCAAAGTCAAAAAGCTGTTTCTATGCCAGTTTTGAAACACTGAGTAACCAACACGAAGAGGTGGAAGAGATTGTGAATTATCATTGTGATTCAGTCTAAGAAATTTGAATGCTTACAGGTTACCAGAGAAAAATTACTGATGGGAATGCATTTGCACCCCACGTCCCTAAACTGCTCTCTTGAGGTTGTCAAAAGAAAGTATATTTTTTGATAAGTGAATTTGACTTAAGGGACATTTGCTGGACAATGGGTTGATTTTTTTACAAAAACAGAATATGGAGTTACATACCATAATATAGGTGTCTAAACATCAGTGTCATTAAGCCTAAGCTAGCTACATCAAGGAAGATATAAGATGTTCCAGTAGGAACTTCATCCTGAAGTATACAAAAATAAATGTCTAAGGTAAATCACTTAAATGTCCCCATGGAAGTGCTTATTTCTCTCCATAAAAAAAAAATCCCAGTGTGGCTAGATGAAATTTAAGTGTCTGGTTCCGAGACATCAAAAGACAGGAGAGATCTATTCTACACATGGTTCTTTAAAATAATTCCACAGGTTCAGAAATACAAGGTACTGACTGTAAAGGCTCGTAATCTAAGAAATGAACCATAATAATAGTATGATTTATAGTATAATTTAATAATAGTATAAGAAGACTTTTAGGAAATGAGATTGTTTATATATATGAGGAAGAAGAGTCATCTTGGGTCAACTATAAGTCTTGGTTCAGGAGATGTAGATTGAATCATTCTAAACATCTGCCATAAGTATGTCTTGCTAACAGAAACAAAGAAGTGTTACGTACCATTTCCATTTAACACAGTTTCTAAAAACATTAGATAACATCTGCTAAAAAAAAATTTAAAAAGCCTTTTAGATTAATACATAACTTCTATCCAAACTTTTTTTTTTTTTTTTTTTTTTTAATTAAGAATGTTCTTAGTCACTTATTTTAATTTTTAACAGATCTTAGAAACCTAGGATATTGAAGTGGCTTGGAAGACTGCCAAAGTAATTCCAATATTTAATAAGGGTAAAAGAGATAACCTAGGGAACCGTAGAGAGATTAGGCTTACGTGTATCCCAGAAAAATAATGGAACAGTTAAATCAGGATTCTATCAACAGCAAGGGGCTAAACATACAATTAATGCCAGTCAATGAAGTTTTGTAGAAAGTAAATCTCGTCAAATAAGAATATTTTTTTAATGATGAGATAACAGGTCCTGTTGATAAAGGTGGCTGTGTTGGCACAGATATTTTCATTTTCAACAAGCATTTGACTTAGTGCCACGAACCACTTTGGTTTAAAAGCAAACTTAAATCATGCAGAATTAACAGAGTGTGCATGAGTCTAAATAAAAATATCTAACAATAGGCAGTAACTAAGAAATCAGTGAGCACATCTGCTTCTACAAGGTTCCCCCCAAATAGTCATTGCTCTCTATACACAAAGGGCAATGAACTGGAAAGAGCATATGCACAAAGCATAGCAGAACAGTAAATAACAAAGATTGGGCTCTGCTGAAGAATTGTCTGAAATGTCTGCTTAGACACTTTTACTCCAACAAAACAAGTTTAAAGACACCTAAATGGAAAACAATACATCTAGGGACTAGGAATGCAGATTTTAGGTACAGAATAAGAGACTCTCTTGAAAACTAGTAGCTCACAAAAAGAAATAGTTGCTTTAGATAATCATCTCAAGATAAGCTGTCAAAGTACTGTTTTGACTAAATGGCTAATACAATCTTTGGCTATAAAAAGGTGACTATGAAATAGCAATAGGGAGGTATTACTGGTGCTATACTTGGATAAAACTGCCACTTAAATATAGATCTGGACTTGGTTCTTCAAGGAGAATGTGAAATTCACATAGAAAGTTAAAATAAATAAAGAAATAAATAACAAAAACAAGAAGAAAGAAAAAAAAGAAATCCAAAGACTGGGTGAAAAATCTTAAGATGTAAGACTTAAAAAAAAAACCAACCAGAATTATCAAAAAGAAAGTTGAAAGCTGACTTGACCCATGCATATAAAAACCAGCAGATGAAAAAAAAAAAAGTACAGCAGGATAGTTTTTCAAACCTGCTCACAATGTCATAACAGGACATAATGACTGAAAGCTGAAATTAGGAAATTTAACCTTGAGATAAGACACAACATGGAAAATTAAATTTTATGAGAAGAGGTGGCAACTCACCATTAGTCTGAGTTGTTAAGATGGGTTTAGATAACTTTCAGAAATGATGCTGTAATTCAGTTTTTCAGAGAAATTAGATCACTAGCATGAGAAGGGATTTGGATTAGATGGTCATGGGCTGCCCTTCTGGCCTTGAAATCTGTCAAATAATGAATATCATCTTCTCTACCCTCATTACTTCTGTGCTACAGAATAATCAGAATTACCTGCATTACTCAGTATAATCATTACATGGGTAGATACACACTAGGACAATGACAGTAATCAGATATCATACTTCAGGGTGTCAGCCAGCTGTCCTATGGGATCTGCAAACATTTATTTAAGTAATGCCACAGTGGTCAGATGTAATTTGTTTTCAGTGAGTGGAGAGAGAAGTCTGATTTTTTGTGTGTGTTTATCAGAAAAATCATTACCTTTCTTTGTACAGCTTGACTAACTACAAGTCACCCATTTCCTTTACTCATTTTCTTATCTCCTAAGACATCCAACTCTTCCTGGAACTCAGTGCTTTTTGATCACCAGTTAAACCCTTAGATGTGAAAGTTTCCTTTTTTATTTAAACATGCCTAAATGTCCTCTCCTGGCATAACCAATTGCTTTTCTCATCCAAGACAAGTGCATGCATGAATGCTGCACTGCAAAACATATATCTTAGACCATTTTCAAGTAGAAATAAAAATATAATAAGCTTATTTTTCCGAAAATCTGAAAATGAAAATTCCAGAGCAGGGATTTTGTCCTTGCATCAATCACCACTAGTCATAGAAAACATTCAGGCTGGATTCCAGTAGGCATCACTACAGTTTGCAGGTTGTGCCTACAGAGATACCTGTGCAGAACTGTTGTTGTCCATGTGTTCACACAGGTGCATTGTGGTTAGAATACCATTTAAATTAGCAGAAAAGAGATGCCACCCGTCATGTCTCAGTTTGCTCTACAAGACTAATAGGCAATACAACGTTTTTTTAAGTACTCTAGTAAGCAGACATGACTCTAAACACACACAGCAGGCAGAAGCATTGGTTAGGAAGGTGCCATTTTCAGCCATTCTTCAGAGAAGCACCATCTGTTACAACATATGCAAGTGCAATTACACATCCGGTTATAGGAGGTGAAGAGGGTAATTTTCTACCTGATAAGCTTGATTTCTGTTTGATAATCTCCTTTCTTCAAGACTCAGCCATTGCCATCAGAGACAATCCACTGAGGAAGCTGGAAATGTCACTATTACTGTGCTACATTTTTCTGTCTCCCCCTAAAGGCAAGGGGGCACTCTGTGCTGCAATAATAGGCTGTGGTCAAACGTGATTTTTACATGTAAATCAGAAAGTCTCTAATAACTGGATAAATTTTAGTGAAAGAGGCATTCAAAATGGGACTAGCATATGCAAAAAATTAAAATTGTTATATAAAATTTATGCATAAAAAATTAAAGAGACCAAGATTTCTGATTCCTTTATTTGAATATTTGGGAAGGTATATTATTGTTAACATTTTTTTCGTAGCTGAGAAATTAACATAAACAGAAACACAAAAAATAAGATATGACAACAGGGGAGGGGAGGGGAGGGGAGGGGAGGG
>NW_024962252.1:1049975-1090702 GCF_019238085.1 Lagopus leucura | reverse complement strand
AGGGAAGGGAAGGGAAGGGAAGGGAAGGGAAGGGAAGGGAAGGGAAGGGAAGGGAAGGGAAGGGAAGGGAAGGGAAGGGAAGGGAAGGGAAGGGAAGGGAAGGGAAGGGAAGGGAAGGGAAGGAATAAGGCTTGTAGACCCTTTCTTTGTGGAAACTTAAGATACTAATTTAATTTAAAAAAAAAAAAAAAAAAGATTTCAGCAGCTTGTAAAATATCCTCCAAGAATTATTTCCTCACTGATTACAGAAGCAGACAATTGATGCCCAAACAATCAAAGAAGGTTGTATTGTCAGCATGTTAATCATAACGTTTCTTAGCAACCATATTTTATTTACAAGTAACAACACTTTTTCAGAAGCTGCCACATTTAATGATAAGTAGCTGGGGGGAAGGGCTGAAAAATGTGTGTGCAGCTAACACCTTTGATGATAAGCAGTTTATGAAGAGGACAGAGTATTTCTTTTGCTGATAATGAAGACCTGACTGTGGTAGAAACCCTCTGGAACGGGAAGAAGCAGGTCATGGGCCAGCACAAAATATAGCTGTGCTCATCTTTAGCACCTGCTCAGATTTGTGCCTTAGCACATGGGAGCTGTGGGTCCATTTCCCTTTGTCTCTAGAAATCTTGATGCTACGATTTTCTCACAGATTCAGAGACACTTTAAGAGCTCCTGAGACAGCCAAGTTTTGTGATGGCAAGGTTCACACTTCTTTGTCCATGAAGTTCCTGCAGTTTTCAGAGCTCTGCTCCCAGTACTTTCTTCTCAGTTGTAGACAGGGTGATACTGTTGCATCCTCCAAGGTCTCAAGTCACTGCCAGTGGCAACCATCACTGCTAACATCTATCACACTTTTAAATATAAGACACTGTGTCTGACAAAGTAAAGTTGGATTTGAATCATTTTTCTTCAGCAACGCTTTGGGAAACTCAAATATTTTCTTCAGTTTGGGGCCCCTCACACAAGAAGGACATTGAATTTCTCAAGCATATGCAGAGAAGAGCTAAAAAGTTGATGAATAGTGTAGAAAACAAGAGTTGTGAAGTGCAGCTGAGGAAACTGGGGTTGTTCGGATGGAGAAGAGACAGCTGAAGGGAGATCCAATGGCTCTCTACAGCTATCTGAAAGGAGGTGACAGTGGGGAGAGTGACAGTTTCTTTTTTGATGTAACAAGTATGCAAAGAATCTCAGGTTGCACTAATAAAGGTTTAGACTGGATATTACAAAGAATTTCTTCGCAAAGAGGGTGGTCAAGCATTGGATCACGCTGTCCAGGAAAGTAGTGAAGTTGCCATGCCTGGAGGTATGTAAGAGACATATGGACATGGGACTAAGAGATATGGTTGAGTGATGAGACTCAGGAGGTCAGGTTTATAGTTGGAGATATCATCTTGACCGTCTTTTCCAACTTATGTGATTCTGTGATTCTATGAAATATTCATCATCCTCCCATTAAATACCAATACGCTGAAGAGATTTAAGAGGTTGTTTATAGACAAAAGACCAGCAGCCAGATACAGATAAAGAAATATAAATTTCTTTATAATATAAATTCTTTGCACACTTTGAAGTAAGCACACATCAAAATTGCACACTAAATCAGACAATGAAGGTACCAAAGATATTCCTTCAACTTTCTTTAGCTGTGATGAACTGTAGTGTCAGAAGTTTTGCTCCTAGACTGTATCATTCTGTAAAAGTCATCTCTTGAGTAACTCTCAAGTTTACTTCTTGGGCTTAAGCAAGAGTCATTTCAAATAGATACATCCAGCTGACTGCATTCTTCCAAGTGTCATCAGCCTGAATCCACTATTGGTGCTTGGCAGCTGCAGGATGCATAAAATGTATTTGTCATTTTTCAGCAGTTCTCCCAAACACACACATTTTTCTACTTGTGAATCTAGAATCACCTAAGTAATCATATCATTTTCATGTATTCCAATATCCTGTCTGTATTCATGGCCATTACAAGACACTTCAGTAAAAAAGCTTAAAGATAAAAGTAATCTACTTGCATGAAGACCTCATACTAAGATCTTATACTAATCCTTTGGAGCTATAGTTAACTTCAGTTATTTTAAGCATGATTTTTTATTTTCCTTCCAGAAATTGTTACTAGTATGAGTCTGTATTGTAAATATTCTTATCATCCACTAAATTGTAGAACAATTCTGAAATTCTGCTGCATTCCAGGAATTCCATACACAAAACTTGCATTACTTGGCCATTTCCTTACTTCATGCATGTTGAATTAAACATCTTTACATTACACCAAATATCTTCTTAATCCTGAGAAATGAAGAAGAGCAAGCAGGTTGAAGAACTGCATGATAGTGTGTACCAGTAATACATCCATGAACTGTTTGTGTATTGTATGAAATACTTCAGTTTGAAGATATTTTGTATAATAGACTTGAATGAAGAACTGCCTGGACATCACTACAGCAAGTCTTACAGACAGTAAAATAGAGCTGAAGTCGAGCCCTAATTGTTTTTCTGATTCCTCTGCAGACTTTCAGAGATACACCACATTTACTAAAAATAAGCTTGAGAGAAGAGTAGACTACAGTTGGTTGTATGAACTTGTCTCTTTTTTCAGAGGCTCTGTCCTTTCATCAGGGAATAATAATAGAAGGAGGAATAAAATTTAGGGATGAAGCCAAATCAAAACAGTAGATCATAATACTAGGAACTCCATCTCATCCTGAAAATCATATCCAGAAATGCAAACAGCTCATTCAAACCCACATAAAATCTCTGTGGTTATGGCCTGTCTTAATAAACATGCTACACATACTTTCAAGCTTTCAGCTAGAGTTGGAAAAGGGATCCAATTTTTAAGCATAATTTTGTGACCAGGATTGGAAGGGACCTCAAGGATCATGAATCTCCAACCTCCACATTTAATACCAGACCACGCTGCCCAGGGTCCCATCCAATCTGGCCTTGAACACCTCCAAGGATGGGGCATCCACAGCCTCTCTGGGCAGCTGTTCCAGCACCTCACCACTCTCTCTGCAAATAATATCCCCCTGACATCCAACCTAAATGACATCCAACCTAAATCTCCCCTCCCTCAACTTAAATCCATTTCCCCTTGTCCTGCAGTTATCAACCCTTCAAAGAGTTGATTTCCCTCCTGTCTGTAGGCTCCCTTTAGGTAGTGAAAGTCTGCAATGAGGTCACCCTGCAGCCTTCTTTTCTCCAAGCTGAGCAAGTCCAGCTCCCCCAGCCTATCTTCACAGGGGAGGTACTCCAGTCTCTTCTGGACCCTCTCCAACAGTTCCCTGTCTTTTTTGTATTGGGGGCTCCAGACCTGGACGCAGTACTCCAGATGGGGCCTCACAAGAGCAGAGCAGAAAGGGACAATCGGCTCCCTGTCCCTGCTGGGCACCCCTCTTTTGATGGACCCCAGGATACCATTTGCCTTCCAAGCTGCAAGGGCACACTGCTGGCTCATGTTAAGTTTTTCATCTATCAAGACCCTCAGGTCCCTCTCCACAGGGCTGCTCTCCAGGACCGCTCCTTCCAGTCTGTATAGATGCCTGGGATTCCTCCTGCTGAAGTGCAAAACTGCACTTTGCCATGTTGAACCTCATCAGGTTCACCTGGGCCCACCTTTTCTAGCCTGTCGAAGTCCCTCTGAATGGCATCCCTTCCTTCAACCATGTCAACCTCACCACTCAGCTTGATGTCATCAGCAAACTTGCTGAGGGTGCACTCAATTCTGTCATCAATGTCACTGATAAAGATGTTAAAGAGCACCAGTCCCAAGACAGACCCCTGGGGGACACCGCTCGTTACCGGCCTCCATCTGGACATGGAGCCATTGATAACCACCCTCTGTCTGCGGCCTTTCAACCAGTTTCTTATCCATCGAGTGGTCCACCCATCAAAGCCACATCCCTCCAATTTGGAGATAAGGGTGTGGTGGGGGACCATGTCAAAGGCCTTGCTCAAGTCCAGGTAAATGACATCGGTCACCTTTCCCTTGTCCACCAATGCTGTCACTCCATCATAGGAGGCCACCAGATTGGTCAAACATGACCTTCTTCTGGTGAAGCCATGCTGGCTGTCTCGGATCACACGCCCATTCCTCATGTGATCAAGCATGTCATCCAGGATGATCTGTTCCATGATCATTCCAGGCACAGAGGTGAGACTCACTGGCCTGTAGTTCTCCAGGTCCTCCTTGCTCCCTTTCTTGTAAATGGGAGTGACATGACCCTTCCTCCAGTCATCTGGAACCTCACCTGACAGCCACGCCTTTTCAAATATGACGGAAAGCGGCTCAGCAACCACCTCAGCCAGCTCCTTCAGAACCCTGGGATACACGCCATCCGGCCCCATAGACTTGTACACATTCAGTCTCATGAGGCGGTCTTGGACCTGCTCTGCCCTTACAGTGGGGGGGGATTTACCACCCCAGTCCCCACCTACAGGTTTAGGGATGTAGGGCTCAGGGACATGAGAAGTACTGGAATCCTGGCCGCCAGTGAAGACCAAGGCAAAGAACTCATTCAGTACCTCAGCCTTCTCTTCATCTGTTGAAGCAAGTTCTCCTTTTACATTTACCAAAGGAGGTACACTTGCTCTGGCCTGTCTCTTCTGGCCAATGTACCTGTAGAAAGTCTTCCTGTTGTTTTTCACATCCCTCACCAAGTTCAGTTCTGCCTGCACCTTGGCTTTCCTGATCCCACGTCTGCAAGTCCGGACGGCATCCCTGTATTCTTCCCAGGTGACACAGCCTTGTTTCCAGAGCTTGTACGCACCTTTCTTCACCCTCAGCACACCCAGCAGGTCCTTACTGAGCCATGCCAGCTTCCTACCTCCTCTGCCCGCTTTCTTATTCAGAGGGACAGAGACCTCTTTGTGATTCTGAGAATTTGCTCTTGCAAATCATTTGAAGTTATGGGAATTATCAGAATGATTTGAGATTATCCCCTTCATTTCCCAGAATGCTGTGGAGAAATGGCAAAGAAATGGGTGGATAACAGCAGAAAATTTCTTAGGAATCTAAGAGGCCTTCTGTAGTCACAGTCCCATCATGGAGTCTCTCATCTCTTCACTCTCTCCTTAACTGCTGCTGGTGGCTCTTTGTGATTCCACATGGTGCAACACATGTCCATGTCCACCTTACTTCATTGTTAACTGGGCTAAAGAGTTCTAAATGTTAGCTGCAGATCCTAACCATTTTCAAAGAATGAAGGTAAGCTGCAGTCTCTGCAATTTGTTATATACAAAGAATTGTAAATCTGCCCCTCCTTCACACCATCAAAGTCGAATAACAAGCTCATTTCACCCTTTCCATTACAAATCTAAGGACTAATTTAGAATGAAGTTTATGATACAAATGCCAGCCACTCATGTTTTGAGGATCCTTCTGGCCACAGGTACTCCTGCATTTATTGTGCAGTATTTATTCCAGAGCAATAGCAACACCTGGCAAGCATTATTGCTTCCTCACTAATACTATATTTTGCTGTGTTAATGATATTGCTATGGTAAAATAATCAACTCAAAAACAAAACATCATTTCAAAGCACTGATAATTCTATTGCCAATGACATTCAAAAAAGCATATTGAACAATCTTGACTGAATGCTTTAATAAAATTGAGCATCAGGAAGCTTTGAAGTCTTTTAAGCATACAGCAAAATCGGTTATTTACTATTGCAGCATCAAAAGAGAGTTCCACCAATATGATGTACAGACATCAGGAGGAAAAGCTGTCATGGTCTTTGTTTGCAGATTGCTTGTTTTTCTTTAAATCTGTCTTAAAGGAAGATTCTTAATTTTTTTGATACAGCACAACTCAAATTTATTCCTAATACTTTTGCTTTGAAGATCACTTGGGAACAGGAGTTCTTGCATTGACTGCAGCCATGGTTGTGGTTAAGATTTTACCATCTTTACAAAATGGTCATCATGACCACAAATGATAAGAAGTCTAATAAATATTTCAAGGGTATTTTATTGTGACTTTTAAAAATTCAGAGTGACTTTTAAAAATATTGCCTCTGATTTGAATATGAGCAACTAATGTTTTAATAAAAATAATTTATCTTTTTTTTAAGGTGATTGAATATTCCTGGAAAATAACCTAACTGCCGAAGTCCCAAGCATTTGAAGTTCATAGTAATGTCAGTAGAAGCCACAGTTCAGACTCTGGGAGAAACAGAACATTTATGTAGATACCAGATCACTTTTTTCATTGACCTCTGACCAAGGCAGATATTTTTAATTCTTGTTATTATCTACTAAGATCACTTATCGCTGTTAGAGAAAATCGCTTCTACTGTCCTCATGCTGCCTGGACCTTCCAAAGAAGAAAACACAGGCAAACAGATTCCTCTTACATTTTTCTTTACCATACCTAGATAAGCAGCAGCAGCAACAACAACAACAAAAGCATAGGCAGAGAAAGAATTGTTGGAAGGAACTTGAAAGGTTTACCTAACTCATTATTTTTACTATAACTACAACTATAACTATCATCTTCCAGAACTATGCTATTCCTGCTTGATTAACTCGCTTTTTAATAATTTTAACTGTTAACTTCGTACAACATTCTTAAACAGCCACAATGTCCACTAATCCAAACCATTAGAGAACTATTCATTCCAACGTAAATTATTATTCTAAAATAAATACATCTTCTTTCTGAGCAATTATTTCATATCTTATTCTACATATCTATAGAGAACATTATCCTACTCCTTTTTTTTTACCTCTTTCACAAATTCAGACACTTTTATAAACTCTCCTGTCCATTATAAGAATTCTAAGATGATCAAATCCCATCCTTTATAAAATCCCAAACTCTATTCAAAGCCTTCCTCTGTACACTCTCCAACTGGTGCACATCTCAAAAATCATATCATTATAAGTGATGATTACGTTATGTGATATATTTGCCTATAAAACACAACGCAATTAGCATGGTACTTGTGATCTACATTTAATTTTTGACACAGTGTAACCTCTAAGTACTTCTCCACGAGACTGTTTCCTATCTTATTTCAGCTTTTCTCATGGCTTTTGCTCAACAGTTCATCCCTGCCTAAGTGCAAAACATGTATTTATTTAATTAGATCCTATGTTGTTTTAAAGACTATTTTTCTGAACTGCTGTGATCATTTTGAATTAATTCTTATCTTTCAATCCATTTGCTGCCTCTTTCAGACTCATGTCATTTGCACATCTAATAAGAATATTCTAACCACCTGTTACTCAATTATAATGAAAACATTCAATATACTATGCCTAGGACAGATCCTTGTGAAACCATCCTCAATTCATCTTAGCAGTTTGACAGTGAAGTGCAAGCAACTGTTCTGTATAGAGAATCCCCAGACGCATTTGTCCTCACTTTACAGTAATCCTGACTTGCTCATGTGTTGTGAGATAATGTAGGAGTCTGAACAAAGCCTAACTGTACAGTGTCTATACTCTTAAGGCTTGCTACTTCTCTTAAAAAGATTTTCGATTGATCTGATATGATATAAACCTGACAAATGAGTTAACGCTCACTGCATTTGCTGCCTACTCATTTACTACTTAGTCATCTAGCGTTCTTTCAGGTACTCTACAGAAAGACGGTTCAATTTTTTGGTTTAGTAAGTTCCCACATTAAGAATTGGCCCATCATTCCACAACCTTTTTGCCTTTTTTTTTTTCAAGTCCTATAGTTGCACTTTTCCACTCTTTCAGAAGTTGATTCACCTCTACACATTCTCAAATGCATTGAGGCACTGTTGAGATTGCTTCACAAACCAGGAAAGTATTTTTTAAGAGCTAGAGAATCAGCAATACCTAGCTGTGCTCAAAGCAGATCTTTTGTTCTTCCTCCCCTTTGTCATTGATGTGAACTGTAACAGCTGTTCGAGCACCATTGACTACCTAACATGCTGCACAGTCAAGGTATGATGTAGTCCTTGCTGTTTTCTCCTGGGAGAGGCAATAGATGATCAAGCTAAGTTCCCCATAAAAATTCTGAAGTTAGCACATAGATCTAGAAATCCTACCTCATCTATTTCAGTTTCCAAGGTACCAAGATAGACCCAAACTAGACTTCAACCGTAATTTATAACTCATAGAAGATATCTACAGAAGTAAAAAAATATTTTCCCTGCACTTTTCCTCTTGCTCAGAATGTGAAATAACAAATGTACTTAGTCTTACAGTGCAAGTGGAAAAATTAGGTATATGGAAACCAATTAATTGAAAAACTAAGTTAAAAATATAGTCCAAATCTAGGAACCACTATATTAAGGATTTTCCACTTCATTTTCGTTTATGCATAAGTAATTATTTCCAGTATATAGTCAATTTTCAGATGATGTCGTCCCCATTTGTTATGCAAGAAAAAAATACCTTGAAAATCTCCACTTAATCTGGTGGCAGTGAAGACATAAGACTTCAGCCATAAACCCAGCCTAAAAGTTGACATACAATTCTATCACAATTAATAGACTCCTGTGAAATGCAGCCAAATAAACTGTAGATTCTGAGAACATCCTGAGACATTCCTGAAACACAAAGTATTTATAAATAAGCAAATAAATAGACACAGAAACCTTAAAACTAAGTATGTGTGGATTTGTCATCAAGAAAATAAATATTTACAGTAATTTTAATGAAATTGCATCAATTATAGTACTCAGGTGTCTATATCAGGAAAGCAATAAAAAAAAAAGTCTTCATAATTTGTTCAGTTAAGGTGTTTGGGGAAAAAATGCACCCTTGTGCTACTTAAGTTTCTGTGTCTGGGTAGGTATTTTGTACAGCTGAAGGTGGAATTTACATCAACCTGAAAATTGGGTTGTTTGCCTGAGAAATAGGAGAGCTAATACCAGTTGCATCTCAGCTCCCACTGCAAGCAGACATCTCTTATCAGTAACAAGAGCATCTCCTGGTCAGATGCATGCTCTCAGCTCACTACTGAGATGGAACAACAGGATGTATAACAGGGAGAGCAGACAAGGAACCTGATTGTGAGCCAGCACTGATAGCACTTGGCAGAGCTGAGTTTTGGATGCTCTTTCCCTTATGCAACTTATATTTGCATTATAACTCTGTAAAGAGCAGTACACTTATTATAGACACCTGCCTCTTTCTTCTGTATTTCATATTTGTCGATTTAGGTGTTTCAGTGTTCCTGCTGCTGGCTATGTCCATCCCAATCTTCTTATTCAATAGAAGACCCACTAGCTGCCTTGGTGAATGAAAGAAAAGTCAGAGAGAGTGAAAGATGGAAAAATGGAGAAAGAGAGAAGCAGGTGAGATCACAAGCTCAAGCACTATGACCGCTCTGAAGGGTCAAGTGTCAGTGCTGTCTCTGATACAGCCTTCGCCAATTAATTGTCCCTTTAAAAATGTCTTGCAATCATTCACAACAGTCAAATGAGAAATTTGAAAGTAGAAAACTTGCTATTTGAAATGGAATGAGGCTGCTTAACTGAGTGTTAAACTGTTTTCACCTTAGCAAGATACTGTCAGATGGTATTAGCAACAGAGAATGGCATCAAACCTAGACCCTAATGTACTCTGGAGGGACCTTGCTTCTTGAAAGTTTAAAACATCTAAACCCTTTCTTCACCCCAATTCCAGATAATTTATGTAGATTTCTATGATACAGTACTTGATGCCTGCCTAAAAATCAGAATTTTTTGTGAAACAAAACTACAAGAAATGTACCAGAAATATCCATTGGACTTCTCTTTATATGAAACATGCAATTAACTCTTCGGTTAAAGAAGAGTGTGGAGGAAATCTGACAGATTTTCTTTCTTGCTGTCTCTCATTCTGGGGGTTTAATACAGTTAAACATACTTTGTAACAGGAAGAAATCTCTTCCTTTTCTGTTATGCAAGTTAATAACTTTGAATGATGGGAGGTTCTTTACACTCTACAACTGAAATTACATGAAAAGGTCATTCTGTGTATAACAAAACATGGTAGTGGCTGGCAAAAATTTGAAAATCACATCTGCAGTAATCCTTTAAGGAATATGCACAGGTATTTGCTTTGGCAGCAGATATGCTCTTTCATAGCTTGCATTTTCCTTGTCTGATGCTCATCCCTTGAGCAAAATCAGTAGCTCAGGAATAACATTTGTGAAGTTCCAAAAGCAGTGTAAGTATCTATTCAGTCCCATCAAAGGAACTGATAAAGAATTCAGAATTTCAGGATGTTTTTAAAAATGGTTTTACTTGCTTTTTCTTATCTGTTGGATTTGAGTTTTTTTCTAATTAAGATTTGGAGTTTTCCATAATGGAAGACTATAACCAGTCTGCAAAAGTATTATCATCTGAATTTTACCTCTGTAATTTAATTGAGTCAATTCATTTCTTTTTCTAACTGGCCAAGTAGCTGTAACTTCAGGTGCAGTCAATCACATCTTTGGGAACATTAAACAGAGCAAGTAAGAAATGAGAAGCACCAGAATAAATTAGATAAAAATCCTAAACAAAGGCTGAAAAGGAAACCATGTCTCACTTACCAGCAAAATCTGATCTGCTATATACATGGCAATTTGAGACATGAGAAGAATTCGTGAGTCAGCCATTCTGGGAATCATTCTGTGACTCTATTGAGTTATTCTCACATGAGACGTCATGAAGAAGAAATTGGTCTGTGGAAAGCAATTCCAGAAAACCAAACACATTTTAAAACATTTCCAGCCAACACATCAACTCTTCCCTAGAGAAATGAGGAATAGCTGTTCAAGGGAAAGTTGCGGATGGTGTGCTGGTCAGATGGCTGAGTGCCTCCTCATCACATACCCCAGTGGAGAATCTCAATAGTCTGTTGCTGTGGTCACTTCACTACTGTGGTAGCTTCCATGCAACACCCTCAAATATCTTCCTTCACAGTCCAGTCACAGGCTGCCAAGGCTGAGCAATCTTGGGTTGATGTGTTTCTTGCATGTTTCTTTCCCTGGCACGTAAAATAAATGAATGCATTTTGTCATCCATAACTGCCATTCCTTCAACCAAGCTTTTGCACATAAAGATATATGAAATAGAATGCTCAAAAAGCTATTTTGGAATTTAACTGACAGAAGAACACGGTGTCTCAAGAAATTGTTACTGAGATACCGAACGCTTCTACTGATGGCAGCCTGCCCTAGGTCCATCACAGGCACCAGAAATGTTGTTTTCTTGTGTCCAGTTACAGAAAATAAATCAGTCCCAGTGCCTGTCAGTGAGACTTTTCTGACTGAATGTTTAAACTATTCCTTTTCTTATCAGAAAAGGGAACAGGATGCAGTTCACCAGGCCTATTTACTTGTGCATTTTGAGACGAGATTAATGCATCCCAAGAGCGTTCATTTCTTTCTACCAACTAAACAGAGATCTCAACGTAACTAATTCAGATATACATATCACCACCAAACACTTCAAAATAATTGAGATGAATCCATGTCCAACCAAAACCAGGACTGCAATTAAAGACAGAGAGACAGGGGCTGTTTTGCAGTCCTGGCAAGATGCCACTCAATTATTCTCTGTTCCTTAGAAGAAAAGAGAGTGCAGTGAAGAAGTTTAGAGTGCTGACAATACATCAGGCCACAGATGTAATTTTCTTGAATAAAGTTTTCAATTTAGCATCATCCACACAAGAAAATAAAGGATATGTGTGTGTATGCATATAAAAAATTAAATATAATCAAAATAATAATAATGAAAAATAAATGAGGATATTCCTTGATCTAAACTTTAGAAACCTGCTTTGGGGGAATATTTAGTAGTTTCTGGAAAACATAAAAATTTAGATTTGACTGAAAATGAACAGTAACAGAGTAAAATAACAGGTTTAATTAATCACGGAGTGCTTGTCTTTCTGACAGCTGAAGAATTGGGAAGCTGCAAAGAACCAAAGTGAAACAACATCAATCATCCAGCTACAATAAATAATTTAATAAAAAGATCACTGGGTAACTACAAGGTCTAAGGAGGTAAAGTAGAAAGGATAACAAAGAGAAATAAGAGCATCAGACAGAATATGTACAGCTGACCCTATTTATATTAATATCACATATTAACACTGGTGATCTCCTCCTTATCTATTGCCATGCAAACTGAACTGCCATATTCATTCAACAGGAGATGAGCACTGAAAGCAGAATAGGATGGGTTTGAAACAACATTAAAGTATTATTTTTATTGTGATTTGCATGCAGTTAATCACTTTCATCAGCAAGTAGAGGAGAAGAATGAGATTGATTTAGTTGTCATCATGCAGAACCACAGGCAGGTCCAGCACCCAGCTTGGTGCTCATCACACAGAACTTGCAATCAGCCAAAGCCAACAATGGGGGGTACAGATGAAATTAAGGGTTAACAAATGCTGAGTGATAAACAGTGAGAAACAACTCCACATCACCAGCAGTGAGTCACAGTAGATAGTTTTCTGAAAACTACAGTTTGATGTTCAGCAATGGTCAGAATGATAAACAGACCATTAAAGACTAACAGCATTGGGAAGAGAATAAAATGGAAAACAACATTATGGTGTTGTAGAAATCCACTGAGTGGATAAGAAACCTGACGGAGACCAGCTCAAGACACCTGGGACAGACGGGCTTAAGGCTCTGGTGGCGCAAAAGCAAAGTTTATTGTTGTTACAGGGTTTTTATATCTTTTAGCTACAGGGGTATACAATACTTAAATCAGATAACATTCATGTGGCTGACAGCAATACATCATTACTTAATTAGCTCTTTGTGGATTATGGTCAGTACAGTGATCAAAAGGCGTTCTCTCCACAGAACATGTTCTGCTCTTGGTCACGGAACGAAGAAGCTGTAGCTTATGCTTGCTAGTTTCACATGGCAGTCCTTCCCTTTCAGGAGGGGCCGCGTGTTCCCTGTTTGACCCTTTCAGGCCAGCCAGGTCTGTTTTGCTTAACAGTCTTCCTCAGAAACCTTTGCATAACCAACTGTAACTGGGCATTGTTAGGGAAGAACTGGGTGTCTTGAGCTTCCTGTCTGATACAACAGACCATTTCTTGTGCTTTTGATTTCTCTGAGATCTATTTAGACAGAATGTGTATTTAAAGAGAGTAAAATGAAGTTTTATTTCATATCTAATGGCTAATTGTGTCCTAATGGAAATTTGAATGAAAAATCAGGATAATATTCCTTTTTCTCCTTTCACTATATTTGAAAAAAAAAAAAAAAAGTTTTTTTTTTAGAAGATGCTCACACATCTTTTTGTTTCTTTTCCTTCTTATTGAGCAGAGAGTTTTAAATCCAAGTGTGACAGAAGAAGTCCCATCACTTTCCCGAAACAGTGCAGGAGAAGGACACTACCAACAACACTTCAGCAAGACAGAGGAGTAGCAGGACTAACTTCCATCAGGAAGTTGCCAGGAAGATCCTATTACATAGGGTTTTTACCCCTATGGAGAGGTTTCACAGTAACACACTGAAATTATCCAACAGTATGGTGTTCTGCAATTCTGTAGTCAGCTAGCAGCTCTCTCCACATGAGCTCTTCACTAGGAGTTCAAACGTTCAGATACCAGAGAGCTTTCAGCAGGCTGCAACATCTGCTGCTCTCAGTTTTCTGCTCCAAGTCTGCAGGTGAGCTGGCATCTGGTCTGGCATGGTGGATAGGAAGGGATGGCTGTGAAGGAGGAATCCTTCTACTCCAGCTGGTTTCTCCACTGGTAGTGTCAATAGAGCCCTCAGACCTTTCTGAAATTAGTCTTATGGACCTCATCATTAATTGAAGCCTTCTCCATCAAATCCAAGCTATTCTGTTCATGGGTGATGGGTTGTTGGTTGGTTTTTGTTTTTTGTTTTTTGTTTTGTTGTTGTTGTTGTTGTTTTCTTTAGCCTATGGTTTAGCCTTTTTATTTAAGCACTATGTGTGATGTCAAACTCTTCCCATCTTCTCTGGGTAACACCAAACACTGACCCCCCCCAGTGGCAAGGTCAAGGGCTGCAGAGCTCATCCAGGGGGCAGAGTGTGCACTGGGGTAAGTGGGGAGGTAGGGAACTGTGGGCACCAGCACTGTAGCTGAGAGGCTCCGGGAGATCCAAAAACATGAGCTTCAGGCAGGGATTTGAACAGGATGTCACTACTAATGGGAGAGATCACAGGTCAGTCAAATGCCATGTTAAGAGATTTTCTGGGCTAATTGTAATTTCATTTCTGCTAATTATAGCTCCTTAAATCACAGGGTACAACACCTCTGCTTACTGCCCCTCCAGCTCAGGCATCCCTGGCTCAGCAACCAGCTGCACAGACCCACTTTTTTGTCTGCACATACATCAAACAGTGTGGTCCATTAATCATTTTACCTACTTTTCATCCTGCAAAACAACATAATAAAATCCTAGAAATGAAAGATGAAAATGGGCCATGAAGGCATCCAACCCTTCCCCATGCCAGCATAGGTCTCTTTCACAAGGAATATTTCCCCACTATGTTTTTTTTACTTATATTTTGATATTTCAAGTTTATTGTAGAATCATAGGGTGGCTTAAGTTGGAAGCAATCTTAAAGATCATGTTGCTGCTACCCACTGGCTCAGGCTCCCAGGGCCCCATCTAACCTGGTCTTGAGCACCTCCAGAAATGGAGCACTCACATCTCCTTCGAGCAGACTGTGCCAAGGCCTCACCGCCCTCTGAGTAAATAATTTTTTCCAAACATCTACCCTAAATTTCCTCTCTTGTTGAGGAATTTATTGGATTTAGGCCAACAATTCTTCTGCCAGCTCTTCTTGTTTGTGAAGGATGGGATGACAAATGATAGATTTTGGTTCTGAAACCATTTTCTTTTTTCTTCTGGTGGACTTCTTCTGTTAGTCTTGTCAGGATTTCTTTCAAGCCTGTTTCCATGAGTTGGCAGTGATGAGCAATAAGCCATCCTGTTGGTATTATCATACAACATCAGGCGTACAATACTTCAGTGGCTCATTTTCTCCACACAAGCTTCAAACTGCTCACTGCACTGCACGGGAATAGTGAAGATGTCAAGACAAAAACTTATTTAATTTTCTCACCATACAACCCTTTCCAAAGCAAAGTCTACTGTCACTGATGCTCAAAAATGAAAAATTGTATGTAGATTATTTTCTGATATACTCATCAATCTCCCTAAGTATGGCGAGGTCACTGAAGAGAAGAAAGTGTGATGGACCTGAAACATATTGAAAGTTATGTGTATATTTCCAAATATGTCCCGTGAAACAGATTGTCTTCAGAGTCGATAGGACAAAACTATAACCTCAGCTCTCCACCCCTTTTTTGCACATTTACTTCCTGATTAATAACATGGTCATTACATTTACATGGCTGTGAGCACATTTACATACTCTGAATATTATTCAAATAATATGTTTTTCCCTCCATGGAGCATTCAGTAGTTGCATAACAACAATTCTTATTCCAGGACTTAAAAAAAAAAAAAAAAGAACAAAAAACAGAAAACACAGGATTTAGGAGAAATTCCTCTTTACAGTGTTATTAATAGTGAAATACTGTTCAGTCTTCAAGATTGGTATTATTGGTTTAATGCGTCTAAGTACGTTATTCCTCTTCCATCTCAGGAACAACTATGCATCTGACAGCTCATAGTTGCCCAAAACCATCTTCATTCTGCATACATCTGGCTCAGAGGTCACTACAGGGCATTTTCAAGCTCCTTTACTAGCTTCAACCCACATCACCATGTTGACATACCACAGCTTTTTTCTCTTCATTTTATGAGTTGGATAACTGAGATGAAGCTATTGGAGCAGAAAGTAGAGCCATGTTCCATACATAAGAGCAGTTTTCCCAAACTTCTTGAGAAACGAACCTATACTCATTTATCAATGTGGATCATGAATAACTTCTCCATGTTCAAGATTTTTAGTGAAAATACAATGGAAATTATAGAAAGTTTTGGAGCTTTACAGCTTTACAGCCTACCAAGTACCATCTTCAAAATAGTTGTCACTGTTCAAGACCAGTGACAGTGCTGCCCTAGGAAATACTTAATTTAATTTCTTTCAGCCTGACCCAGCTTGACTTCCCTCTACCTCATCATTTATTTTCATTGAAAGTAAGAAATAAAAAAAAATCAGGGATTGCTTATTATTTTGTTTTTCTTTGCATTAAAAAAAAATCTGGTAAATAATTGAATTAATTATGTATAATTATCTAGAAGCATGTAATTATTAATTATATTGTGTATGCTATTCTATGATTATGAAGTATTCTAAATGATAAAAGTTAAAATTAAGTGTATGTCCTTAAAAATAGTCTCCTGAATATTTTTAATGTTCAGCAAAGGCTTTCCATACAGCATCACCGGCTAGTCTGAGTGCATTTTAACATTTTAAGATGTGTTCAAACATGAGATAACTGAGGTAAACTTCCACTACTGTTTTCTTGCCTAGTATAAATCTTAATATCCTAGAAATGCCTTTCACTGTAAATGTATGAACAACAGACCACTACAATAATGTAAATAAGACAGAAGAGTCAAACATTAAGTTTAATATCAGCATCCACTTTCAAGCAAATGGACCATAATACTCTGAGGCACTGAACGACTGCAGCTCCTACTGCCTGCTATCAGCTAAGAAAGGCAAGGACAGGAATTAAAGGGGAGACAGAGAAGACAGATATATGAGGCTGCCAGAGAGAGGATAGATTTATGAATATGGTTATTATGGAATAGTAAATAAGGCTCAACTGTGTGATTTTGTGTATAGACAATCTAGTTGTTCTCTTTTAAAATGTGATAATATAGAGTAAATGTACCAGCAACAAGAAAATGAATTGATAGGCAAATAAGCGCAGCAGTTGCTTGCAAGAAATGTAAAAAAAATAAGAATTTCTAAGAGCTCTTAAAAATACATTGCTATTTTTTCTCACCTTGAAGCCTGGTTGGGAATCACTCGCCCAGTTCACCAGGGATCTGAAAAGAAAAGCTGAAGAGGTGGGTATGAAATTCTTACCAGACCAGTTTTGCCAGCTGTAAACAAGAAGACTCCTGACTTCAGCAGCACTCAGCCTCACAGTTGTTTCAAGCCAGATTGTCCTTCCCTAACCCCGGGCACATAGGATGGCATATAGTTTATGTTACTAAGTGACCTGAATACAAACAAGACATTCACAGGAAGAGAGAGGTTCTAGCAATTCTGCAGGAAGGCTTGGCCAGCAGTGGCAAGGTGACACAAGGAGCTTACTTGTCATATTTTTACTTATTTTATTTATTTCATCACATTTACTGTAATCTCCTACCAAACATATAATCAGATCATAGTTACAGCAAGCCACAGACACAGACAAATCTTTTCCCCAGTCTGAGATTTCATCTATGTGGAAGTGGAATATACCTGAAGTGTAAAGACCACACTAACAGTTGCTGAATGCACTGAGAAATATTTCCCCCCAAATAAATGCTTAGCTCATGCAATGTTACCTGCCTCAAACAATTCAAGCTTGCTCACCTGACTACTTTGGAGGGGATCCACCTCTTTTTCTATTCCTTCAGATAATAATCCGCTCCTTCCTTGGTTCACCCAGTCTTGTGCCAACCGTCACTCAGCATTCACCACAATGAGACCAAACAAGATTGCTGGTGAGACCAGGTACTTTCAGGGCACGGAAAGGGCTGCAGCTTCTATCAGTCAGTCAGCCTTGCAGAAGGATGCTGCAACAGGAACATCCCAGTGCACCAACACCATTGATTTGTAGTTAGTCTTGACTGCTGGATTGGGATTTCGGATTCACACAGTAGAGTAAGTAGTTCAGGCACTTCCAAAATAAAGAAGAAATACAAGAGCTATCAGTATTTAGCTACTGATGGAAAGAATATACAACATGTGTTTGAAAATCTTTGAAAATCCTGCACTAAAATATTGTTCCACCTCCTCATATATATTTTTTTTCTAACTATAGAGAGCACCTGGTAAAAATTCACATTCACACCTCATTTCCTAACTTTCTCTAAATCCTGAATAAGGTTTTCCTGAGCACATTGTGTTCTGAGTGCTAGGGATAATAGTTCATGTTATATTAACACTAATTATCTCTGATGACTAACAGACTGATATCAGTTTTTCTTAATGGATTGGTGTCCCCCGGGGTCCATCTTGGAACTGGTAAGGTTTAACGTCTTTATAAATGACAGAGACTATAGGACTGAGTGTAACCTCTGCAAGTTTGCTGATGATATCAAGATGAGTGTTATGGTAGATAAAGCAGAAGGAAGTGATGACATCCAAAGGGACCTTGACAAACTAAAAAGGTGCGCCCATTAAAACCTAATGGAGTTCAACAAAGCCAAGTGAAAAGTGTTGCACTTGAGTCAGGACAATCATAGATATTTATACTAACTGGGGGAACTCAATGGGAGTAGCCCTACTGAGAAGGAATTAGGGGTCCTGGTAGATAAAAGACTTAACATGCGCAAATAGTGTGCTCTTGCAGCCTGGGAGGCCAGCAGTATCCTGGGCTGCATCAACAGACAGGTGGCAGCGGGGTGAAGGAGAAGGGCTACAAATATGATCAGAAGGCTGGAGCACCTTTCCTGTGAAGAAAGCCTCAGGGAACTGGGCTTGTTCAACCTGAAGAAGAGAAGGCTGCAGGGAGACTTCATTGTGGTCTTCCAGTATTCAAAGGGAGATTAGAAACAAGAGGAAAATCAACTTTTTACATAGGTAGATTGAGATAGGACAAGGCGAAGTGGTTTTAAACTAATGGAAGGGAGATTTTGATTAGATATTGAGGGAGAATTTTCACATAGTAAGAGGTGCTGACACAGACTGCCTGAAGAAGCACTGGATGCCCTCTTCCTGGAGGTATTCAAGGACAGGCTAAATGGGGAACTAGGCAGCCTGATCTAGCATTTGGCAACCCTGTCTATGGCAAGGGAGCTGAAAAGCTGTTGACATGTCTACCTAGACTACAGCAAAGCCTTTGACACTGTCTTCCACAGCATTTTCCTAGAGAAGGTGGCAGCCCATGGTTTGGAAAGGTACTGTCTTTTCTGGGTAAATCACTGGTTGGATGGCCATGCCCAGAGAGTGGTGGTGTATGGAGTTAAATTCAGATGGTGACTGGTCATGAGAGGTGTTCCCCAGGGGTTGATATTGGGGCCTGTGCTCTTCAATACCTTTGTTGATGACCTGGACAAGGGGATTGAGTGCATTCTCAGGTAGTTTGAAGATGACATCACTTTGGCAGAAAGTGTCAATCTGTCTAGGAATAGGAAGGATCAACGGAGGGATCTGGACAGGCTGGATAGCTAGGCTGAGGCTGATGGGATGAAGTTCAACAAGACCAAGGGCTGGGTCCTGCACTTTGGTCACAGCAACCCCAGGCACTGCTTACGGCAGAGTGGCTGGGAGACTGTGGATGAAATGGACCTTGTCAACTCTCAGCTGAACATGAGCCAACAGTGTACCCAGATGGTCAAGAAGGCCAATGGCATCCCAGTCTGTATTAGAAATAGTGCAACCAGTAGGAGCAAGAAAGTAATCTGTACTCAGCCTTGGTAAGACCAAACGAAGCTGGGAGGATTGGTTGACACGCCTGAAGGCTGTGCTGCCATTCAGCGAGACCTGGACAGGCTGGAGAGCTGGGCAGAAAAAAACCGGATGAGGTTTAACAGAAGCAAGTGTAGAGTCTTGCATCTGGGGAGGAATAATTGCATGCACTGGTACAGGTTGGGGGATGAGCTGCTGGAGAGGAGCTCTGCGGAAAGGGAAAGGGACGTGGGTGTCCTGGTGGACGACAGGTTGGCCATGAGCCAGCAGTGTGCCCTTGTGGCCAAGAGTGCCAATGGCATCCTGGATGCATTAAAAAGAGCGTGGCCAGAAGGTCGAGGGAGGTGATCCTCCCCCTCTACTCTGCCCTGGTGAGGCCTCATCTGGAGTACTGCATCCAGTTCTGGGCTCCCCAGTACAAAAAAGACAGGGATCTCTTGGAAAGAGTCCAGCGGAGGGCCACAAAGATGGTGAAGGGCCTGGAGCATCTCCCCTATGAGGAAAGGCTGAGTGAACTGGGTCTGTTCAGCCTTGAGAAAAGAAGACTGAGAGGAGACCTGATCCAGGTCTATAAATATCTAAGGTGTGGGGGGCAGAATGGTGAGGACGGACTGTTTTCAGTGGTCAGTGGAGACAGGACAAGGGGAAATGGCCGGAAACTGCAGCATAGGAAGTTCCACACAAATGTGTGAAGGAACTTCTTCACAGTGAGGGTGACAGAGCACTGGAACAGGCTGCCCAGGGAGGTGGTGGAGTCTCCTTCTCTGGAGATGTTCAAGACCTGCCTGGATGCCTACCTGTGCGACCTGGTGTAGGGAACCTGCTTTGGCAGGGGGATTGGACTTGATGATCTCTGGAGGTTCCTTCCAACTCCTACAATTCTGTGATTCTGTGATTCTGTGAAACCTCAAGTATCATGTTCAGTTTTGGGCCCCTTACTACAAGAAAGATGTTTAGGCCCCGGAGCATGTCCAGGGAATAGCAATGAAGCTGATGAGGGATGTGGAACACAAGTCTCAGAGCAGTCAAGAGAACTGGAATTGTTTAGTCTGAAAAAGAGGAAGCTCAGGGGAGACTTTACCCCCCTCCCCTCTCTACAACCACTTGAAAGGAGACTGTGATGAGGTGTATTTAGCCTCTTCTTTGCACATAACCAGCAATGGGACTAGAGAGAATGGCCTCAAGTTGTACTATGGGAGATTCAGATTGGACTTTAGGAAAAATTTCTTCACAGAAAGAGTGGTCAGACACTGGAACGGGCTGCTCAGGGAGGTGGTTGAGTCACCATTCATGGAGATTTTTAAGAAATGTTTAGATGTGGTACTAAGGAACAAGGTTTAGGGGGGAAATATTGGAGATACATGGAGAATTGAGCTCCATGGTCTTTTCCAACCTTGATGATTCTGTGATTTTAGAATTCTATGAAATACAATCTTGGAGGTCCCTTCCAACACAAGTCACTCAATCATTCTATGATTCCATGATATTCTGTATGGTAAGGTAGCCTTAATTTCCTACCATTTGAGTTAAATGTCCTTTAAATTTCTCTATCCAGATCTACAAATCTCGAGCAAGAAATGCTGCTTTTCATCTTTCATTAATAAAATGAAGATGTATTTTTCTTATGCATGCAGTGATTCCTTGCCACCCAGATCAGACATTAGTACAAATGACAATGGCAACATGCCATTTCAACTTAGAAAGATAGAGTTCACAGTTCTGCTGAGATTAAATTCCCTGCTATGAAAGCCCTTCAGCCATCAATAACACAGGAAGAAAACAGTGAGATTCTGTAATTATTCTCAAAAAATCAAAGAGTATCCCCCTTTACAAATCAATACCACGTAACCTGCCAAGAGTCATTTGCATGTAATCCTATTCTTCAAAAGTTCACGGAGGTCCAAGGGAAATATATCAGTGTAGCCAGTGTAGTTCTGCAGCACATCTAACACTTACAATTCTCAAAGTGTACCTGTGAAAATAAATTGCATTACCAATAAGACAAACAAAATGTAATTGCACTGGCCAATTATAACATCATACAATGCTGCAACATTTCATCCTTACCTTTCTTATTGCAGCTTTTTTCAAAAGACTCCCTCTCACCTTGAGTCCTCCAGCCCAGTCCCTATCATTATTATTTATGAACTGTATCACAGTAGCAGAGATACAGGACAATATTCAGACTGCTCCTGCTTTTCAATTATAGTATGTGGCACCTCAGCCAATAAGAAAGGTATTTTTGTAACTAGCTTCTGGAATCAGGCATTGCCACTCACCCGTAATAAACTTCAGGTTGTAATTTACCAGAAGAAGAGCTGCAGCCTAACAGGTCTTCAAAGCAAACCAGGTATATACAGTATGTGCAGGTCATGAGATACACAAGAAGGGTCAAGGAAAGTAGGGCATCTTGTTCTCAGACTGGTGGGCCTTCAAGGAGTAGCAGATGACAGCAAGGACTCACCTTCAAAATGGAGGCATTTCTAGAACTTATCCCTGACAATTTTCTTTCCCCTTGTACTTCTCTGGGACCTTGGTGAGTGACAAACAAGACCACTATTGCTACTTTCAGTACACACGCAGAGAAGTCCCAGTGCCTGCAGCATTTCTATAATAATGCAATCAAAGTTGAGGACAGGAGAGTGAATGACAGTATGCCAGGTCAGCACTTTGGAATGTGAACTGACCCTTTCTACAGAGGGGATATGTTACAATAAGTGTATATCAGGACTTAAGAACTTCACTGCCAGGGCTCCCAAATATCCACTTGTATTGCAGGAAATAGTAGTATTATTGATGGCTTACCTTCTCTCAGAAAGCAACAGAACGAATTAAAAACTTCTTAAGTGATGCTATAAAATGGCCTTATTATGAGTCCTGAATAAACAGACAACCTTCAAAGTATAGGAAAGATATGCAAAGGCACAAATTTTGCCCAGAGAAGTTGTGGATGTCCCAGTCCTGGAGGTGTCCAATACCAGATTGGATGGGGCCCTAGGCAATCTGTTCTAGCGGTTGGCAACCCTGCCCACAGAAAGGGATTGGAACTGGATGATCTTTAAGGTCTCTTCCAACCCATGGCATTCTATGATTCTATGAAGTTGCAGCAAAGGAAATGCTGATCATATATCCATTTTCTTGCTATGAGAGTCAAACAATGTGACAGGTCACCTAGAGAGGCTGCAGAATCTTCTTTTTTGTAGACAGACAAAACATAGCTAGACACAGACCTGAACAGACTTATCTAAGACAGCCCTGCTTCAAGGTGGATTAGACTTGAAATACAGTGGTCCCATGCAACCTAGATCAGGTTGCAATCCTAAAAGCTAGGTAACAAAAGCTTATCATTTTCCTATGTCCCTATGATTCACCACTCAAGTTCCATCTTAGGGAAATGGAGACAGTACACTGACAGAAAGTGTCTCATGCCTTTGGTTTCCAGCTGGATCCCGCTCAAGCCATTGCAGGTACTGCTACCCAATTGAACACAACTGTCTATATGAAGTCCAAAGCAGGGAACATACATTTTTTTGCATGTGTCTGAGCTACCTCTGCCATTTGTGACCCAAAAAAGAAGCAGCCAACAACAGGAAGTTATGTTCTACATAAGAAAAATAATCTGAAAAAGATAAATCAGTGAAGCTATATCAAGGCCTTCTGATATCATTCTTAATCCTATCTTCCACACTGGCTGCCTAACGCCTAAATAAAATCTTTTAGAAAACAGCTTTCTCACCAGTGTTTTGAACACAGGTGACATGGGAAGTGGATAAGCTCAGGCTTTAGTATTTGGTTAGCTGTAAAGGATAATTCATTCCTCATCCAATGTACATTTCTGCATGGCCCTTCAGAAGCTAATTCTCATGTAAAGTCCAACTGTGACCCTGAGACCTAGCTCATCCTTAGGCACCACAGTGCTTACTTCGTGGCATATATTTGGTCATTCTGAAAGTAAAGCCTCCTATTTATTTCCATTTCTAACTACATCAGATACAAAGAGTGCAACACAACTTGCCAAAGCAAATTCTCAACTATAAGACACTATTTTTCAACATTTTCACAAGCAACAAACAAGAGCCTGCATGATGCACTTGTAAAAATCTGAACCAGAAGAGGTGACTGTTTTTCAGCTGCTATGATCGCATCATTGCTAAGAATATATCACCACTGCTGAAACACACCATCCACCACTTTAGTGAGCTCACATCCAGTGCTTGATCTCCATAAACATTCAGCAAATGCCAGTGAATGCCAACGGCTGCCATTTTTTTCTGCATGGAGGAATTCAGTGACACACCTTTTCTTCATATACACGTAAGGCACCAGTCTGTCAAAGTGTCCCTCTGCTGCCATCTATCTCACAACAGCAACATGTAGTGCAAAATCGATGGGAAGGTTCAATCTTTACTGCCGTACCACCAACATCTGCCTATGATGTAACCCTTGTACATATAAATAGGAGCAACAGCAATAAACTGAAAAAAAAATAGGGGAAAAATGGAAAATTAGGCTGAATATCATGGAAAATTCTCCCATGAAAACTCCTACAGTATGGCGCTGCCCACCGTAAGAAAAATCCATTGCTTCCAATAGTAAAAACAAGATTGGACTAAGCAATATAATTGAAAGAACAGTCCTGCATAGAAAAGAAACAGATTGCTTTGCCTGACATGTCTTTTCCATGTCTAATTTTGGTGGTTACAGGATGGCATTATGCATGACTCAGGAGCCCTTTTTAAGTCAAGAAATGTCTGTCATTGGAAGCTTTCTAGAAACATTAACTCCCAAAATGAAAACATCCAGTCTACATTTACAGGTTTGACATTTCAATAACCACCTGGAAATATTAGCTATTTCACATACCACTTGCCTTCATCCGATTTTATGTAAAAATAACTTCTTTAAAAACATTTTTGATATATATTTTGGTGTTGCATTCCAAATCTAAAATACAGTGAGAGAGAGAAAAATGACCTTCAGTGACTGTTAATTCTCTGACCATTTGCCTGGAATTCACATGATACGTTTCATAATATTCATTTTAAAATCACAGTAAGCTGCACATCTCTTCCTGGGAAAGCTGAATTTAGTATGAGAGGTGATGAGAAGTATTCAATTTTATTATGAGATTAAAAAATAACTACAATGAAGTTTAGAAAAAATAAACAGCTTTGAATATTTGAGTGGTTGAATATTTTTTGTGTATTATTTTCTAATTTATGTAACATTTTGATGTTGCACAGTACTCCTTTTCTTCACCCCATTCTTCCCTCCCACCTTCAAATGGAGTAACAATTCAATAGAATTTAAAGAGCTTTTCTTGTTCTCTAAGAATGACATGCTGAAGAGGAACAGATTTCCTTGACAATCACAGCTCCACAAAGGACTCTTTTACAACTAGCAGAGAAAGAGTGGAAATTTTTCCATACGTGGAAACAGAAATACCTTTTAATGGCTCCCTGAGAATGTTTTGGTTTTGATCAGCACCACCCCTGGATCCAGATACACATGCAAAAGCACTGTTCACCTTCTCCTTGTACTGCTGAATGAGTCATCCTGCCAAAAGGCGGTTTGAAGCTGGCTGGACCAATGCAAACCGGTAAGGCATTTCCTGCAGTGGCTGGATGTCAGCAAAACTGATCGAGTCAGGGTATTCCTGAACCACCCTGCAGCTACTCCCCGCTGCCAAAATGACCCCATGAATCTGTGAAGCATAAGGCAGGACAGCCCCAAGGATGCTACCAGCTCCAGAGAGTTCCTGGCAGAGCTCTAGAAGAAAATGGTAAAAAGAGCATGAATAAACTGTTTTTGCTTCTCTTTTGATGACTAACCCCACTTTGGCATAAAGGATGAATTTAACTGTAAATATCATGTCATTCCTATTACAAGGAAAGGAACGGAAGAAAATTTTCTTCTGCTAGCCTGGAAACGTATAATGCTGTTCTGTCTCACTTAAGAGTTTTTACCTCTCCTTCCAGTTCTTTCTTTTTTCTGTTCAATTGCCAGGCAGAGAGAGTAAGATCACTAATGAACCACAGCTTCTGTTCAGGTCATTAGCTGTACCAGAGAGAAAGTTAATGAACCTTAGTATATAAAGACAAAATCAGGTTTTCTTTAATAGTTTCCATACCAAGAGCATCATTTTCTGTTAGTGTAATCCCTGGATGATTTAGTTTTGAGTCCCTTTTTTTCACTCCAGCCTAGTTCTGGAGGAACAGCACGACAGAGAACATCTGGTCATTAGGCACGTACAGATGATGTTCAGTTGCTGTGGAGGAAACACCAGAGGTAGCCAGAGAGGGAGGGGAAAGTAAACCACCTAGCACAAGAAAGCCTTCAGGGGAAATCAAAAATAAAAAGTGGCAGCTTGCTGAAATATTGTCTCACACAGTCACTTCAAAAAAAAAAATAAAATAAAACACCAAATAAAAATTATAATTAAAAAAGAATCTCTGGGCCCCTCTTGTGCACTGAGACTATCTTGTCCTTCTATGTTCTTTCTCCACTTGTAGACAAGCATTCAAAACTCAAAGTTTCATACCCCGGCATCTTACCTGAGTGATTTTAAAGGCTTACGTGTACTTATCTTTC
The DNA here is from genome assembly GCF_019238085.1 of Lagopus leucura. Classification (NCBI taxonomy): domain Eukaryota; kingdom Metazoa; phylum Chordata; class Aves; order Galliformes; family Phasianidae; genus Lagopus; species Lagopus leucura. The sequence continues at coordinate 1,064,611 of NW_024962252.1, read as the reverse complement.
ATAGTGCCTCATGGGGATAAGAAAGTTCTACTCCCATCTTAAGAGGTTATTTATGTTTTTCCAAGCAAACCCTGGCCAAGCAGGACACATTTTCTGCTAGCTCTCTGACATCTTAATAAGAGGGACCACTCTTTTCTTCTTCACAGCACCAACAGGACCAAAAGGATAAAGCACATCCCTAAAGAAGTTAACTTCCTCCTGGAAATGTTTTGTTTTCAGTAGGAAAGAAACTTACTTGACAAGTTACACAAATTAAATCTGTGGCACTATGACAATGAGTGAAGAAAATATACCTCAGAAAGTCCTATGGAAGTATGTTCGTATGTCCAAAGCTTAGGAATATGGAATAGGAATACCCTTTAGGCTCAAGAAGTCCCCTTTCCTTGTGACTGAATAAACTCTGCTGATGAACACTCTTTGTTATTTTTTTTTTATAGTTTTTTTTACCCAGGACTCCTCCCAGGACACAAGTTGTGTTGTTACCCTTTTTATGGTTACAAAACCTATGTTATTTTTGAATCTGGATTTATTCTTGAAACAGTTACAACTATTGATCTGTTTGTATAATTTGCATTCTATGCTACAAACAGTCTGTAATCAAAGTGTATGAGGAAATGAAGCACCATATAATCTAAGAAATGTGGATTGATGTAGTCCATCGTCCCTGCTCCCACTTAAATTTTCAGTTTCATGTATTTTCCCCTCCCAGAGAGCTGCTTCCTCCATCCCAGAATTAAGTAGATAACATATACAAGATTAACATGCAAAATAAACCTTTTCATTCCTTTAAACAGATCCTGATTTCAGAACAAGTTACTCCACAACAGCTATCACTGGAAATAGTCTTAGAATCATAGACTCACACAGGTTGAAAAGATCCTCAAGACTATCAAGTCCAACCATCACCCTCACTCCCCAAGTCCCATTCCTTGGTGCAAAATCCACGTATCTCTTAAATATTTTCAGGAAAGGTGACTTCACCACTTCTCTGGTCAGACCATTCCAATATTTTACCACTACCTCTTTGAAGAAGTTCTTCCTATTGTCCAATCTAAGACTTCAGAAGCACAACCTGAGAGTGTTTCCTCAAGCCCTATCACTTGTCACTTGAGAAAAAAGACAGACAGCCACTTTCCTGAAACCTCCTTTCAGGTAGTTCTGGAGAACAGTGAAGTCTCCCATCAGTCTCGTTCAGACCAAACAGTCCCAGTTCCCTCAGCCACTCATCATGCCTCTTACTTTCTAGTCTCTTCACCACCTTCATTGCTCTTCTCTGCATGCGCTCAAGCAATTGTAATGAGGGGCCCAAAACTGAACACAACTCAAGATGTGTTCTCACCAGCACCACATACAAGGGAACAATCCCTTCCCTAGTCCTGCTGGCCCCACTAATATGGACCAGGATGTCATTGGCCTTCTTGGCCATCTGAGCAGCCAGCTCGTGTTCTGGCTGCCAACAATCACCCCAAGGTCCACATCTACCAGTCATTTTTCCTCAAGCATAATCACTGCATGGAGTTGTTATGACCCAAGTGCAGGACCCAGCATTTACTTTGTTGAGTATCATGCAATTGGCCTTCATCCATCAATCCATTTTGTCATAGAATCATAGAATGGCCTGGCTTGAAAAGGGCCACAATGATCATCTGGTTTCAACTCCCTGCTATGTGCAGGGTCACCAACCACCAGACCAGGCTGCCCAGAGCCACATCCAGCCTGGCCTTGAATGCCTGCAGGGATGGGGCATCCACAGCCTCCTTGGGCAACCTGTTCCAGTGCCTCACCACCCTCTGAGTGAAAACCTTCCTCCTAATATCTAACCTAAACCTCCCCTGTCTCAGTTTAAAACCATTCCCCCTTGTCCTATCACTATCCACCATCACAAACAGCTGTTCCCCCTCCTTTGTATATGCTCCTTTCAAGTACTGGAAGGCCACAGTGAGGTCTTCTCCAGAGCCTTCTGTTCTCTTATCCCAATCCCTCCGCAAATACTTCCTACCTTCAAGCAAACCAACTGTTTTCTCTAACTTGATACTGCCTGCAAACTTACCAAGGATGTACTAGACCCTCTCATCCAGATCACCGATGAAAATGTTAAATAAAACTGGTCCCAAGTCTGAGCCATTTTACATGTCTTATGGATATTATGCTTACAGTCTACAAATTGTATTATTATCTAATAACTCCTACCAACACTAAATACACTGAGGTTGCATCTTGTTTCACGGCATACTTGGAATTATATTTACTGTTTCAGCCTAAATCTTTGCAGCCCAGCAAACCAAACAGTTACATTCCTCATTCAATTTTCCCCCCTTAGTGTGTAGCTTTGAATTACAGCAGAAGAATCATTCTGCTTTCCAACTTGTTCTAGCCCTGAAATGCTGTAAACTCAGCATTAGACCAGTGGAAATAGTGAAGAAGGAATCTGACTGCCTTTTCTCTTTTATTTTCCAGCTTCTTTCTTCTTATCTATTTTCGATAATAAAAAGCAAAAGGTTGGGAAAGCCTAACTGATAGTACTTGCATACAAGCATCATTCCACTAGCATTAGTTTTTCATCAGTATTTCTCTAGAGTAGCTAAGCATGGTATTTTTATCCAAAGGCAATTTACTGGTACAGAAAAAGTACAGCAGACAATGCATTCCTACTCTATTATGCATGAACACCCGGTATGTACTCAACTTTCCATCTTATTTATCGCATTGTCATTAAACTTGTGTCACTATTACTGTTCTTTAATACACTTCAGAATAGTGCGTTCTTATCAGGTCTCCTCTTTCATCTACCGATCTAATAATATACTTCTTAAACATTTTGGTGATTTTAACACAAACAAGCAAAAAATGTTTGGGCAAAGCATTCTCAGGAAAATAATGTTCACGTTTCAGCATAAACAAGAGCTTTCCTTTTTTTCAAGTTAACTTAATGGTTCAGCACTGCTGACAGAATCATTCAGTGGTACCCAAGCTAGAGAGGTGCAAACTAATTAAAACTCATGGATACAGAGGCTTCATTGACAAATATTTATGAATATTTATGGGTTTTTAGTGAGAACCACTGTGCTGCATCACATGAAGAAACGTTTGGAGTCACAAAAAAGCACATTATGTTTAGAGCAGCATACTGAGAGAGGTACCCCCGGGCTCTATCTGACCTGGTGTGCTAAAAGTGCCAAGGATGCCACAAGGACAACGGAACTCAGCTGCCCACGTGGTGAAATGCCAGGTGAATCTCAGGCATGATTTTGGCTCAGAATAGCAAACTGCCTTCCATAAAGGAACAGAACGTAACTATTCCTGATACACAGTCCATAGATAAATCCTCCTGTTTCAGAGGGAGAGAGAGTTTAACAGCATTTTTGCTTGTGTACCACAGAACAGTCCCAGGCATGTTTAATTTATTAGTATAAACAGTGGATGGTAGTCTCCAGCTCCTGTCAGATAAGATGGTGGTTGTCAGACTTGCTTGGATTTGCTTCCTTCAAAATGTTGTGCAGTGTCAGAGCTGCACGACATCCAAAATTATATCAGGTGTTTGAAGACAAAGGGGATGCAGGATTTGGGTGATATGTTTAACTAGGGCTCATCACACCGTTTTATCATTTTATCATTTGTCAGTACGGAAGAGGAAGCATGTAAAAAATCACTGGAATGAGCAAGGAGGATGAATAAATTAAGTGAATTAGCATGAACAAGGCAGCTCATAATCCAATTGGAGAAGGTGATTATATATCATACTCTGCTAAAGAGAAAACACAGGCAGGAAGGACTCAATGTGGAAACACAAACTCCTCTGCTTGAAATAAATTTGTGGGCAGAAAAATGAATTCAGAACAACATTTTATTAGCAGAATTTGCCTCAACTACTCTCTAATAGATCTAATCAGTGCAGGAGATGAGGACAGGAACCATGTTGTTATTTTCCAGGATGGTGAAGGCATTGTAAACAAGGGAAATGATTGAATATTTTTCACCTTGTTAAGCCTCTTAACAAGCTAGCTGATTATATACTGTACCTTTAAAAAGCAGCAGATAGGGAGACAGTCAAGTAGGAGAAAAATAACTAGTGGAGGTTGTATGAACTTTAGTGACAATAGCAGATATGTGGTAAAAGTGCCAACTCTGACTGCATTTCCAACATGAACTGTGGTTTTTAGTTACAAAAGTGACCACCATATTAAATTTTTGAGGCACTAGATGAATCATCTCTCTAGAGAAATGCATTATACTAATAGAAATGGGGATTTCAATTCAGAATGTGACTTTGCAACACCTATGCAACATTGTTTTTCTTCTCAGCTTTTATTTTTCCAAAAGTTACATTTATTTTAACATTTCAGTGTTGAGCAGCCATGATACACTGATTGGCAAAAATAACGTTGGAATCTGGTGATCTCTGAAACCAATAATTCATATAATCACCAGGAACAGTACTAATATTAATAATCAGGACAGTCAGCATCATTACCAGGATGGCAGAGGCAAAAGGCCAATGGCAATTGGGCTATATTCTCCTGAACACTGCTCACTGAGTGTTGAAGGACAAAGTCCAACTTTTGTTGCTAGATGTCTAATAGAGAAGGTAACAGAAAAGGTAGGTTATGGTGCTGTTTTCAATGTTTGCCCTGAAGACCTCATATATTTATACGATATTTATATATAATGCATATACATATCTCATTCAGCCCCTGCAATAGGACTCAGTTCATTCAAACAGCTCTACATTGTCACAAGTCTGCAGTATAAGCTCTTCTTGACCTTGGTTCCTCTGAGCACTTTGTACATCACATGGTACTTGTACCCAGAGATTCTTCTCTGAATTCTCTAGAAGTAACAAGAGCAAAATACACATGTGAGGTGCATTACATGAGATGAGTGCCACTGCAGAAGAGTAGGAGGTTTGGTTTCAGTCATTCATTCTAGTAGGTACTGGCTTTTTTAAAATTCCTGAATCATGACAACGTCCATATTTTCTGTCAAAACACAGAGCCAAATTCTCAAGCAAAGTGCAGCCAGAAGCTTCTCTTACATACAGCAGGAGAGGTATTTGTTTACTGGGTAAGGACTTGGTACCATATATTAAAGATATAATAATATTTAATTGAAAAGGTTTCATAAATCTTGAAATATTTCCAACCATGAGTCAAGCCATGAAAACGATGAGATTGGCTTAAAATTATGTTCTGTTGGTTTTTGTTGTTGATGGTGGGGTGTTTTTTTTTTTTGTTTTGTTCTGGTTTGGTTTTTTTTTTTGCAACTTAGTACACACAGTCCTCCTCTTCCCCTCCCAAGTTCCTCTCCATGAAGGAAACGTTTTAAACACGTTACACTTTAAAATTACATCTGAGTTTCTCATACAATCTCCCAATTCCTCTGTCTATAAGAAAAACATTCTAAAAGTCAGGAATGTCTCTCCTTCCTCCCAAGAAATCAGAGTCATCGTGTTCAAACTGCCTGTCAGCATTAGGCCTGGTGGGTCCTATCTCCCAAATTGTTCTCAGATACTGTTTGGAAAAATATTCAGTGCTTCAGTATTCAGTGTTTGAAGTTAATCCTAACTGATAAGCCTTTGCTCACAATGGCTGTGCTACTTTCTATTACTTACACAAATGGTCCTTTAGGCTATTTTTATTCAAGGAAATGAAGGACATTCAGAATTTGAGTTCAAGCATTGCCCTACACCCATCTTTCCAAGAATACTTACAAGGTACCCCAAACCTTGGCATAGTTTTGTTTCATTCAGATTAATATTCTTGCAGGTGATTTCTGCTCACAGACAGGTTACAGGTCAAGACTGATTCCCAACAGACTGGGATCTGGATGTTGCCAAATATCTTTTTTTTTTTTTTTTTTTTTCTTTATGGGAAGAGATTTTTCTTATTGCGAACATGGGCCTGTAGATCTGAAAGTCACATATGCTTTATTGTGCGTAACTGCAGTTATTAAGACAAATAAACTATCACGTGAAGCAGGCCAATTCTAAATGAAAAAAAAAAAAAAAAAAAAAAAAAAGGCAAATATTGTGTTCACATTACTACGTACATGAATGCTAGAGCACAGAACAATACTTTAAACAGCCATAAAAGTTGTTTTTATTTCAGCATCTTTGTACAAAGGTCTTCTGTTAACAATTCCCAACATTTCCATGAATATGAAAATCTCATTCTGGAGAGGAGCTCTCCCTAACCACCTGCAATTATCCGCCTTTGAAAGCTCTCTAATTCCTCAGTTCTTCAGTTTTCAATAAAAAATTTGTAACCATGAGACTGAAAATAGGAATACCATTGGTGTGGATGGTTCACTATCTTCTGGGATAATGTTCTCCAGCATTCAGCTTGCCCTTGAACACAGAGCACTTCCTCCTGAGGACAGCTGCTGGAATTTAAGTTCACTGCTTTTTATTCTACGTGCTATAAACACACAGAACTGTTTATTTCATTTCATCCATGCAGCAACATTTTATGTATTGGAAGGTTGTTTTCAGATCATCTCTTTAGCCCCTATCAGTCTTTTCAAGATAAGACAAACCCATTTTTCCAAGCTTGCAGGCTTATTTTAAAATTTTCATTTCTTTCTTCTGGATATTCTTTAATAGATCCACATCTTGCCTGAAGAGTGGTGTCCTGTCAAAAGCTTATCAGCCCTGAGGAGAAGATTACAGCTTGGACACAACATTCCCGTTTACAGAACTCAGAGTAATAGTTACTTCACTTGAGCAAGTTAAACTTTCAGTCCCCACTGAAATATTTTACATGATAATTTTATTATCATTGTGTTTAGTGAATGCACTTGGCTATTTCTCTTCGTCTATATGCTAAACTATCAGATTCTGTTCCTACCTGCATTGTGCTACTGCTTTTATTCCTAAAAGCTTATGGTATTTTCTTCATTCTGTATGATGCCAGTTAAATGTTCATGTTTTGAAATGTATCATTTTTCTAAGTCTCTATGCTTCTAATTCAATGGTGCAGTTCATTGCAAAAGTATTATTTCATTAAAATATTTTGAGATCATTTTTTCTGTTACATTTCCTTTCCAACAGGCCTTTCAGACCAATAGATGGAAGAATTCTTCTTTTAAAATTTTCTATTTACTTCCTTCTACTCCTATAAATCACAGTTCTTTATAGCATTTCATGATTTTGGTCACCATCCTTTTCCCAACCAGTTCTTTCCAGTAATCAAGATTCAATCTACAAGAGTCTTTTTCCCTCTACTTGCTCTGCCCTTAGTATTAATTCTTATCACCAATAAATTTAAATAAGCCTTTCTTTTTTTATGTTCCTGTATTGACTGATGCATGGGTAGTTTAAATGTCCCATCAATGTTAATTACCGAGCATAGAATGAGTCTATGAGTTAAAGGTCCCTGGGTCTCTGGGTTTTGATTTAGCACACAGCTTGCTTCCTGGAACATCAGTGCTACCAGTAGACAGATACTGCTAGCCACTCCAAAAGAGTCATTTTCTAGACATTCTTATCTTTGTTTTCCCTGAGAACAGGCAAACTTCATAGACTTTGAGATATCAGACATTCTTCTTCGTTTGTTTGAGCCCCTTTGTTGAAGGGAAAAATGTAGCTGAGAATACAGTATGGTATGCTGACATTTCTACCAGAAGTACTTCAGTCTACTGCTTACTGGGGTGCTCCAGGAGGGCAAAATGAAGATGGACAGAAACAGAGGTAACAGAAGAGAAATGGAATGGAAGGGAAATAATAAACTAAAAACAAAACAACAGAACAAAACAAAACAAAACAAAAAAGAAGAAAAAAATTAAAGAGACTATTAGAAGGCTGAAATCAGAATATAATTATTAGGGGAAGTAAGCGTTTTCTTCCTAACAGTATTTACATAAGTAGAATGTCTCAAAAATTGATTCAGTCCTGCAGGATTCAGGTTTTCCTTCCACTTTCTCTCCTATTTCTGTGGGTACATCCTTAAAAACTCAATCACCCAGCTTTCAAATAGTTTAAAACAATGTTTTTTTAGATTCCTGGAAATTCATCTTTTCTCGCCTGCCTCCATTTTCCACAGCCCTCGGATAAATTAGGATATGCTTCTGTTGATATTTTAAGAGTTTGGCCTCCTTGAATATCTGAACCTCTTACTCAACAGCTTGCTGCATTCTCAATAGTCTAACATATGGATAGACAGGAATCTGTAACAAAAAAAAAAAAAAAAAAAAAAAGGCTTAACCTGTTTTAAATATAATTCTGTTGTACAGTGCTGTTCATTGTGCCTGAAGTTGAAGGAACAAGCCAAAAAGAAGGTCATTCATACCAAATTATCTCTATAGGCTTACATAAATTTGCTCAAAATGATGCAGAAACATAGAAATAACGTCTAAAAGGCCACTGTATGCAGTTCTGTGTCTAATTTTTGTAGGAACCTGGTTACTAACATGTAACTGTGAGTTGTTCCAATACATATGGCAAGAATGAGCAGGATCATATGGTTTGTTTCTCATTAACTTAAAATGAAATTATTTTAATCAATTAACGTATTGTAATTTCTCCAGAGGTATACAAACAATGTGGAAGAAATAAGCAGACTATACATATGCCAAATGGAAAACAAGGTAATACAGGAAATATTAAAAATGCACACAAGAGGGATATAAGCACACAAAAACAGAGAGTAGAAATAATAGAACTGGCAATGAGCAAGGAAGGCAGCAAAGGGAGGTTGAATATTTTTGGTTATTATCATTCTGTCTTTCCAGTGACAGCGTCTCACATGTGCTGTCATGAACTAATGAGAGTGGAGGCAGCTATAATGCTGACCCAGCCATAGGTAGATGATTCATAATGAAATTACATCTGCATATGGAAAGGTGTCATAGCTATCAGCGAAATCTTCAAGCTGAAACAGTTTAAGATACCACACTTCAAGAAAACAGAAACTCCGCATTGAAATAAGAAGTTGTCATTAAGTGTAGGTCTGAGTGAAATGGAACAGACACATGTATTGTGTAATTTGAACATCCCACCACAAAATAAATTCCTTATTTTCCACTTAGAAGTTGGAGTGTAGGGTCTTGTAGGGACACGTGCAGTAGGATTTTATCTGCTAGATGAGGTTCAGGAAGCAGTTTGGACATGCTACCACGACCCATCTAGAGATAAATAACATACAGGGAGCCACAGGCTAACTCAACTTTAGCATATTTAGTCCCCATATTCATGAATGAAGACATTTCAAGCTGCTTAAGATTATTCCAGCTCTCTATGGAGTCAAACTTTCAGGTGCTCCAGTTATAGGTTGCTCATATTGTACTCACAGAAGTTAAACCCTTCTTCCATCTTTTTTTTTTTTTTACATTTCTGAGAAAATTCCCATAAAGTCTTTAATTTCAAAAAACACAGGATTTCAGCATGATGTAAGATCCATAGAGTTTTAAATTCCAGACCTTTTATACTGCTGCAAATAATTCCTTGTTTGTTATAGAAGAAAAATAGTATTAAACTAGATCTACACTAGTGAACTGATCAGAGGCAGGGAGCTTTCCTGGAATTCAGTCATCCAAACTGCTAAATCTGTAGAACAATCCCTGGGATAGTTTGGTTTGTGCCAACAAGACAAATCCCAACAAATTTATAAATGCAAGCTGGCAGTTGGAAGAGTCCAGGGCTGAGCTTCAATAGGTAAGGTGGATGTCACCACCCTGTTCTGGAGGCTAAGAGGATAAAACAACACAAATGTTGCTGAAGCAAGCCAGCTGGATATGTGGTGAAAGAACAGCCCAGCATTCACTTGCTGGAAGACAAGCAGTTCTGGATAGACTTTCCCCGTGATGTATATCCACTGAAGCAGAAGGTAACTCAAAACCTGCCAGTGCGCAGAATTATGTGCAAAACTTACTCTTATTTATTTGATATCTTTGTTTATAAAATTAAAATGAGTTATCAAGCCAAGGAGTGGGAAAATTACTTATTCACCATAGCACAAAGATAGTGAATAAGAAACAACGAGGAACTGATGAGTTTGTCAATAGTCCATTACCTGGAAATGTTTTGTCCAATTGATTCAGCAAAAATGTACCACAAACTTCCCGTGCATTTTTCTCCTCTGTATTCAACATCTTCCCTCTTCCCTGTTTTATCTCCTTTCCTAACATTCAAAACATTTTTAAAGTGGATGTTCAGTCTGTTTCCTTAGCTCACTTTAATCCTATCCCTAAAGAAGGTAAAAGACAAAATAATATTGGGTTAAGATATGAGGAAGAAGAAGGGGCAGCAAGAACTGAGCAAGAGGGAGACTGACTGAGAAAAGAAGAAAAAGTAAGGAAGCCCGTCTTTTGACCAGTCTTAGTTTCAAGGCGTACTTGAAAGTGAACAGCGAAGAGATTTTGCAGATGTGTTCAGAAATAGCAGTTGTTAAACACAGAGACAAGGAAGGGAGATGTAATGGAATGAATGAAAGACAAAAGGGAGGTGGGCAGGCACTGGACCTCCAGCCCAAGTTTTGTAAATGGAAGGAAGACTGATATAGAATGGAAGATTTATATAGAGCCTGGTAATTTTTCTTGAGATCTATGAACAAATTTTACAGTTCAAAGAGGCTGCATTTAGTTTATTTATTTGCTTTCCTATGATGTAGTGTCTTCACATTTCCCCATGTCCAGGAAGTAAATATGGAAGCAGAAAATGTTGGTATGAATTAAGCAACCATCACTTGTGTTTTTCCTACTCCTGAAGTTAGATAGTAAGCCCCTATTCGTAGCATCTGCGATGCCTTGATGCAATCTAGCAAAGTGAAAGCAACCGAGAAGGGAAAATAAATCTGTAATACCTGCTGTGAGTTACTGGAGTGGAAAGAAAACCCTCTTCATCTGCTTTTCTCCTGAAGTGCGTGCATCTCCTCATTCTTGTAACAGATGACTCCGAGCTGTGCTCTCACCTCACCAGAAGCACAGCCTCCTTCAGGCAGCAGGAAATGATTTTTGCAGCCCTCACTAAGCGCTGGCAGATCCTTTGTCAAACACCACAGGAAAAGAAAGCCATCCCTGTAAAGGATACACACGCAACACTTCCCCTCCTTTATTTGATTTATTTATTTGTTTTTAACTGCGATAGTGGGAAATGGTGGAACTTGAGGGAAACCCCAATTCAGTTTGTTGCGGGCTTGTTTATCTGTGACTCAGGATGAAACATGGAGGTGGAAATGCACAAAGTGGACAGCACTTTCCTCATTAGGAAAGAACAGGCTCCGCCTGCAGCCAGTGGTGCCTTCCTGCAGAAGAGAGATGCCCAGAGTATTGACATCCTTTGTGAAATAAGTAACTGGTAATCGAACAAAATTAAAGTAAGATATCCTGCTGAAACTCGATATTTAAAAATAGAATAAAAAGAAATGCTGAATATCCAAGCAGACTTTTTGTGGAGGAGTATCAGACAGTCTGTGAACTCAAATTCAGGCTTCATTATTCCGGAAAAAAAGTTATGTCTAAAACTAGGTCTACATGAGCTGAATAAATTTTGGGAACCATTTCACTGTCATTGGAAGTACTTAATTTATTAAAAAATAAAGCTACAACCTTGATGTAACTCTGACTAAATTATAATGGGAGTAAAATTGTCGAATGTTCTTTAAAGATTTGAGTATCTTTTTATTATGGACTCTCAATTAGTATTTAGGATAATCTTCAAGAAAAGGACAGAAAGAAAACTCACTACCTGCTCGATTTTAGGGCAATTGTTGAATGAGTGAAACTCATTAGGCAAATAGGGATTATTCAAACTGCTAATTAATATATCATCTGGCCACACCTTCATTAATAAGGCAGTAGAGGACACAAGTTGAGCATGACAGGTAACACATGACTATTTATTATTTGGAATATGTAGTTTTTATTTATACTTCGAAGGTACAAAAATGAATATCTCTACTTTTGGGGATATTTCTTGCTAGCTGCGTCCCTCCTCAAGACTGCAAATGTTTACAAATGTTTCCATACTATTTAAAGCAGAGTCATGTGGAGACGTTCATGTGAACTGTGAACAAAACAGCAGCAGTTTTGCTGTGTTAGTGCAGGGTTAATTAGTGCATGCAGAGAACTGTGCCAATGCAGCTAATGTCTTTGTACAACTCTGGTGCTGGATGGAGCATAGTCAGACTCTACTTGGGTTCTCCACACAAAACTGCACCCTTTTTAGTGTTTATCCTGCCCAAGGAAATCAATCAGATTGAGCTGGATAAACTGAGGTGTCATATGTAAGATTTATGTGCTGCTTCTATTGCATTCACAAAGGCTGCAAATCTGCACCTAGTTCCTTGGAGAATGTTTTGAGCAAAATATAATAATAATAATAATAATAGTAATAGTGATAATAATAATAATAGTAACAACATAGAATGCAAGACTATTAAAGCAAGCATGAATCAATTTTACTTGCTTAATGCATACCAGACAGTGCTGAAGGTAGACATGATAAGTTTTCTACTATGCTAACAGATGGTGCAAAAAAATGAAATTAATCAACTGATTTCTATGTCCACCAGAAATAAGATAGAAATTAATTGAATTAAATGGCAGCCAGGGGCATAAGATATTAGGAAGTACTAGGAAGGGAAAAGTTACAGATTTTAATACATTATGAAAAGAAGACCTCAACTCATCATCTCTGGACAAGATGAATAGACATCAGTGGGGCTGGTTAAAAAACTTACATTATGATACTGAGGCTAAATGGGCTAACAGGAAATATGCATATTTATTGCAACTGTATGGAACACTTTTGAAGATTAGGAGTGAAACCATTACTTCAATAAATAAGCAGAATTATTGTTGGCTCCAAATCCCATCTAGCTCAACATAAATAATTGTACAAAAGACATTAGTTCTGTGGTGCATACTCTTCTATGGTAGCCACAACTAGTAAACTTCATGTTGTTTTCAGTGTTTATAAAATTGAGGCCAAGTTAGGGAGGAACAGCTGTAAACAGTAACAAACAGCTAGGTTTTAGCATTTATACAACAATCCTTTTTTTCCCCCCCTTTTTGATTAGCTACCTTTAATGTTCTTCCATTTCACAAGCACATTTATAACTCAGTCAGTGGCTTCTGTCTAGCAGAAAAATTGAAAGAACATGCATGCTGAAGCCTATAAATATGCTGCCTGCATTGCTATTGCCAAATGCCTACATAAGTTAGAAATCTTTTGTTTGTGCATGTATTGATAGATCATTAGATTTAGGGTGGCTCACTTATTTTTATATGCAGATTTGTACACTAAATAGCATGAATAAGGATATGTCTTAAATATATATATAAAGGACCAACCCTCAGGAAAATTTTAAAAGCTAAGATGTACTGTATCCACGTCTACTGTCATCAGAGGAATAAGGACTTAATGTAGCAGAACTAGTCAGAAGTGACCTTCATTCAATCTCACTGCAGTTGAAAAATGTACAAGGATTTTGTTTTTCTCAGATCGCAAATGCAAAACACAACCTAGTGTTCCAAAGTAGTGCCATTTGACGGAAATATTCATAGAGTCATAGAACATCTTGTGTTTGAAGGGCCATTGAGGATCATCCAGTTCCAATCCTACTGCCATGAGCAGGGCTGTTACCCTCCAGATCAGGTGCCCATGGCCTGATCCAACCTCGCCTTGAACACATCCAAGGAACTTCTCTGGGCAGCCTGTGCCAGTGCTTCACCATCCTCTGAGAGAAGAATTTCCACCCCACCTCTAATCTCAAACTCCCATATTTTAGCATAAAGTTTTTTCCCCTTGCACTATTCATATCAGATCATGAAAGAAGTTGTTCCCCTTCCTGCTTATAAGGTCCCCTCAAGCTACCAAAATCTGTCTTGTCAGCACTTGACTCAGTTCCCATACTTAATGATACTCTGTGTTTTATTTCCTTCCGTAAGTGGATTTCCAAGAAGCAAGTTGCCAGAGCTATGATGAAATGCCATCTTCATGCACTTTGAAGATATGAATACTTGAATTGAAATCAGCTCAGTGAGAACTGAAAATTGGATCTTATTTTCAGATTTGGAAACAAGGAAAACAAGGACTGACAAGATTGCTTTCCTCATTAATAACTCACTTTCTATGTCTTTTACTTTTTAAATGCATTCTTATTTCCTTTTCTATTTTGGCATAACCTCTCACTTTATCCTTCCTATGTTTCATTTCTCCCCATTTCCCTTACCTCAATGCTTTGTTTCATTTCCTTATTCCTCCTTCATTACTGCAGTTCTTCTCATTTCAAAAGAGTACTCCATTTTGTACTTATGGTATTATGTAAACTAGACCAGTAATCGGGAGACCAGGCTCTAAATACAACATGGAAATCCCTGATAAGGCAGAGTAGAATGAACATTTGTATTACATTAATGTCTTTTGTATTATAATAAGAAAAATATTATGTTAGTGCACAATGCACAGTATTTTGGTTATACACTCTATTGGTCACTAATCCAATGTGAAGGTCATACACAAACCATTTATTAGCTTTTACTGTTACTTTCTGCATTGTATTGATAACCCAGCTTCTGACCCAACCTTTTACTTCGTTATTCAGTTTATATTGTAATTGAGGGCTTTTTTGAAAAGGAATAAAGGAGAGGAGAGGAGAGGAGAGGAGAGGAGAGGAGAGGAGAGGAGAGGAGAGGAGATGACA
>NW_024962252.1:926198-1049875 GCF_019238085.1 Lagopus leucura | reverse complement strand
AGGAGAGGAGAGGAGAGGAGAGACTTAAATATCTTTTTTCTTGTTTCTATGTAGTCTGATTTATTGCAAGGTATTTTCCATTCCACATCTTATGTTATTTAAGATATTAAAATTTGCTGTATCATTTTTCAAGGGTTTTAATACTACAGTTGAAAATTAAAAAGAAGACCAATAACAATGAATTTCAGCTATACAGCTGTCAATGGGGCATGTATATTCCAGGAAGCCAGGAATAATAACACTCTTGGAACCTATGATCATCTTTAATTTGAAAGGCTCTCTGAAATTAAACACATTCAAGACAGAATTCTGACCTAGACTTATCATGCTGAAATGACTGTGTTCACTGTTTTTCCTCATGATGAAACCCTTTCTGGATATTTTCCACTATGAAAATAATTTCCAAGAAAAATGTTGAGTTTGAGCAATAGCTAAGGAGCCTGACAGATACAATCTTTTAGTTAAATTCTGTTTTGTTTGCTACTGGTCCAGTCCTTTCCTGTATTTGATAATAATGGGTGCCTAGCTCTTCTCAAACAAAGGACAATGTATTGCTTCCAAAGAATTAACATTTATGTCCAATTGTCTGTACCAATACTCTGAACAATTAATTATTAATGTGATTTAGAAAACCATGTTCACAATTTTACTTTTGTCCCTTATTTCAAAAATGACTCAAGTCTTTCAGCAATGCTTCTCACCAAGCCCTTATTTTTACTTTAGTATCTCAAAGAAGGTTTTGAACTTACTGCTTTTTATTTGCTAAATTACTTTGGACCCAAGAAATGTCTGTAAGAACAGGTATATGACACTCCATTTCTATTATACATATAATTAATACAGATACAACATCAGATGTAGGACCACCAAGTTTACAGAACCAAGCATACAACTTAATCTCAAAGCTGTCTGAGCATGTAACATGCATTCTGGAGTCTCATATAATTAAAGTTTTAGAAAATAAATGATACATAATGTGTTCAACAAAGATCCTGCCAGTCTAGGTCACCTACTATGTTTTGTCTATGTCAGCTAGATAAATAAGACACATTAGATTTCTTCCATCTGTAGTTCAGCAAAATACAATGTCATATGAAGATGTAACAGTGGTTAGAAAGATGGGAATTAACAAAGAATAATTCCTGAGCTGAGTGAAAAATTGGCTAGTAGAGAAACACTGTAAAAGAAAAATCAAGCCTGATGGGAGATAACAAATGGTTGGATCAATCTTATAAATTTTTGTATAAATAACCTTGGATTTAAATTTAAAAAAAAAAAAAAAAAATAAAAAAGGATTAATATGAAAAGCTAAAAGGCATTGTCAATACTAAAGAAGATGAGGGCATTTCACAAAAAGAACTCCATGGCCCTGAGGATTGAAATAAGTGTAATTAAATTAAATTAAATTTATAATAAAAAAAAAAGAAGGTCACTGGGGACTATGAACAAGAACTTTTGATATTGACTAGGAACTCATCAGTAATAAGTGACTGAAAAGAGAGACACAGGTGTGTACACTGATCACAGGATGACTCTATGCTAGCAAGGGATGGAAAAACTCAAATGCCATCTTGCAGTACATTAATCGAGACGTTTCCAGCTTGAAGCACTGATTCCACTACACTCAGCTTTGATTAGACATAATTTGTAATAATGTGTACAGTTCAGGTCATGTATATTTTAAAAAGATATGAAATTGGAATAAAAAGAAACAAGGATCATTAGGACAATGTAGGGGGTGGAGATCTTAACAGAAAACAAAAGAGCTCACCTTGTAAACCAAAGGGATGTGGTTGGTGCTTGTACATGAATCAGAATATAGAAACAAAAGAAAAGAGTTATTTAAACACGAGGACAGCGTTTACCTAGCAATAAAAGGCCATAAACTGTCTGCTGGTGCATTAAGTCCAGACACAGAAAAGAGAGTTTCTAAAACTGTATGGTACCAGAGACAAAAACACCTAACTACTATTAATATACTGGTTCAAATATTTATTAAAACATGCAATACATTACCTATAATATCAGAGGACTGGATCCTCCAGAGAGGGAGACAGAGAGAGAGAACTGGTATGAAAAAGTACAGGTCACCTTCTAAACAATGCTGAGGTTTTCTGATCTGTTCAAATGAACTGTCATTGTGGGCAGTAGTCTCTGAGAATATACAGAAGTCTTCAAGAGTTTCACCGTATTACAAGACTGTGGCAACTGCAGTCCTGCAGACCTCACTGCCATCTACAGAAGTCGTTCAGGAGGATTTAAATCAGGATTTATATTTATATATATTTTTATATTTATATTTATATTTATATTTATTTATATCTATTTATCTATTATATATATTTATCTATCTGTATGTATGTTCATTTAAAATAGGAAAAATTAATTCAGTCAAAATTTGTTCATGAAGAGGAGAGAGAGATCATAAGTTTTTGCACTGCCTTAATTATATTTTAACTCAAGCAAATTAAAGCAAAGTATTTGGTATGTCATTCATGGAGAAAATCTTATTCACAAGGCTGCTCTATTCATGATGGATTCTTGCACATATTCAAATTCATAATAATTTTCTTAGTCTGAGGTTCTTATTTTTATGGAATATATTCATAATTAACATTTCAGCAGAGGGGGACCATTTGGCACACTACAATAGTATTACAACTAAGCAGGATTAAAGAATAAATAAAGATATTTTTGAGTGGAAGTAGCTCTTTATTCCCTCCAAAATAATATTTGTTCTATCACAAAGTTACATTGCATGGATATACTGAAGCTTCCATCACACCAAAAATAAAATGAAATAAAATAGAAATAAGATTTACTTTTCAGTATTAGAAGTACTTGCAAAGTAGTAAATGAAGAAATAGGTACAAAAATGTTTGAAAAATATAAGTAATAGGTAGTTATACTGCGTTTGGAGTCAGACTGCTAGAATTTTACCTTGTAGGGGGCAAATAAGATTGATAAGACTCACACATAACCACATCACACATTGGAAGTAAGACTGAACAGAAAGGTACTGTCAACAGCATACATGTTTCCTGTCTGTCCTCTTTTCCACCCTCAACCTCCAAGTTTAAAACAAAACAAAAGCCATTCAAGGTGACAGGACACAATCCTGACTTTTGTTATAAACTATAGCTGACGTGGTTGGGAAATTTGTTTGAAAAAGTACAGCTGTCCCCTAGTAGGCACTATGTAACTTTCCTACCTATCTGCCAACCAGCATGATGTTCATTTAACCCTTCTGTATTGCACATATTAAATTTTAGTTAAGGCATGGCACAGAAACCCAGGGGTTTTGTGGAATCCCCATTCTCAGAGACAGTGAAAATTTAACTGTGTGCTTCCTGATGTAGACATCTTCCTTGAGCAGAAAGTTGGACTAACTGACCTCCAGCGGTCTCTTCCACTGCCAAATATTTTGTGGCTCTAGGCAACAGAAAAGAACCTTTTAGATTTGAAGATAAATAAGTATGACATATTCATCTCAGATGATCATTTTTTTGGATGAGACATATTTGAATTTTTGTCCTAGCAAAATTTTATCCATATATCATAAATATTACAGTGGAAAACACTGCCTGGATACTAGCTTATCGCTGTTGGAAGCTGAAAGATTATAATAATCCTCTACCAGGCCATTGCCAAGGTCAAGTAGCTAAACATTCCTCTCACCTCACCTTTAGAAAAGGCTTGACCAAAACAGATAGTATAAACTGTCAAAGGGAGTTTTCTAACAGTCTTTAAAGAGTGAACTTACACCATAAGACTACAATGAAGACATTACAGTTAAAATAGTAGTGTCTTACACAGCAATCTCCTCTCAGTTCTCATACCCCAAAATCAATCACTGCTTCTTTGAATGTGTTTTTACCAGAGACATCAATACAGTGGAAAAAAATCAAAATCAAATCAAATAAAGACAATAAATAAAACAAAGCAGAACAAAATTGCTAATTAGAAAGGGGATGGAAAAGGAAATTTCACCCAAAAAATAATAGTTTCTGAAATGAGGCACTTTTCTTAGGTGTGTGAAGTGACAGTAAAATGTATTCAAGCCCTAATCAGAATTAAAACACTGCTCTCTCATATTATTTAAGTTTACTTAAATAGCAATCCAACTCTATAAAACAGTATTTTGATATGCTTCTAAGTGTTAAATGTAATGGTTTTCTGAAATTAAGAAGCCAGAAGATATAAAACAAGCCTTAGGACTGCTAGAGTTATGACAGTGTTATTACTGTTGGCAGATCACTTTTCTTTTTAAACTGCAGCTTGTACCAACTGGAAATGAAGCATCCCCACAGTAATCTCTGCCTGGGTGTTGCACAGACACTAGCAAATGATGGAAATTTATCAGGAAACATTACAGGTCTCTGCTGAATCAGATCTCTGTTTCTCTGTAGGACCTTCACATTACTGCTGATCACCTGATGAATTGTAAGGTCGAAATCCTGGTCATTTGAGGTCTAAAAAAAACCATACAGGCATTCTTGTGTCTATCTTTGGCATCTAGGTCAAGCTGAAACTGTGATAATTACACTCTGAAATATACCTTGTTATTTGCTATTTCTAAATTTTTCTGTATTTGTTCACAATCAGCTGGTTTGTATTCAGTTCAACATTTGCATCAAGGCATTTTCACTTCATCAAAAATAAGACTTATCCTAACAACAACAACAAAAATTAATTTATTCCCTGGATATGAAAGGACATAAATGCATCTATTTATCTGTGTGTTTTAGCTGAATTTATCTTAAGTGCTTATATTATTTACCATCATATTATTGCAGCGTCTTACAACACTCAGGCTATTGCAGTTATTTTTGTAACTATACAATTTTATTCTGTTAACTCTTTATTAACCTGACTGGTGAATCTAGAAAGAACAGATAAAAAGAACACAGCAGTGGCAGACTCCACAGCTTAACTCTCAATTCTGATCTGCTATAAGTGTATCTCCTCCTTAAAAGCACACCTGTGTATGGCGAGATACATCTTAGAATCATAGAATCATTCAGATTGGAAAGACCTCCAAGATCATCAGATTCAACCTCAGTCCATCACCACCATACCCACTGACCATGTCCCTCAGTGCCACATCTTCATGGTTCTTGAATACCTCTAGGGTCCGTGACTCTGCCACCTCCATGGGCAACCTGTGCCACTGCATCATCACTCCTTCTGAGAAGAAACTTTTTGTAATACTCATCCTGAACTTCCCCTGGCACAACTTGAGGGCATTGCCTCTTGTCCTGTCTCTGTTATCTGGGAAAAAAGGCCAACCCCCACCTTGCTGCAACCTCTTTTCAGGAAGTTGTACATATATGAACCCATTAACATCAGCGCAGTGATACAGTACTTATCTTAAAGGGCTGTTGCAAGCCCAGTGTGCAGCTCAGAGATGGTTTTTGCCATCTCTGTCTCAAAAGCGGATTCAGGAGAACTTCTGTGTAGGTGCCCTCCCTGCATCACCATTTGAATTATAGAATACTTTGGACTTGGAAGGGATCTTTAAAGGCCATCTAATCCAACTCCCCTGCAATGAACAGTATTAGCTACTGCTCAGTCAGGTAGCGCACAGTCCCATCCAGACTGACCTTGAATGTTTCCAAGGACGAGGAAAACCTAGCACAAAGTGCAATCCACAGGAAGGTGAGTTCTGTACCCATTGTGTGGCTGCTTTCAGGCACTTTGTTTGGATGTTAATCCAGACAATCAGTGTGACTTTTCCTGCCAGTCTTTGAATCTCACTGTCTCCACAACAGCTGTACCATTTTTATTTTTTTTATTTCATTATGCCTGAAATACACTGAAATAATTTACTCTTGACGTTTATGTACATATCCAGTTAGACAAGTAAGTAAATATTGGACAGAAAAGTTATCCATTTAACAACCAATATAATTACTCTCTGTTTGCTGGTGCATAGAAGCAGGAATCTTTTGGAACTCTCTCGAGGCACACATATTTTAAAGTAACAGGAAATAACTTATCAAAGGCTCTTCCTCTCTAGAGCAGTCCTCAGAGAGATTCAAAAATTGGAGAAATGAGATCTTGCTCACCAGGTGGGTTTTTGCAGGCTATGATGTTGGTTCTTATAGCTCTAAAAAGGAAGTGATAAGCCTCCTGTATTGAAAGTGAGTGCTCTACAGACAGTGAGGATAGACGACTGAAAAGAGAAATCCCCACAGTGAGGGATTTGCGAGATTTGACAGAAAATCTGCATCACAATACTGTGCTGTTTCCCACAGGGAAGGAGCCCAGAGAGTTTCCCAAGAGAAAAGCACTATTCCAACATGCAAGTGACAGACAGGAGACAAATCGGATACCAGCACAGGCAGGTATCTTCTTTATTGTATTCCTCGACACAGGAAAATTTGAAAGGTCTAAGACACCAGCTTCTGCCCCAGTGCATTTAAGGTTTATATGTAGAATAAAACTGCAGGTTAGAGGGATCTTGGATAAAACCACAGGGTGAACAGAGCTCACTTATTTTCAGGGCTTTCTCACAGTTTGTAAGACTTGCAGGCTTAGCACAAGAGAAAAATAAAGCCATCACAAAGGGCCATATTTGGGGACATAAAAATGGAAGCTGATATATTTTAACTATTCAATTAACTGTAGCTATGGGTTTTGCCTGGTGAGCACTTTATTTCATAACCTATGCTGCCCTTCTCTCACTTCTGAATAACTTTTTACTCTCTTCTTTTCATCTGTCACCAAATTTAGAAAGGAGCCCACGACTGTGAGCTGCAGGACCACCTCTGTAGCCAGTGAACCCCATGTGTGGTGAGAGCATTAGAGATTCAGAAGTAAATTGCAGAGCTGGTTTGGAGAACAGTGAAGCATTTAGTTGCAACTCAGTTGGGTGGAAAAAAAGAAGTCACACTCCAAAAGAGACAGAGCTTTCTCTGCTTGAAATTACTGAATAATTTATCTGAGACACCAATCGGTCTATTAGAATGAAGGTGATGGTCTTCAGACAGAGGTCATGAAGAAAAGTACAGGCCAATAACCACCTTCTTCCCCTTTCATTGGCTTTCAAAATACTTGATTCTCTTAAAAGAGAAGCCAGTCACAATCAATCATTTTTATATCACCTTCATTGTAGATTATTCCTACTCGTGTAACTGGATTTGAAAGGAACTATCACACAAAAGCTACAAGTCACGCAAAATGTCTCTTAAATAATGAAGCCAGAACGAGAATGTATCACAGAAGTTCATTGAAAACTCAATTTCCTTCCAATATTTTGCAAAAAGCACGTTTTTATAGTACACATTTTGCTTTACTACATACACAGTTGCCTGACAGAGCTCAGAGCAATGCATCTCGAGTGCAGCAGCTAACATGCAGCTATAAAGTAAGCAATTATCTTTCACACACTCATTGTAGATCATTTTCAAAGGTAGTTTATGCAGGGAGCCATTAACCCTCCGTGACAGTTCATTTCTCACACCCCCACCCAGTCTGGTCATTATTCCCATGGCCTAATGCTGCAAGGACCTTGTCCTTGGGATAACAATCAAGATTTCACCTAAGACAGTTAATGACCATCATATTGTCTCAAACTGAGCACTCAAAGACAAAGGTAACAAACACCTGGTTCAAAAGATCCAATTCTAAGTGGTATGATGATTACTAGTACGACTATGTATGTCAATCATCTCACCCCATAAACAGCAAACAGCCTAAGAACCTCTGTGGGAATTCTTCCTGCAAGCAGCTGGCTAGGCACCAGAACACTCCCTTAGATAGGACCCCTCTCCAGATTACACCGCAGCCAGGACGCAGTGACATCTTGCTGACAGACCCTCAGTAAGCCATGTATTGTTTTTAAGCTATAGCAGCTTTGCTAATATTTGATCTTATGCACACCCCCTACCCCTCCCCCGCACCCTCTGGTAGCAAGTAGTAAAGGATATCTCATCTTTTCAAATCTTGTTAAGTCGTTGCCATCACCATTCAAATTACCATCTTATATCTACTTTATACCAATAAACATCTTTCTGCCTTCCTCTTACAAGTGGGTTGTGCAGTGCTTTAGTCTCCTTTCACAACACTTGCAAAGCAGGATCTAAACACCTGGTGCAGCCAAGCGCTGGTTCTCAGAAACAGCTCCTTCCACTCTCTTAGGCAAAGCAATGCTGTGTCTGTGTCTGTCCTCTCGTGCTCTTCTCTACATGTTTTAACCACCAGATATCCTCTTCATCCCGAGGAAACCCTTCTACGGAGAGTAAATCACACTCACAACATTGGAGAAAATACCTAAAACACATTTCAGTGGCGTGTGCTTTCTTCATCACTATTTTTGATAGCTACCCAAACAGCTACAGATTGCAGAATTACCACGCCAGATTCCTTGGCACCATCCAACACAGGCTTAAAATGCTTAATCCGCTGCTTGTCTGTGGTAAGCTTTTGTTATTAGCCTTGGGAAGGATCCTTATCTGTCAGCAATCTGATTTAGCTCTCTTCCCAACTTGTTTGGGTGTTTTTCACCTTGTGGGAAACAATTGGTTTAAGTTGTTAAGCTTCTTTTATGCGGGGCTAATAAGGGTTTGGATGTCTAGTTCTCGCTTTTGAAAAATCTGCTGTGGATCAACATGATCCCATTCTTGTCTGATGTGCCAAGGCTTCTGTCAGAGCAGGAATTATACTTGCACCACATTTTTCGTGGAGTAAGGATAACATCCTATATCTATTTTTGCTTGTTTCTTTTTGTTATTGTTTTACTATTTTTCTTGGCAAAGTGTCATTTTCAGAGGTTTTCAGAAAACATGGTCCACAAAACTGTGAAAAAAACAAATAGAATAGAAGAATTCTGACGTGCACAAAAAGAGAAATAAGAATTCTGCTTTACTGTCTTTAGCCTGGCATTTCAGATTAACTCTTTGCAGCAACACTAGCCAGACTTTCACATATTCAGGAATTCTCAAAGCATTACAAAGGATTAATTCATGCAACAAAAAAATTCATTCTTTCTGAGCCACTTGCATGCGTGACTGTAAATGCAGTATATGTCCCTTCTCCCTTTTGAAGTTTGAAGAGAATTATAACATTTCAGGTTTTCCCTAAACTAGTGGCAAATGAGCAATATGGCACAGATCTGCAGTTATTGGAGGATCAGTCCTCAACTCATAGCAAAACATTTCCATGCACTGTCCCTCTCATCCAACATGTCTCAGTCTAGTTCAGGGAGCTGCGCTGGTCTTACAGTTATCTCTCTGTTGTGCTCCAGTAAGTTTGCACCTTAACTGGCAGCTGCTAGAGGATGACTTGATCTGAACTGCCAGGAGATGTCTCCCAAGAAAACTTTTTCAAGCAAAAGTTACTGAGCAGTCATGGTAATTGTGACGACTTTTTCTGGCGTTTCAGATTTTCCTGGTTGAGTTGAAATGTCCTCATTCTTGCACAGGTGGTGATAACTACAGTAGTCCTAATAATACCTTTCTTCCTTGCCTCTGCTTCTGTTCTGCATTATCCTCTACATAACCAGACTTCAGTACTTTAAGAAACCCAAGGACACCTGCTGAGAATATCCTCTTTTAAAGATCCCAAGTGTGGTCATCTACAGAAAATACATTCACGAAGTTTTACAGCTGAAAGTGATATAACTCCCTTTGAAGAGGTCTGCATTTTGTTTCATGTTGCTAGTTCTCAGCAAGCAATTTGATTTCCTTGCAGAAATAGCCATTTTAAAGATTTCTTGCTCTTTGATACTATTATGAACTTATTAATTAGTCTACTCATGAGTCAATTTTCAGCAGTTGTAAACTGGATCAAGACCAGTGGGATTAAACAACTAGATAAGTATTGAGTGTATGAGGGCAGATTTTAATGCACGTACTTGTTCTGTTATTCCAAAGGAAACTTTCTTAGACTTCAGTACTCTCTTTGCAGGTTAAGGTGCTACTCGGTGAAGCTTGGACGATCAATGCTGGATCAGTTAGCATCAGCTAATACCTTATGAGACTGGAATTATTTATGTACATTTCTAAACAAAGTGTGTAAACAGGCAGTTATTGATGACAAACAGAAATTTCCACAGGGAATCAAAGTCAACGGCCTTTTAGCCTGGTGTTTCCCCTTTGCTGATGAACAGAGCAAGAGGTTTCAGAAATTCACAAAATCATGGATGGGCAGGACCATAAGGCAGGACCATAATTCTCAAGAAATTATTTCATTCATGGGAGATTCGTTCCTTTTCAAAATAAATCTCATTCTCATCACTGAGAGATAAATGTTTAAAACTTTAAATGTGGGACTGAATATCACATACAGACATTGGGCACATTTGCTATGCCAGCATGCTCTGGAATCCTTGGTTTGTTCTAGCAAAACTTTGGCTAGACTAGCTTTGAAGACCTCACCTTTCTACTACAATCCTAAAATATCCATTGGGATCTTTAGCTGGTCTTTGGTATAACAGACATCTGCGGTAGCTTTGTTCTTTACCCGTAAGCATGTTCATTAATCAACTTTTCTTTTTTAAAGTAACAAAATACTTTATCCTGAAACTTTATGGTTATGGTTTCCTAGCAACAGGACTTCCTCTTCAGAAGCCACTTGTCTTTCAAAGTGTCCATGCCTGGGACATATTTGACAACACTTTCAATGAAAAAAATTCGTCAACTGACTTCTTAATATGATTTAGATATTATTTTTTTTTTTCAGAGTGAGCAACTATCAAATGTGACAACTTCAAATGATCATTAGAAACAGATCACAAGAAGCAAGATCATCCTCCATAAAAATAATAGATAATTATTATTAATGCTTACTGTGTGTTTCTGTCACACACCAGGACTGGGCAAAATGCTGTAAAACTGCAAAAAGTAAATACTTCTGTAAAGCTGCAAAAAGTAAATAGTTTCTCCCATTCACTTTACAGACATTCAAGGTTTCTTTCAATCTTTCTAAAGGAAGCACAAAGAACAGATTCTGGTTCCAAATAAAGAAATGTACTTCTTTAACAGATCGCTGACCCCATGAATATTTCTAATGCATTTAATAACAATAAAATGTAATTTATTGTACAGATACTCAACATTAAACAGGGACTTGCTGAACAGATATTCAACATTATTCTAAATGATTGCTGTTTTATCTGAAGAAGAGGCTGAGTGAAGACCACACTGCTCTCTATGACTATATGAAAAGGGGTTGCAGTGTGGAGGTAGTTCATCTCTTTCCACAGGTGGCAAGTGGTGGGAAATGACGGAACAGCCTCATGTTCTTCCAGAAGAGATTTAAATTGAACATCAGAAGAATTTCATCACAGAGATAATGGACAAATATTGATATGTGCTGTCCAGAAAAGCAGTGGAGGTCCCACGATTTTGGGCATTTAAGAGAAGTATGGATGTGACACTAAGTGACACAGTCTATTGAGGGAACTCACTATGTTTTTTCCACCTGAATGATTTTATGACTTGTAAAATTGTTTATAGTTTTTAAAGTGATTATTTGCTAAGGTTCCATATGTAGTACACAGTTCACAGTTCAGCAGGATAGAAGGTCACTTTCCATTTTTCCAAACTCCTGTGCAGCTTTTCAGGACAGCTACTCTGTGAGAAGGAAGGCACCTTTATATCTGCAAAATATCAGATTTAGAAGCATTTTATTTGAAGGGATACATATCTGTATGGGGTGCAAAGATCAGAGAAAGAAAACCAAGGTAAGATTGTGGCAGGCTATGATTTTAGCTGTGGAACAGCAAAAACTCTTGAAGGAGAGGATGGAAATAAGTGAGAGGCAGAAGGAGGAAGCCAGTTGAGTCACTGGGCTGAGCAGTCAGAGAAGATGGAGGATGCAAAATCTTTTCTTGTGTCAACAAAAAGTGGTGACAGACCATAAACAAAGCAGGTAATAGATGGGAATAGATAAGAATTAAAAGAACAAGAACACTGTACCATGAAGGGGAAGGGACAGACAAATAGATGCTGTGAGTCAGAACTGGAGTGTTGGCTATGGACAGTGCAAATGGGAAAATGGATGAGCCGAAAAAAAAAAGCTGCTTTTTGCAGAGACTCCAGAAACAGAGAACTGTACTAGAGCAAATGAAGGTGACTATCTAAGTTATCTAACAAAATGCCACATCAAAGACAAATGTTTCACCATCTTCACTGACATAAAGGTCTGTTTAGTCTGGTGCAGTACATCTCCCCCCTACCGGTTTCACTATCTTGTGCTAATGTTTAGCAGCTAGCAACTAGTGTGTTTGAAATATAAATGCTTCTCAGCTGATATGTTCAGCACATTGGCCTGACATCCAGAGTCTTTACAAAATGAGCAATATCATAGGAAGCCATTTCCATGATCTACTGCTGCAACTAATTCAAGTACTGACATATCTTTGTGGACATTTTCCATTCTGATCCCTTCCAAAATGCCAGAAAGGCTGTAGCAGAACAGACGATATCAATGCTCCCCTGAGGAAAACATTCCTGAAATTTAAATAATCCGTTTCCAGTGACTCCTGAGAACCAGGAAAATTCAAGAGATTCCCCAAGGGATGCAACAATTTTACAGTATTATTCTGTAATAGAGGAGTGTCAGCAAATACTAAGGAAATCACAAAGGGTGATTTTTGCTTCACACAGCAATACATAGTGTGTTGAAATGTATAGAATAGAAAACGTAATCAATACAGACACTGAGATAAATAAGGTAGAATATATAACAACATCTATCGTCTGGAACTAGAAGAATTGATCTTTCAGTCCAACATGGAATAAGAAAGTTCCAGTCCTACAGTGAATCTCTTCATAAATTAAGAATTTAAGCAGCTATTTTGTGTGTCCCTGTAACACACTGAAGACCTCAGCAGGCTGAAAGAATTTCTCGGCAACTGTATGTTGCCAAGTATTATATTTTTAGTAGGATTTCTATTCGGGATTTCAAAATACCCAGATATTTTTGTTCTGTGTTCCCTTATACCCTTTCCACCTGAAATACAATCAGTTTAGATTTTTTTCATTGAGTTGAGTGGCTGCTAAATGCTTGATAGATGAATGATCATTGCTCAAGTGATTTTCTACCTGCCTCATATCAGAATATATTTTGACCTCCAGTTCCTCATACTTTCGCTTTTCATGTAAATCCTCACCTTGTTGATCCATTTGATCCATTATCAGATCACCACCTGTTCAATCATCAGCCTGGATTGCAAAGATGAACTTTTGATAGGAAGATGTGGGTCAATGTTCCTTATTTAGTGTTGCAGGATATTTATGCCTCATAGAATAGAATTCTTCTATGAACTTTAAAGAAGCAAACACTGCTTTGTTGATGTACGTCATATATTTAATATATGTAACCAGAAAGACCTTCTTTATCCTCTTGCAATGAGAGAAAGCAGCTGAAAGGGCAAGAATATATTCTGATATCTAAGGCACAGGTTTAGTTTGAAGAAGTACCATTCAGCTCTTAAACACAATTTCTTTATTTAATTATACCGATTTCTTACTTTAATATGTATCAATAGCTCTTATCCATCATAATACTAGAATGCAGAAACAAATCCTGTAAAAGGATGCTAGATAAGTTATCTGATCACAGTTTACACTCGAACAAAACAAAAGTCTGACTAGAAAATAAGGAAAAATAGGCATATCCAGGTAATGATTGCTCTCTTCATAAAATGGATGTCTAAGATAGGTTAGAAAATGAGACTTTGCAATTGCCTATTTCTCACCAGTGACTGTTAAGAGTCACAGGGAAACTAGATAGATATGGACATTTGAACACAAGACATATAAAATTGTGGGAGATCCATCTCCTCTGATGTGCTTTATTTTGGTAGATTAGTTCAAAATAAAATGAGATCTACAAAGAAATTCAATTTTAACTTATTTAATTTGAATTTTTAATTAAACTTTAATATACTTCTTTATTTTAATCTTTTGTGTTTTTTTAATAAAAATATTTGTGATTTGCAGGAAACCACATTTAAGTATTGTAATAGCGAAACCTCCAAACACAACATGGAAACGAAACGTCAAACAGAATCTTCAGGTCCAGCCTCTCAACATCCGAGCCAACAGATCTGTCTTGAAAGACTCTTCATCCACAGTATAGGTGGTGACAAACCATTCTCTGATTTCCAACCCATTTATTCATGGCCCATTTCTAATTATTTAACTGCATGCCAACAGTTTATCTTCAAGAACCTCTCTCATTCTCATATGCAGAAAGCGAGCCAACTGATTGCACTACAAAATCCTTTTGGTATCATCCTGTCATCAAATGACTTTTTTCTATTCTTCCACATTGATTCTGATGGAACTCCCCTTCTGGCTGCTCTCCTCTGAGAACGTTTTTGTTTCTTCTAAAATGCCTACCAGAAACCCACTTACAATGCTGCCAAGGTTGTGTGGCATCGAGATAGTCATTTATTTTTGTTATATTTACACAACAAAACCACCTCTATGAAAGCCTTTAGGGGTCTTACCAATATATTAAGATTAAAATATCATAATGATCGCTACCCAAGACCGTTAAATATTTATATTCAGGAAACACATTAACTGAGATGGGCAGCAATATTAAATAACAATGTGCAGGTGACAAATTAACTCTACCAGTCAATATATCAAAGTATTTTAAAGAGCACTTTCACAACCTTCGGAAACATACTCCTATTCTTATTCAAAATACTATCAGTAAATTAAATACACTACTAATTAATTTCCTTTTATTAGAGTTTCATATTTCTATATCATCATAGAATGAACTAATTCATCCTTATGACCTTCCCACAGTTAGTTTAGTTTATCTTGGTGCTTACTAGTTTGCTGTGTATTGTGCATTATCAGTTTAGTGGGAAACATTTCCTCACCAGGATTCTATCTGCTTGTTTATCTGCTCACAGGTAGACTCCTCTTTAGGGCCCTCAAACCATTACTTTACTATCTTCTATAGAAATTATGAATGGTCCAAAGAAAGCTCAAGGAAAGATGAAATTGTTTATACCATTCTGACAATAAAATCTAACTGAACTGAAAGATTGAATGGGTAGAGGAGGAAGTTGGGAGATTTTTCTTTTTTGAGGTACGTTTAAGAGGTGAGCTTTTTAAGATAAGGGAATGGATTTCTATTTAATTCTTTTTCCCCATTCCTGCAGTAGAGTCATGGTGCAGGTAACCATTTCCAGCATGATAAAAGCAATCATAAAATGAGTGTCAATGTCCAAATCACTCTCATATAGAACTGTATTTGTTGTACTGACCTAAATCAAAACATCTTTCACTTCTGCTTCCAGATTTGGCTTGGATTGTTATTGTCCTCAGTAAGATCAAGACAGTAGACATGGTGGTACTTTATACCACGACAGTATCAAATAATTTGAGGAAAGACCAATAAGAAAAGTAAAACATGATAAGAAAAGACAATTTATTGTACATTTTTCTTGGAGATGGGAGAATTAAATTAATTATTGACATAAAAACTAAAAGTCACAGAACCTGGAATTTCCTCATTCTTTCTAGATACATCTCTAATTCTGTCTCACCTTTGATCCCAGTCTTAACCCCTTGTGGACCATTTATTGTTCTGCCATCGTCATTCAATATGCTTACTCATCTCATCTGTAATGATGGCAACTGCAACTTGAGATACCATGTTGTTATCTGAACATCCGTTTGCCAGAAAATGGGCTTGGTTTATTGCCCTGTTCAGTAGTCACACTAATGTGAACAATTTAATTGGCATTTAAGACGTTTTACACAAGGAATTTCATGCTCTCTCCCAGTTTCCCTACAGTGTTATCTCTAATAAGCAGATCATGATTCACCTTGGCACAAATCCAAGATAACTTCTGAGATACTTAGAATGTGTACCACTAAAAAAAATCTCAAAAATGCTCACGTCTTTAATTGGAAAAAAAAAAAAAAAAAAAGCTGTTTTTTTTTTTTTTTTTTTTTTCTTTTTTTTTTTTTTTTTTAACATTTTTGGTTGCACAATTAAAGATTTTTCTTGCTTCAGCAGTTTTCCCTGCTGATTTGTGGGGGCTCACAAAGACTTTGCTGCATCAGCATCACCTAGGTCCTTGGGTAAAGCTGTTTTAAACTGCTTGGCCTATAGAAAAATGATTTGAGCATTGGAGCTGAAATTGCACTAAATTTTCTCAGCTATCTGTAACCACAGACACTGAATGTTTATGGACTATGCTGGGGGGAAAGAAGGAGGGAAAATTTAAAAAAGAAGAAAAAAGAAAAAAAAGAAAGATGTGTCAGCAATTCCGCCCAGCTTCATCAGCAAACTTGCTGAGGGTGGACCCTATCCCCTCATGAAGATCACTGATGAAGATGTTGAATAAGACTGGCCCCAGCACTGACTCCTGAGTTGGACTCTGTACCATTGATCACAAACCCTCTGAACTCAGCCAGTCGGCCAGATCTCAACCCACCTCACTGTCCATTCATCTATTCCACACTTCCTCTGCTTTGTTATAATGATGTTGTGGAAGACAGTGTCAAATGCCTTGCGGAAATCAAGGCAGACTACATCCACTGCTCTCCTAACATCCACCCAGCCAATGATGACATCATAGATAGCGTCTATGTCATTGGGGTGATACTGGGGTCGATTGGTCGAGTACAAATACTCCCTGCAGAACCCATGCTGACTCCTCCTGATAACCTTCTTCTCTTCCAATTGCCTGGAGATGGCATCCAGAACAAGCCGTTCCATTACCTTTCCAGAGACAGAAGCGAGGCTGATGGGTCTGTAGCTTCTCAGATCCTCCTTCTTGATCTTTTTGTAGACTAGAGTGACACTAGCTATCCTCCAGTCTTCAGGCACATCTCCCATTCTCCAAAGATGACAGTGAGCAGTTCAGCAATCACCTCTGCCAGATCCTTCAGCACATGTGGATGCATCCCATCAGGGCCCATGGATTTATGCACACTGATGTTGCCTAGACGCTCGCGGACCATCTCCTCCCTCACCATAGAGAAGCCTTCCATTCCCCAGACTCTCTCACTTGCCTCCAGGGTCCAAGATTCCTGTGTGGAAGTCTTGGCAGTGAAGACAGAAGCGAAGAAGGTATTCAGTAACTCCACCTTCTCTGCATCCCTTGTTACCCGAACACTCTCCTCGTATAGTAGGGACCCACATTTTCCCTAGTCTCCCTTTTACTGTTAACATATTTTAAAAAGCCTTTCTTATTACCCTTTATCTCCTTAGCCAGATTCAATTCCAGGTTGGTGTTAGCCTTCCTTGTCGCAGCCCTGCAGGTCCTGACAACATTCCTATATTCTTCTCAAGTGGTCAGACTCAAGCTCTTCTTAGCAGGGCTGCTCTCAATGAATTCTTCTCCCAGTCTGTGCATGTATCTGAGGTTGCTTCAACACAGGTGCAACACATTATTAAGTTTATCTGAATTACAAAAAGTACCATTCTTGTGAAAAACACTGTTTTGTGGGGTTTTTTTTTACTGACAATACAGTTTTGCAGAATAGTTGTTTCTATTCATAAGTTTACAAAATCACAATTGGCCCTGGGAGAGTAGACTGGAATTGACTACTTATCTACCTATTAAGAAAGTGACGTTTGAAGAGCTGAGAGTCACCAAATTAAACCAGATGTTGTCAAAACCAAGAAGTGGATGTGATTTTTTTCCCAAAACAGGTAAGACTTATGAAATTGCTTCGCAAAATACATAGATCACTTCAGAAGTAGTGCCTCCTATTTATTTCCATGGAAACCACAACAAAGAGCACAACAGCACTATTTGATAGAGCAAATTCTTTGCTACAAAACAGTGTTTTTCAACATAGTTGCTACCATTAGCTGTGCTTTTTCACC
This sequence comes from Lagopus leucura, assembly GCF_019238085.1. Lineage (NCBI taxonomy): Eukaryota > Metazoa > Chordata > Aves > Galliformes > Phasianidae > Lagopus > Lagopus leucura. The sequence continues at coordinate 1,032,058 of NW_024962252.1, read as the reverse complement.
ACTGATGAGCAAGAGCCTGCATGCTTTACTTGTAAAAATCTGCACCAGAGAAAGTGACTGCTGTTGCCATTGCTGTCTGGCTCCCATCTGTTGCTATGTGTCACATGGAAATGGAATTTAATGTAATATTGGCAGAAGGGTTCAGTCTCTACTGCCATACTACCAACATCTGCCTCTGACATCATGAAACAACTCAATAAAATAGGAAGCATTACTTTTGGAGCAGCCCTCTTATACTAGGTATGTGTATATTGGTTTGAGGGAAAACTCTACTAAGAGTTTAAATTGACAAATCATATCAGTCTCGAGAAATACCATGAACTTAGATATCTAGAGGCTGGGGTAATACTAGGAGAAAATACAAAATCATGTGGCTTCTTTTTATCTTTCTTCTCTGTGTAGCATCAATGCAGTGATATACCTAAATATATTTCTTGAGTAGTGAGGACTGCTTCTCCTTAAATTCCTTTCTAAGAAAAGGATTTTGATAAATAGTTCCACCACCAGAATACCTGTATCTGTTTGCATACATAACCCAGAGAAGGAAAAGAATGCTATGATATCAAAACTTCTACATATGTTCTGTGCAGTTATCTCTGGCTTAGCACATCAAGAAATAAGTTAGCACATAACAAAATTGTTTTGCAATGTAGAATCTACAAATAAGAAATGTATAATCTAAAAAGAAAAAAACAGCTCTCAAATGTATTATCAATTAAAATTATTTATGTGTAAATGTATCTGGGTAAGAAGAAAAAAAAAATGACATACATTGCAAGTACGCTGAATCCCAGAAGTATGCAAGCATAAAAAAAAAAACAATCTTTAAATTTGAGAAAATAGTTTAAATAGCTTCGGTGCAGTAAGAAAGAAGAAAAATAAACGAATACGACTTTTCTCTACTGAAATAATACACTGCGCTTCCTCAATCAATGTTTGATTTGAGGCCTGCTTAAGGCCTGCGAGAACTGGCATTATGTCTGAGAAACAATGTAGTTACACCTGCACAGCCTTTATCAGTGCAGCTCTTCACTCTGTGAATAGAAGTTCAGCAACACTTAATTTTGAAAGCATATTAAATCAGGTCAAATAAGAATGTTCGTCCTCACCTTTGAAGTCCTCACTTCACTGATCTACATTTACACACAAGAATTATTGTAGGCTCTTCTGAAGCTGCAGGCAATCTACAGAAAGGCAAAGCCTGGAAGAAGCAGGTGATGTTGCAGTCTTCTTCCAGAGACAGATAGAAGGGTATAATACCTTCTTTCTGAATGTTTTATGATTATTACTTCTAACATTTCAAAGGTAAGTTCTTTCTCACAAAGCAGAATGCTTTGCATTTATACTTCAAGACTGCATGCGCACCAAGTTTGATGTTTTTAAACAAGACTGAGTTACCCAAGCACGAAATAGCTGAAACAATTTTCTTAACAGCTGAAAAACACTTGGCTAACTCAAAAATAGCTGAACCAATTTTCCTCCAGCTTTCCAGTGCAGTACACCTTGGGATTAACACTGCACCTGCTAAATTTCTTCCCTTTACGTGCCTCTTTGCTTTTACCTAGTAACTAGCAAGAGCACAAAATAAGGATTAAAGATCTAACCTGGCACATACTCAAGTACATGATTAAAATTACTAATATAATATTGAGTCAATGTTGGCAGAGTCAAATCTAAGAATGTTCGTACCATTTCAACTTCATAAGTGTTCTGTATTGACACTACAGCTCATAAATATGGAATAAAGTGAGGTCCACTGTGTTTTGTGAGGCTGTAAGTTTTGATAGGGTTCTCACATTACTCTCAGTAACACTTCAGGGCAAATCTAGTTGGCTGAATTTTTTGGAGATTGCTTTCTGAATGTGCTTATGACTAGTATTTCACATCAGCTGTGCATGTAAATTGGAAATGTTTTTACAAGAAAAAATCATGAGAAGTGCTCAACAAAATGGGAGAGATTTTTGCATACAATCATGCTCTAAAATGAACAAAAATGCTCAGAAGTCAAACAGCTTTCACCTTTTTTCAATCCAAGGGAAAGTTTTAATTCACAGAGTGCCAAGCTTTCTTCCAAATCACTGCAGTTACCTCTTTCACATCTGTAATAATGGAACTACGTCCCTCTATTTCTTTTTCCCCTCGTTTAAAGAGCAGTCTTCTACTCTTTACAGATCCAGAGGCATAAAACATGTGTAGACTCTTGCATCCTAATCATTCTGTCCTGGGGTTTTAGATGCATTAGGCATCTATTGAAGTCAGAATATATGGTTTATTAAAATCAGCATGTATGGTTTGTTACATAAGAATTTAAAATTCTATTTTTTTTTCTTTCTCTATATTTCTCAACAGTTCATCCCAGCTTCTAAGAACAAAAAAAGTTCATTTGGTGATCATGTCAGTAAAGCACATCTGTTTTTCTCAAAGCATAAGGGTAAAAGTGTAAGTCTCTTACCAGGTACACGCATGCAAATTACTCATGACTTGCAGGACTGCTCTTTCCTTAGTTCAGCCAAACATAGAATATCCACATCGCAGAAAGGCCTTCACAATGGCATTTCACACAATTGCGTATCAACTAATTTTATTTACAGTTCATTACAGTACAGTACATCACAGTACAGTTTATTCACAGTTACAGAAAAAGAAAAAGAAAAAGAAAAAGAAAAAGAAAAAGAAAAAGAAAAAGAAAAAGAAGAAAAAGAAAAAGAAAAAGAAGAAAAAGAAAAAGAAAAAAAGAAGCAGAAGAAAAATTACTTCTCAGTGTAAAGACCTTTTTCTCTCCATCACTGGATCCATTATACAATCAAGTCACGGACACCATAAAATGTGTGCTGAATTTGTCAGAATTTTCCATAGCAATGGTTCAGTTTCAAAGGCAGCAAAAAAACTTGGGATATTGGCTATTTCATGCAAATTTGAGATATGCAACCATAATCTGCGTTTAGTATTAGTGAGTATTTTCCTGTTTGTGAAACTAATGGTAACATCTAATCCAAGAAATTTTCATGTTAAAATCACACATAGTTTTATACTGTGAAAAGATTTGTCTTTTAAACAAAATTTTTAGACTGCATTTACTGAAATAAGATTGTTCACAGTTTATTGTCGACAGCTGAATCCAAAGTCTTAGACTAATGGGACTGGAAAGGGTCTGAATTTATCATGCAATTCCTTTCCTTTTTCTACACAGGATCAATCAGGACTATGACATTCCCAACTGATGCTTGTGTAAATCATTCTAAAGACAGAGCTTTCCACAATTTCTCAGTAATCTGGTCATTGCTTTTCTTACTACTGGGAACTTTCAGTTTCTAATTTAAATCCTGAAATTTAAATCCTTTATAGTCTCTCTGTGCAGACTTCTATTAAATATCTATCTACGTATATGAATAACACTGGAATCTTCACACTCTGCACATCTTCAGACAAAATCCATTCTTCCTTTCTTCCTTAGTCATGTCTGCAGACCTCTGATCCCTCCCATAATATGTCTAGGTGGTCCAAGTGCTGTCTGAACGTTAATGTTCAAACTGGACACAAACTTTCGTCTGAGCTTAATGGGTTTGAATAGAGAATAATGCCATGCATTTTCTAACATGAATCAATCCTCAATCCTTTTTCCTTTCTTGCAGATCTGCTCCCATGAAGCACAACTTCCCAGTCACTATATAACAGATTATATGGCTGATTGTTTTTGTGTGTATCACTTTGCATTTATTAAACAAGATCAATTTTCATAGAATCATAGAATCATTAAGGTTAGATGACCACAAAGGTCATCTAGTTCAACGTCAGCCCCACCTCACCCACTGACCATGTCCCTCAGAGGTACATCTCCACAATTCTTGAACACTTCCAAGGACAATGACTTTACCACCTCTCTGGGCAGCCTGCTCCAGTGCCTCATCACTCTCTCTAAGAAGAATTTTTTCCTAGTATCCAATATTTTTGTGTACTCTGTCCCTGTTTGCCTGAATCATTTTCATTTTCATGCCTGTCCTGTAAAGTGCCAAAAGCACTATGTCATCTGAACATTTCACAAGCATCCCTTCCACTCTGTCACGCAAATTTTTAATGAAAATACTGTAATGAAGCCAAGGCAGACCCCTATCACTGCAAAAATAATTTGAACAAAAATCTAGTTCTTCTTGTGTATGTCTTCTTAGAATTAAAAAGCTGCTCTCTTCAAGTAGAGAGGGAGAAAAAACAAACTTAGAGTAATCTCAGTGTATGCTGATGGACTTCTCATCCGACAAAGGCCAAATAATTTAAAAGCATCAAGAAGAAGCATAAGATCATCATATAATATGTTATTTGTCCCATTTTTGTCAGCATTCTGACTGCATAGTAACAGAGCCTGATAACATATATCCCAAAGCAGATCTTGTGTGACAGTGAGTCAGTCAGTGTTATATTCATTATTGGACTGAAATTACTTGAAACAGAACGTGCTTTTGAAGAAAGCAAAAAGAATAGAAAAAGGAAATGAATGATTCAGTATATTATCTCCTCAGGCTGTAATATACAAAGCTGGCAGCTTCGGCTCTACAAGCACTTTAATTTCAAGAGACAAAGGTCTCATTTCTATTATTATTCCACTCACTAGAATTTACATTTTAACCAAGCAGGACCCTCTGTGCCAACTGATGTCAGAAGTGACCAATTTATATCCATTAACAAAAAAAGTTTTTAAGTATAACAGTTGAAATTCAGGCCTAGTTCAATTCAATGGCAGCTTTAGTCTCAATTCCAGCAGAGTGCACATAGAGGATTTGGTATTCGGTATTACACAATTAGACCAATTAAATTCTGCTCTTCTGCTAACAGCAGTTAATCTTCGAGTGAATGCATAGAGGTAGAGATGCAGAAACACATCTGTGTATACTGCTCATCCATTAACATGCAGTTCATGATTATTTTAAGACCTTTTTCCCTAACTGCTTGGTTCTTATCAGTTTTCTCATATCAGTATCTTTTTTTCTCAGAGTGTATACAATGATTTAAATAGAACCTCTGGTGGCATAAGTTAAATATGATAGGACAACGTTTAGCATGAGTGACAATATCTGAAAGTTTTGTCCCTGATATATGAGAAATAGAAAGTGAGAATGTACAGGAGAGCTCTTGGCAATATCAAAACATGTACAAATCTTTGCAGTTTTGCCAAGCTGGAAGATGCTGCTCCAGGCTACTGTCTCGCTCCAATTTATAGGAGGGAGAGGAGGTTCTTTTATTATCTATATACCCGGCGTGAGATTAAGAAGCAATGGTTCAAATGTTGGTCCGACCAGTTTATTACAAATCTTAATTAGGGAAATGGGGAAGGGGAGAACGGACACTATTATGAATTAGGGTACTGGGGGAAGGGAAGGAGGGCAATAGAGAAGATAGGAAAGAAGAAGCAAGGAGTCTTTATAGGCAGCAAGAGGGACATAGTCACCACCATGGATCCAGCGTGGTTCGTAGTTCAGTCTTTGATCCTCAGTAGTGGTGGGTTGTCAGGCATTGTTGTTCTGTTGACAACAACGACAACGACGAGAGACGACCATGGCAATGATGGCCTCTTTTCAATAGTTTCAGAGTGGTCGAGTCAGCTGTCTTTGGAGTGACAGCTCAAATCCAAAGTGGTCGAGTCAGCTCGCCTTTGAGTGGCAGCTTCTGGCTCTGGGATCTCAGCAGAAACTCCTTTGTTCCCATCTTCCAGGCCTCGCCAGCAGATAAGAGGGAGCAGGGGTGCCCATCTGCATCCTGTTTCTCACAGAACACGATGGTATCGTTCCCTAGTTTTCCCACACCTAGCTGGAGCTGTTTTGTCACAGGCCAGATCTTCCGCCAGTAAACACTCCTGAGCACTCTCATCCGCTCTTCTATAGAGCAAGCAGCTCTGGGGGAAGGGGCTTTCAAATGTTCCCAAAGCGATATCGATTGTCACACGGTTAGCACCCATTAGTTGCCTCCTCAACAAATCACTCAGAGTCTTATCACAAGAAATACCTCAGGAAGCAAGCTTTGAGCCAAAAAACAAAGAAGGATTCTCACAGCTACGTACATTAACTTGGGATACATATAGAATCACAGAATCACAGAATGGCCAGGGTTGGAAGGGACCTCAAGGATCATGAAGCTCCAACCCCCTGCCACATGCAGGGCCACCAACCTCCACGTTTAATAACAGATCAGACTGCCCAGGGTCCCATCCGACCTGGCCTTGAACACCTCCAGGGACGGAGCACCCACAGCCTCTCTGGGCAGCTGTTCCAGCACCTCACCACTCTCTCTGTAAAGAACTTCCCCCTGACATCCAACCTCAATCTTCCCTCCTTCAACTTAAAACCATTTCCCCTTGTCCTGCAGTTATCTATCCTTTCAAAGAGTTGATTTCCCTCCTGTTTGTAGGCTCCCCTTAGGTACTGAAAGGCTGCACTGAGGTCACCCTGCAGCCTTCTTTTCTCCAGGCTGAAAAGCCCAGCTCCCTCAGCCTGTCTTTGTAGGGGAGGTGCTCCAGTCCCCTGATCATCTTCATGGCTTTCTAAATACAAAATCCTGCAAGTGGTGAGGGAAGAAATTCCCTCAGTGAGATTTTTTCTTTCTTTTACTATGCAGAACATTCTAATAAGGTCATATCTTCCTACTAAGTAACAAAATAGGAAGATGCTACAAATAACAGAAACTCTCTCAGTTTTTATATCAGGAATCAACAGCTACATGGTCTCTATCCCATTATAGAAACTCAGCTGCAGATTTAGTGAGCAACACCTTAAAGGCACAAGAGCTTTTGCAGCTTTCCTACCTTTTAGGCATATACAATCTTGAACACTTCTCTAGCTCACACAAACCTATCTCTTCATTCTGTATCAGTGATGGGAAACTTCCCATTTCCGTTCCAATCTCCTACTATAAATGTGTGACTATCTATTTGCATACATTAAAACACTTCTCCTTGGACTACCTATCTGAAATACGGAAGATATTTAATTTACATTTTATAGATGAAAACTGAGAACAAAGCTAAAAACATTTACTTGCTATTCAGATAGAAAATCTTCCCTTGCCCTTTAAAGTATATGTTAAATCCATGTTATGTGTAGCTTCCTATGTCAGTGTTTTTCTTTCATCACTCATTTAATCTACATCCCACTTGTGTGCATCTGCAGTACTCTATGTATTCAGGAGAAGCCATCTCCTGAAAGTAGGATTTGGTTATCTAAATTTCTAAATCTGTCTCCCATTCAGCTGAAGGTATGTGATGAAATCTGGTATTTCATTTATGGGATGAAAATGATATTACGTAGGTTAGTAGAGGTTTTAAATGAGTCTGTAAAGCTTTTGGCATAGCATAAAGCCAAGTATCTTGGAGCTCCAATAAATAAGTATTTCCTGAACTGAATAGAAATTAGGAGAAGCATCTATTTCCCTTTTCCTAACTCTGCATTAGTGCACTCAGTGTAGCCATATTTCTCTCAGCCTCTCTCTTTGGAAGGCCTGCAGTTCAGGGAAATAAAGTACTACAAAAATTCAGCCATGTTCCAATAGTGTGGAAGGAGTCTTGTACGAAACCAGAGAATTGAGCATGCGTTATGGCCAATGCTGAAATCTGAGAGTTAAGAAATAAATATGAAAGTGAAGCCTGCACTGAAATTGCTCTAAACATTGAGGTCTTTCAGAATCTAGCTCCAGGTGTAACTAATATAGTTCAAGCTAGTCCAGTCTTATAATTTGATGCCTGAGGAATTATTGCGATGTAATTAATCATTCTGTTCCATCTGTGGTTCAAAAACAGAAAAACATCAGTCTTATACAAAGACTTGCACTGTTATTCTGGACATCCACTCATTTTCCATCTTGCAGGCACCTAACACGGATCACAGGACACCACCTAAATTAACTTCAATAGAAGCATTGCTTTAAAAAACTAATAGGACATAAAATCTTCACCATTCATCCTAAACAAATTATATCATGTTTACATTTTATGCATTTGTTATAACTGGCCTGAGAAGCACAGATAAAAACTAGCGTTCTATGCACACTATATTCATATTGAAGAAGTTTGCAATATTTATAACATTGGGTCGACCAATATTCTGCATACAAATTTGTTTTGGTTCAGTTTTCCTTCATAGAGAGACTAGATATCGGTTCAAAACATTTCCTCAGTAGCTCTATAAAAATTGTTAATCATTTCAATATACTAAATTACATTTGTAAACTTCATACATAAGCAACACATTTTCATATTTGCACAGACAGAGCTACTTACATTATAAGCAGTCTGGGGAGGGATCTGTCTCTTGTATCTGCTTATACAGTGGTTAGAACAATGTGATGTGGAATAAAGCACTAGAATAATAATCATATTTATAATAATAGGCCAGGAGTTGCATTAACTTTTGTGTGTGGCTAATCAGTTCTCAGTGTCTTTGAAAGAAAGATAAGCCCACTTATAACAGTGCACAAAAAAAATATCTTTGAAACCCACATTCCCAGTCATACAAAGCTTATCACTCAGTTATGGTCTGGATTTTCAAAAGAGTCTGAAGACATCATGTTTCTTAATCCCATCATATTTCAATGGATTTGGATGGCTAAATCTTGTGTGAAAATGAGGTAGCACTATGCAGGTTTGAAAAGGAAAAAGTTTAGCTGTCTTTACTACAATCTAAATGCTCTACAACTAATAGCTAGCTGAGCTGCACTCATACTATCTGAAAAATTGCTTAGTTACATATATGACTAAGCAGGCTACTCAGCAAGAGAGACTGGGATCTCACATATATCAGCCAGAGAAAATGTGTCTTACAGAGAAGAAAGAATTAGCTGAAAAACTTTCAGATGCAGAATTCAAAGTTGCATGGTCTAGTGTATGAATTGAATAGAGGAAGTCAGCAATGGTTAGCTTTGAGTGTCAAATGTTTCCACGTTTAAATAAAGTAATTACCGAATCACTAGGTGCAGAATGAAAGATACATGATAGAAAGCTGATAACAGACTCCTATGTGATCGGATAGATAAAAACAGTGGAATGTGCAGTACAGCAGCCTGTACTCATTGGGTTTGGCTTTCTGAACACCTAGACTTCACATCTAACCTTTAGTTCATAGATCTATTCTTTCTACCTCCAGTCCCAAGTTTTGTACCTCATCTTAGTCTATGTATCTTTTTGCCTTGGGGGATAGTCTCACTCTCCTAAATACCAGCACCAGCTTTAAGGATTTTTTTGGGGATACGTGCTTATTATACTGACCCAAACACTATGGGGGCAAGGCACCTTCTCTGTGGTTCACATTTCATTGCCAGACAAGCTTCACAGTGAAACATATGAGAGATTTAAGTTTAAGATAAAAGTTAAGGTATTTAAGCTTAAGTTAAATGTCCAAGGGTAGTAATAGTACAAGTTAGAAATAAGAGACTGTAAGTAATAAAAATGCACATTGAATATATAAATTATTTATAGAGAAAAAGAAATTCTAGCTCATTCTTAACAAAACATTACCCAGCTAACAGTCTCAGTCTGAGATACAGAATCTCAGAATCCAGCCTTTATTGTAACCCTGACTCCACTAGTAGATAAACTTCTGTATATTTTTCTTAATAAAGTCTAACTAGACTTGCTTTAGTGTAAAACAAATGAACAATCAATGGAGTAGATGCCCTCTTTGTTAATAAAAGACTTTCCAGGTTTCATATTCCTCTCATTTTTACTGTATATTTCTGGCAAGAAATCTTTGTATTCTAGCTCCAGCAAACTCATCCCAGCCCATGCTACCTAATGCACATTTTTATAAGTTTCTGAATGTTTTTTGTGGGTTTTTTTTTGTTTGTTTGTTTCTTTTCCTTTTTCTTTTTGTCTTCTTTTTTTTTTTAATACTCCACATAGCATTCATCATAGAAATGATGGCAGGGTGCAGGTAGGATGGTGAACCTGCAGACTTAATACAGCAATTTAATCTAGATCTGATAGAAACCAGAGCCTTTTAGAGCACAATACCAGAAATATTCTAGCCACAGGAATAAAGTACTTTCCCAGACAGACTGTCACAGATGAAAGCTATACACTTCACTGGTAAGAGTGAAGCAGAAATATATCTTTGATACAGTGATTTAACAAAGCTTAATCACAAATAAGACAAGGACTTAACAAGACTTAGATAGCAAGGTATACATGATTATTTACTCTACAGAAGGCAGGGTTAAATGCACACATTGGGAAGACTCTTTCATTGAGCCATGAGGTCCAGAGCGGACCCCCTTTCTTTCTAAACTTCTTGAACCACAGAGGTAAGGAACCTAGGTGCAACTGAATTAACTTCTAGTCCCAGACTTGGTCAACAATTTAAGTATAGGGGATTATATGTGCACAATCAATCTAAAATGTAAGATTAGTGAAGATTGGTATCTGCAAGGTGTCTCTTGACATCAAGATTTCTGCACATATAAACTTGAAAGTCATCCCCACTCAAGGGAAGATCCTACTATACAGCCAGATGCCATGCAGGAGAGCTCCAGAGAGTCTTGGGAAGCTCATTATGGAGTAAAATGACAGATTCATAATTTCATAATAACTGCTACCAGTTCCTTGGGCACCCAGTTTGAGGCCTGAGCAATGCCTCCGGTGTCTCATTGTCTGTCTGAGTGAGGACTTGGGTGCAACAGCCAGGCCAAAGGAAGAATTTGGTGGGGAGGAGGACACAGACACAGAGATCTTAGACAACAGGGATCCTTCTCTGAACCTTGATTTCCAGATGTGTCCAACCAGAATGGCAGTGTTCTTCTGAGGATGAATTTCTCACACTGCTATATGCCTTGTGTCACAAATACTTCCTGTCATTGATTTCCTACTACCTTGCACTGATACCTTTTCCTATTTATTAATTCTTCCTGTCTTAAAAAAAAAAAAAAAAAAAAAAAAAAAGAAAAAAACTTAAGGAATGAGCTGGAATATAATAATTTGGTAGGTTTTTTTCCTTTTTATTTCTAGACAAAATGGCTAGGAAGAGCATGATGACATGAAAAGGCAGTGCATTTTTCAGTGATGACAAATATCCTGCATGACTAAGACATTTTCATTCTAATAGTACTGAGAGCAATTGACCATGCAAACGTGACACAAACTTTCTCCTCAAGGAGAATTTACTGTTTCAGTAAGCAAGTTATGCACATAGAGATGTAGATCCTGTAGATGTTATATTAGTGCAAGATACTGGTCCACAGGAAAATCTAAAGAAAGATGAGAAAGATATGAAAAAAGAGAACTGTGACTTTATTTTCACTGCCTTCCTCAATCAACCACCAGTTAATCAACAGCAAAAAAAAGAAATAAAAAGAGTTATTAAAAAGTTAATATAAGAGCCTTTATACCATTGTTATCTCATTGCTTTAAATGTAAGTAAAGATAAACGTACTTTGTTAGCTTGGTGCCTGTGACCTTTGTGTTGACTCCAACAACTTGCAAAACAGTTATATGGGAAATCTGGAGTGCACAAGACTCATTGTTTTGTAGACTTGTTCAAAGGCTCCCGAAAGATAGAATGTAGACCCCTGGAAGATCCAAACCCCATTAGCCGTAGAACTTCTGCTATAGAAAATGTTATAAAAATCATAAAAAGGTCCTCTCACTACATACTCTTTGCTCAGCACTTATTTACAGACCTAAAAATAGACAAATACAAAGAATGTAGGCTTAGTTAGATACAATGGCCAGACCAAAGAAAACAATATCTTCTAGAATTAAACAGATAACAACCTGGAATTTATAACAAGAAAATCAAGAGGCACAAAGTCCAGGATTCACTTTAATCAGAGAGTAGAAATTTTTATTTCTACTCATATCAAACAACTTCCAATCAGGCTTCAGCCAATCCAGAGCTGGTCTTTCTTTTCAGGTCTGTAGCTGTCAAGGGAACTCTTGCTGCCAACCTTAAGGGTAGCCACAAAGCAGTCACAGAAAGAAAACTGTCTGTAAGGACCACCGATTGATGTAAGCTGCATTTTTTTGTTTTCTCCTTTGTTGTTCACACTATCAATCCCTTGGAATGCCTGTCAAGGTAATAGGAGAGGGAGTGTTCTCTCCAACCAGAGAACAATATGTTTGAGGCCCTCAGCCTTCACAGTGCCCTTCCAATAACTCCCTCATTCAGTCTAGATGTCACCCAGATGCATCCCTATCTGAAGAGTTGTAAATCAGCCTCTCAGCAAGAGCCAAATTTCCCTCATTCACAGAGCTTCTCATCAGAATTTTCACTGGACAAACAGAACAAAGATCTTTCACAGTTTTACTTTGATAGCCTTTCACATCTGTAATTTGATGGCACTACTCTAGAGAAAGCCTCTCTCCGGAGGATGCCTGTGTACTTATCTCTGTGTAGACAGCAGTCATACGTAATTGCAATTTTTGCAACATTCCCTAAAATCTGCAGAAACAGAAGTAGTTTGCTGCTTAATGAGTTACAGGAATACTAGAAAACTGTGCAAGATAAAGGTACAATAAAGCTGAAGTAGGACTATGGGAACACCAGCACTGGCAACCTGGGCCAGGTGAGGATGAAGTAGACTTCTGCCTAGAAATGAAGTGTTTCAAAAGATGATAACACATTATTTCTGAGAATATGGAGGAAAAGGAAAGAGATGGAATGTCCAAGATGTTAGCTTCTGCCTCTGGTGACACCATAACAGGAGACAATGGCAAGTAACCTGATACTTTTCAAGTGACCGTGGTCCTGCTACCAAATCAACAAGAATGTTATTAGCTAGCATCTAATGTGCCAAGATCATAACATCAGCAAGTCATAACCTGAAATGGTAGATCCTCACCCTCATCCTCACAGGAATGCTTTAACCAGGATGCTCTGAGAAGCCAAGTTAGAACTGTGTTTAAATTCTCTGTCAATTACTCCCAGAAGCTGTCATCTGAAGGGGATATGTTTAATCTCAGAAGAAACTGATGGATTGCAGATGGCCCAAGGAAAAAGCAGGTCCTGTATGAAAATATTTTTTCATGATAATTTCCAAATAATGTGGTCTGAGTCCTCTAAGCGGAGCTGCCCTTCATGTACAAACTCTCTCATGTTTATTAATTTCCTCCTGTAGCAGGCAGTCTCTAGGGTGCTTCTAGGTATGCCCTAGATTTCAGGGCTTACCCATAAGCCACTTAGCCTGCTTCAATACTCAATATCATTTGCTAGAAAGGTCTATCAGTAAATAGTTTTTGCACTCAGCAAGAGAAAATTTTTATATACTTAACAGTGTGCATGTGTTTTAGGTCTCAGTGTATTTTAGAAAGGCCCATGGCTCTATTCGTCTTCCTTTCACTCAGTGTGCTCCTTGGAGGGTACAAGTATCAGTCTATCATAAATTTTACATCCTAGAAAAGACAGATTCTCAAAGTAAAATATCTTATACCTGGGAGAGATTGTAAGGATAATATAAGCTGGAACATTAGAAGCCTGGTCTATGCAGAGTCATGAAGAACTAGAAGAATCTGTTGTCACTGGGAGTTGGTGAAGAGCCTTGCTTCATCTTTAATCTGAACAGAATGGCACTAAATTCCATTCTCCTATCTCTTGTCTATGGGCAGGAAAAGTAGCTGAAGCACAAACTTACAAGGACAGGGAAAACTGAGGAAAATTTTAGCATTTATATATGGTGGAAACTTGATCTTTCAAGGTATATCTTCTTACCAGCTAAGGCCCAGGATATGACTAAGCAGTGTGTACATGTCCTGGAACAGAATGCTACAGAAGATGTTTTCCTGAGATGAGAAGATAAGCTGCAAATCTTGACCATGAAATGAGTTGTTGCCTTTGTAGCCTGAAAGAGAAAGATCACAAAGATCACAGATAGGTGTCCACCTGAAAAGATTTGAGTTCATGCAGTGACATAAAATGTCAGTCTCAGTACTTTGACGAAAGAGAAAAGCAAGTCAGTGATGCACAAGAACACATTGCATAGCAACGTTCCTTTTTGTCAGTTACATTAAATATGGACATTCTCATCTATGTCTTAACAAGAGATCTCTGAATCACTCCTTGTCTCACAAACATACTGTAAAGTGTAAAATAGGTAACACTCAACTATGCTCTCTGTAACAAGGTCATATCAGACAAATAGGCAAGCTCGGATGATCATGAGTCATCTAAGGGAGCACATAAGAGAATCAGGTTAATACAGCAGGACCACAGCATCACAGCAAAAAGAGGATAATTAGATAACTGCCAGAAACAGTGGTAGCTGCCCTCATGCCACCTCCATTGATTACAAGTGGCAGAAACAAAGGGGAAATCTGTCTCAGAAGGCTGACATCAGAACTGTGAAGCATGGATATATTAAATCATAATATAAGTACCATAGGAATCATTCCTTAAGAAGAAAGAAATAATATTTCTTCAGATTATATTAATGGCCTTCCCTCTCCAATGCTCTGGTACTTTTCTGGGTGTCTCATGTGACAAGAGCACAGATATATCAGTCAGTGTATTTACATATCATGATACTAATTAAAATGACTTGTCTTCGGTGATTTGTGACATTACAATAACTCGTCAACATATTTTCAGTGCTAGAATTTGATAAGAGCCTGACATAATTAACTTCCAAAAGGCAGTATCTATGTGCTGAGCAAAGCTGGGGCACCACTGATACCAACAGTCTTGATAATGTATTAAAAGCAGTTCAGCACAGTCATGTCTGGAGACATCCATCATAGCCTTGAGATGAGATCTCATCACCTAGCACCATGTCACTACCAGACTTAAGAGAAAAACAAGAAGCACTGACTGGTGAGAACCTCAATATAGAGCTACCTTGTTCATTAGTGTTATGAATAGTACGGAGAGGTCAATGGCAAAATGACTGACAAGAGTGCTTCACCAAGAGTTTTACAGACTTTGTAAGAGGGAGTGACAACTGCATAGAATTAGGGTCTTTGTAAGAAACAATGAGATATGCAACCTGGATGTGCTCCAGCTGAAGGAATTCTCCTTAACTATTTAGATGGAACTGATAGACTTTACAGGTTAGTGTGGAAGTACACAAGTTCTGCCTTCTGTTTTAAAATAATACTGTAGGCTATTTAGAACACTTCTGCATGCTTTCCAATAAATTCTTCAGTAGTTTATCTCTGAGTTCATCTAAAAATTGATGCCCTTTCTTCAGGGCTCTTAATGCAATGGCCGAAATGTTTGACTCTTTGAAATGTTTGTTAAAAAAACAGAAAATCTTGTTAGTGTTTAGAGTGGTCATAAATTGAAGGTGAAAGACAAAATTATTACAGCATCTTTCTGACTGCTTTTGCAGCTTGATGATAGTAAATCAAATTGCAGGCAGTCCTCTGCTTTAAAAAGTGTATCAAATGGGCTATGCAGACAGCTAGACAAAGGGTAACAGGAAGACCTGAGAAGGCACAAAAGAAAGAGTTTGGAGATTTTGCCAGAAATTGTGATGGTGGTTCCCTGCAGTACAGCATTTTCAAGACACCATTCATCTGTGCCTGCAGAAGGGAAATCCTTAAAATTCAACACTAAAGGCTCTTGGCCTCATTTCTGACACCTGTAGATCAAGAAGAGACATCCACCAACCTCTCAGTTCCTGCAGATGATATCTTCATATACTGTTTTATCTCTAAAGTTCTGCCACTCACATAAGTTTAGAGACAAACTCAAAATTCATTTGCAGAGTAATCTTCTCCAAGTTTTCTCTTCACTTTATCTTTTTTTCATTTCTTATTCAATGGGAATGTGGTTACTTTTGAGTCATTGCTTGCACCAATCTTGTCTTTGGGAATTAGACACTAAAATACAACTATAAAATGACATGTTATCCAAGAATTCTCTGCTATTCAGAGACTTTCCCAGGTAATTAGAACATTTTATGGTACTCATAATTGAACTGCAAGAAATATTAATCTATGTTCTGCTTTGCCAATGATCTTCAGAATATTTTAGGTTTGGATAAAGATGACACATAAAATCCTGTTTCATTTTTAATATAGGAGATGATTGCAGCACCAAATTCTGTGTCTAAATTCTTTAAGCTCTTACCATTAAGAGGGAAGGAGCTTTCATAATCCCTGTGTGAAAATGTCTCCCTTCCTTCAGTTCTCTTTTTTTTAGGTATATAATATTAAAAAAAAAAAAAAAGACGCACACACACACACACACAAGATTTTAAACAAATTAATATAAAAGAAGGTTAGATACAATTCTTGAAGTTTATAGATTTGGAACAAAGCTGCCTTCTGGCTTTTTACTATCTTGGACATCAAAAATAAAGTTCTTGTCGCATAAAACCTGCCTACAACCCAAGAGTTCCTGACGTTTTGTTTCTGTACTTAAAGCGTAACAGAGAAAAATTGCAGACTGGCTTCTAAACTAACCCTACTGTTACTGTTCATTCTTTTTAGTATGTATTTTGCTTTATTCATGGAAGCCACTGTGCAGAGCATTTTGCCCAAGTTCCCTACATTTTTTTACCCACTGTTGTAATTGTTGGCATACTTTACATGTGACCCTCAATTTTCCCTTTCTCTCTTCCAGTGTCAAGGAGAATGATGTCATAAATGTGACAGCTGTCCTTTCCCATCTGGAATTCATAAATGGATAATATTCTGTTTCCTCAAAAATAGTTCAGGGTAGCTTGATTGCCTGGCCCTGTGTGACTGGCAGAGGGTTTTGCCTTCACGCACATTCCAGCAGGCGTCTGATGCTTTCCTCAATGTCAGCCCTGTGAAACATCCTTTACAGAATCACAGAATCACAGAATCATAAATTATACAATGGCTTGGGCTGGAAGGGACCTCAAAGATCATCTAGTTCCAGCCTCTCTGCCATGAGCAGGGTTGCCAATCACTACATCAGGCACTAGACCAGGCTGCCCAGGGCCACATCTAACCTGGCCTTGAACACTTCCAGGGATGGGCATCCACAGCTTCTCTTCTTCCCCAGCTTTGTCTGGAGGAAATGGAGACTACAGTGAATAACTATCATCTTTGTTATATTTCACTAGGCTAGGATGAAACATTCATGGCTTTGTTTTATGGATGGAAGAGTTTGAAATCTGATTCCTCATCTCCATTGCTATGCGACAATTACAGCCACATTTAAGGGTATGTGTTACTGCACTCAGATCGCTTGGAAGAGCATAGCTTGGAAGCAAGGTGACAATTGACCAGTCTGTAACTGGCAGTGACTGGGATTCATTACATTATTTTAAAATTTGAAAATATTCTTTTTTTATGCAAGGTCAGCTTTTGTTATATTTTATTACAGTCAAGCATGTTTGAGGGTGGGGGGAGATTTTATTAATACCTTGGGAATTTTTCAGACTTACATTCTTTCTCCTTTAAAAGAGAAGAATATATATATATATATATATATATCATTTACAGTTTCAAAAGCAGAGGTAGAAAGGAGGATAAAAATAAAAACAAATATGCGTATATTTGGCATCTTTGAGATGAGCACAGTCTCTGAAATTAAGACCACAGGAATAAAGTTGACTTTCTGACGTTTTACTGTATTTCAGTGTTATGTGCCTAATGGAAACATGCAGGTCACAAAATTACTGTGAAAAAAATGTCACTCTTTGCTAACATAATCTGCAACCCTGGTAAACAAGACAAAATTCGACTTAGAATACAATATTAGATGTTAGTCCCTCACTATGAGTAACTATCCTTCCAAGACAAGGGTAAGACAGGATGTTAGTGCAAGGCAACAAAATTCTAATGCTCTCACAGCCTTTTGCCATCACATGGCAAAAGGTTTTTCAACACCAAAACTTTCTCACAGAAACTGTAACATGCTTAAAGAAAGCGGGTAATTTGTCTCTCTCTATATATGTATAAATGACAAGGGAAGTAAAATCTGGAAAAAGACACTGCAGAAATACAGTGCAGAGCACAGATGTAATTTAAACAGATGAGGAACCAGCATTTTTAAAAGCTATGTTGAATCAGAGCCTGAGTTACTATGTGAATTGGATGAAAATGTACTCCATTCATTTTGAGGACTTTGAACAAACTTTGACAAAATTCATAAGCTGCCTCACTTAGGTGTTAAAAAATTTTATTCCACGTCTGTTTTTCTCCCAAAGGAAGCAGCTAAATAAACAATCTTTTTTTTTTTTTCCCTTAATGATTGAGACAATAGCGTAAGATTTTAATGGATATAGCACCTATTCCATGTTTTCATCTCCCTAAATGAGCAGCTTAAACTGGTATTAAATGACCTGTTCTTGTTCCCTGTGTTTATAATTCTTGTTTGTAAAATTATACCAAACTGTGCTATTTTCATACATGTAAAAAAAGTAAATCATACACAGCAGTAGTGGAAGATTCCACAGAGGTCTCCACCAAAATGCAATTAATACTGACATAACGAAATAATTTAAAAGGTATAAGATGGTCTCTAGACCAGATGCAAGTGCTTTTTTTTTTTTTTCTTTCTCTTCAGAGTCCTTTCTCTTAATCATCAGGCTAATTTCAGACATTTCAGAAAATATCAGATCGTAGTAAGCTTAAGTTACTTCTGACTTGGTGCAAAATTAACAGCTGCAGCTGAAGCCAGCTCTAAGATAAGAATAATAGCTTATGTTTTCAAAGGTTTTAGCACCAGGCTAGCCAACCTGGTTTAAAATAATACTTCACACTCAGTATTCCCCTGGACTCAAGGTACGGACACTCTGACTGGTAGTTTTCACTTCTTAATTCCCCATTATGTTTTGTAGCTCATATTCAGCCAAAAAGACCTTAATAAATAAATAAATAAATAAATAAATAAATTCTCAAATGCCTGGGAAGGCTCTATTTTTTCACTGACTACTCAAAATTATTTTTTCTCTGGTGTCATTAGAAAAATAGGAAAGGGGAAAAAAAGTCAATATTCCCTTGAAATATAAAGAAACGTAATTTTGAATTGTCATTATAAGATTTTAACCTTTAGAGTTATTTTTATTATCAGAGAATCATAGAATGGCTCTAATCCCCCTGCCATGGGCAGGGATGCCATCCACTAGATCAGGGTGCCCAGGGCCCCCTTCAAACTGGTCCTGAACACCTTCCTGAACACCACTCAGCCTGGTGAGGGTACACTCGATCCCACTGTCTGTATCATCGACAAAGATGTTGAAGAGCACCAGTTTCCAGACAGACCACTGGGGACACTATTCATGACCAGCCTCCACCTGGACATAGAGTCACAGTCCACAGCCGCAACCTACATCCAAACAACTCTTTATCCACTAAATAGTCCAGTCTTCAAATCCAATTTAGAGAGATGTGCTGTGGGGTTATTTCAAGCACCTTGCACATGTTCAGATGGATGACATTAGTTGCCTTTCGTTTATCCATTGATACTGTCATTCCATTGTAGAAGGCCACCAGATGGATCAACGACAGTCTGCCCTTGGTGAAGCCCTGCTGGCTGTCTCAAATTACATCATCACTTCATATGTGCCTTAACACAGATTCCAGGAGGATCTGCTCTATGATCTTCCCAGGCATACATGTGAAGCTCACAGGCTTTAACTTCTCTGAGTCTTCCATTCTGTAAAAACGGGAGTGGTGTTTCCTTTTTCCAGTCAGCAGAGACATCAGCCATGACTCTTCAAATACTATAGCCACATCAAGCCAGTTCCTTGAGGACCCCAGGGGCGTATGTTTTCTAGACCCATAAACTTGTATACTTTCAGTCTCAAAAGGCCTTCTCTCTTTGTTCTCCTCTTACAGTGAAAAGGATTTTGATCCCCTAACCCATGCCTAGGGGTTCAGGGACATGAAAGGTGTGGGAAGCTTGACTGCCAGTGAAGACTGAAGAAAAGAACTTGTGTACCTCCCTTTCCATAACTGTTGAAGTGAGTTCTCCATTCTCATTTATCAGAAAGGGTACGCTTTCCTTTGCCTGTCTCTTTTGACCAGTGTACCTGTAGAATCCCTTCATGTTATTTTTCACATCCCTTACCACGTTCAGATCCACCTGCACTTTGGCTTTCCTGATCCCATCTCCGGATGGCATCCCTGTTTTTCCCAGGGCTCTTGTCCCTGCTTCTACTGCCCATACCTCTCCTTTTTTTTCCCTCAGTTTGAGCAGCAAATCCTTACTCAGCTATGCTGGTTTCCTGCTTCCTTTGCTTGATTTCTTACACTGGGAGATGGAGAGTTCATGTGCTCTGATATAAAGATATCCTTAAATTGCTGCCAGCTCTGTTCTGTTTTCCTGAAGCTCAGGGTCCTGTCTCTGCTCTTTGTCAGGCCCATATTCCTTGGGATTGCAGTATTATTCTTAGTCATAATACTGTCTCTGTGACACTGTGCATGTCTATCCATATACATATCTTCATCCTCACACTTCACGTATATTTTTAGATACGTAAACCATGGACTTCAGATTCAGGTATTTCAAGAAAACATATAGAAGTCCCATAATTGCATAAGCAGGCATAGATATGTCATAAAAGCTTGTATGTTCAAAGGGTATAAATTATCTCTTTACCAAAACTCCACCTGAAAACACCTGACCACTTAATCTTTTTAGTCTTAAAGTCCTAAGCATCCTAGAGTCTCATAGGAAGATGGCAGAAGTATTCCAGAAAATGTACTCTGTTTCTTTTTTTATTTTCTTTAAAAAAAAAAAAAAAAAAAAAAAAAAGATAACATGCTGAGTTTTATTCTATTTTCACAAGGGAATTAAATATTTCCATTTTAAGCAGCTGCAG
This sequence comes from Lagopus leucura, assembly GCF_019238085.1. Taxonomy (NCBI): domain Eukaryota; kingdom Metazoa; phylum Chordata; class Aves; order Galliformes; family Phasianidae; genus Lagopus; species Lagopus leucura. The sequence continues at coordinate 1,011,352 of NW_024962252.1, read as the reverse complement.
CACCTTCTTCATTTACAGTTCTCTTACACTATTGGTATAAGCCACACAACCAGTTAAACACTAGCTACAATTCTCTTTACAAGTGCTAAGGAAACTAATTAAACCTAATGAAAGCAATCAGTCTGCAAGTTGAGAATGTTCTCTTTTCCATTTTTGAGTATAGGTATAATGTTACTGACCCTTGGTGGTGGCAAGGCAGTCAAACACTACAGATATATAAATTAAACAGGACGTGAGCTGTAGATTAAAAATCCTAAGTGCCAATTCCAAGTCCATACCACAGGCCTGCCAATTTTCTACTTCTGGTATAAAAGCTTACTATTTCCTCTTAAATTTTTATTATAATGTATGAAATCAGTACTATTTAGAGGTTAAATCTTTTCACTTGACTGCAATCCTTCCAAGATTAAATTATGTGAATTTAATGAAAAAAGTTAGCCACTGAAAAAGAGCAGTGTATCCTAATAATTGTTTTCAGGGGTTAGGACTGGATTTGAGGCTTATTGTTAAATAGCTGAGTAGGGGAAGGTGTATGTGTGGAACTTTGTGTTCTGCTCAGCATGGCAATGTGACTCTTTCCTGTATTAATATGGCACTAAGGGAGGTCTCAATCAGGGGAAATTGTATGTATGTATATACATATATATAATGAATTAGGATATACTGGTTTTGCAGCAGAATAGTTATCTGTTTTATGAGTGACATTTCAAAATTGCCATTGCTCGGTACTTTATGGTTAAAAAAAAGGACGATATTGTGTTTGGGATTAAGTTATGGAAAACTTAGGTTTAAATTGCAATGACAAGCATTGTGATTTGATTCATCCTAGTTCTGCTATAAGACATGGCACCCTTTACATATGTTTAAATCCCCTGTCATGAAAAAAATACACACTCAGAACAAAGAAAATCCAGGCTGATTGCAGTAATTGATTTCCTTGAAACAAATGATTGCATAATGCAGCTAGCTGCTAGAGGGAAAAGAAAAGAAATGAACAACAAAAAAAAAAAGGCCATGTGCTTTAGTTCTGAAACCTGATATATGGAAGGAACTTTCCAAGTCTCTCATTGCTGTGTAACATTCCAGGCGTATCAGGAAAATGCAGCATCTGTGCTGCCTGATGTTTTTCTGCTGGTTCGACACATCCTAATGTGTGCTGTGACTGTGATGGAACATTGGAACATCAGAGGAACATTGCTCCAAAGAGCATCACAGAATGGATACCTCAGTGTAAATGCAGTAGGGGGACAGATGGAAAGAAAATTGTGAAAATCTAAAAAAGTGGCAATGGCTTAGCATGTTCCTCTGAAGATCAGACCAAAATGGAGAAAGTATTGCATAACACGCCAAGCAATGTGCAACACACTTAACAAGTATTTTTTATGCCCTGAATATGACTATTCATATCAGTTGATTAAGTTTTCCAAGGAAAATTGCTGGAACTTTGTCATAACTCAAGACATATAGTAAATAAGGAATAAATTTTAGCAGTTATTTATCCATGAGGAAAAATAGGAAAAACATGGCATTAATGATAAGCAGCTGGGAATACAGAGGTCAGAGGATCCATTTCTATAGTGTAGGTCCTATAGCTACTTGGTCATGTTAGGCATATGGAGATCACTGGGGGGAAGAAAGGGGAGGGAAGGAGGAGGAATCATTTAAGAAAATCATCTTTTAATAAATCAGCAACAGAAGCATGAAAGTGTCCAGGTGAGAGCATATACTGTGTCATACATGTAGGCTAAACCTTAGCCCACCTAGATAAAGTCATACAACAGATTTGAGTAAGTGGGATAGTTCTCACCCTAGGTTCCTGTTAAGGTCAATATGGAGAAACTGCTCCTGAGACCAATTTGACTCACCCAAGGTCTGCTTCATATTGGAGATGTCAGCTTCTCTCTCTTAGCAGCCAGAGAGAGGACAGATATGTCTACTTCATGCTTGAAGTGGATTAAATTGGTTCCATAAACTTTAAACTGTTTCTTTTCAATAGTTTTCCAGCTCAGTTGACAACAACGAGCATCCACAATTAACAGATACAAGACCACAATTTGGGCCTCTACTTTACCTGGTGAAGATAAATTTATAAAACTGATTAAACCGAATAAATTTCAGAGACTTCATGAGAAGTATTTTCAAGTAATCTGCTTTTGTTTATTGTTGAAATAAATAAAATACTTATGTCCTGTTAAAAGTAATAGAATTTACATCTGTTTTTGTGCTATTTATTATCCCTTTAAAAAAATAACAACAAAAACTGCACTTGAAATTCTAGTAGCTTGTCAGAAATATGTATCATTGGTTGGGTCACATCTCCTGCTACCATTAAGCTGAATGTCATAGGCACTTTGAAGCAGTAATAAACCACTACTGCAGTGCTTAGGAAATGGAGAAGAAAAAGACGTTTCAGGACAAATGAGAATTCAAGATTATAATGGGCCTAATTCTTTCACATATAATTTGCCAAAGTTCTCATCACAACATTACTAATTCAAAGGCTTTGTAAATAACTTGACATCTGGAAGAGATGAACAACAAGAGGAAAGCAGCCTTTTCACTTTAATGTTCAATGAAGTAATTATGGTTAAGAAAAAGAAGATGAGTTCTCACTGGCAGATAAGTCAAATAATTATGGTGAGTACGATAGGTGAAAGAGGGTCACTGAAACAAAGAGCAAGGAACTGCACAAGCAGATAAATTCTGATTTGAGGTTCAGTGAGAGAGAAAAGATAATTTATTCACATGGAAAATGACTCCAGTAATATTTTGGATATGTGTAGTTAAAATCTAGAGCTTTTTATTGAAAAATTTAAAAACCAAAAAGCAGTCAAAAAACAAAGAGCATCTGAAGAATATAGTATATATTGAATGAAATGGATTACCGAAGGAAAGAGCCCAACACGTTATGAGGGGTACATAGCACACCCTTTTTGGATTTCTGAATCAGCAAATTTCGAAATAGTGAACTGCAGTAGAAATTAAGAACAAGATCTTCAGCTGACACAGAGTATATTTTCCTAATTGGTTTTCTCTTTCACTCTAGGTCTCTAGCAGAAATTGCAATGAGGAACAGAAATTGCATCACGGAACAATTTCACCTATTTTGAAGACTGAGATAATGCAATAGCACGGTGTGGTTTAAGATGTGGGACCTGGCCAAACATTCTCTGAAGTCAAAAGAAATTTCTTCATTTACAACATTTGGTATAGTTCAGTCTGTCTATTTTAATAGCAAAATTTTGAAGAGTTTGGTTGCTTTCCTATAGATCACTAGATATGATTAACCACTGTTCCCTGCTAAATTTTGAGCAAAGATGAAATTTACCCACTCCCAATGGGCAGTCATTCTGAAGAGCCTATACTTTACAGATATAAAAGCTAAGCTGAAGAACTACGTTATCTGATCTAACTTCAAGCCTATCAAAGGAAACTGTATTACAACTCAGGAACCAACATTTTTAATTGTAACAAATATTTCAAAATTCTGAAAGAGATATAATAGTGAGGAGCACAAAACATCCAAGGTCCACATGCAGAAAACTGATTATGTGGAAGCTACAGATATATCTGCAGCTGACAGAAAATAAACAAAAGACCCTTCCAATATAATCTGTGAGAAAGTTCTTTCTCAACCACATTTTAAAACAAATATAACTGTAAGTATGTGGGAAAATAAACCACTCAGACACCTGTGAGAATTCTCTGTACTGTATCAGTGCCCTATTCAATATCCAGCTGCTGCTCATTTCTGATACTTCTGAAGGAAAAAAAAAAAAAAAAAAAAGGAAAAAAAAGAAAAAAGAAAAAAGAAAAGAAAGAAAGAAAAAAGTAAAAGTAAAAGCTTGGCAGCAGAGTAAAATCTCCTTCTTGACTCTTACAGATAATCACATAAAGTCCAAAAGTCATTAGCTTTGATTGTAATCATTGGCTTAAAACAGTTCTATGCAGGTCTACGAAAATAAAGCACATTCAGGGAATGCAAATCTTTCTCCCAGCTGTCACTCACCTAAGCTAAATGACTTCTTCAAACAGCTAGAGAAAAACATATTTTTCAGAAATGTATCTGGTTTTACCTTAGAAACACTTAAGGATTGCTCCCTGTTATTTTGTTATTCTATGAGCCTTGATTATCCGCAAACTTCTCTAGCACCTATTTATTATCATAGCCTAGATAATGAATAAATAATATTAGCCTTTCTGCAAAAGGTTGTATTTTGGGGCAATCCCAACAAAAACAATTCTTCTCATGAGTACCTTCCTAAGAGTTACTTCATTGTTAGATTTCAGCAAGCCGGAGTTTAACTGAGCACATATGCCCCTTCATTACTACCATGCAATATATGCTTTTGAGTGAAAATGTCCTGAGGTTTAGTCTTAGAGAAAAAATATTTCAGGTACGACTGAAGAAAACGTAAAAGTATTACTAGGGCTATTTCCTGTAAAACCACATTACCTACATATTTGTATAAAGAACTGAATGACATTTCTATTAGAGGGAAAGCTCAGTTTCTCTTCCACACAATCTCCTACTTCTCTGGATTTTGCAACATAATATCTTGGAGCAAAGTCCAAGTCTGTAACATTAATTTGTGATTTGATCATTTCAGGAGTGGCACAAGCAGGGATATTATAATGAAAGCATTCACTTTATCTTAACAGTTAACGGTCTACTGAAAACACACGCAGATATTCCACAGATCATCAGCGGTAGTGAAGCCTAATACTCAAGGACTGAGAATGAGAAATAAGCAGAACTGCAAGAAAGTGAACTGGTCCGATGAGTTCTAAAGAAAATGCAATTTAGAAAATTTTGTCTCTCTTTGATTAAACTGTTTTGATATTCAAATCCATTTAGTCCCCACAATAGCATTTAGTTTTAAACCATGACGTGCCACTAGCTGAAGGAGTGCAGCATAAGCTCAGCTCTTATTTTACATCAGAGACTCCTCACATTAAATTACTCACAGTAAAAGCCTCAGTATTTTTACCACATTCTTGCAATCGGCACTGTACACAACCAATGACTCTGTATGTACTTTTACTTTTCAGTATTTTCAGATGTCTGTATCACCTTCATGTAGATTCCTCAAACTCCAGCTAGCTGTTTTCCTCATGTCTGCTTTCCTGACTGATAAGAGCTGATGCCATATTACACTCCTTCTTACAGAAGAGGCATCATCTTCTTATTCACATCAATTTTTCAGGAAGGTAAGGTTAAATTTGATCTATATATCCATTCCTGAGCTCATCATCAATCTCATTTCTCTTTATGGCCAATGGAAAGGACTAGGTATTCCATAGAAACCTAAAATAAATGTCTAAAATAGATTACACAGTGACCATTTCTCTCCACTGCTTATGTACGGAGCCCAGGTCACTGAGTTCAAATGTGCATATCTACATTTTCAGCTGTCCAAAGTTACAAGAGATTATGCTCATCTTTAATATCTTTGACATTTCTTTCTGCACAAATGCAGTTGAAATTGGCCAGTAAGCCCAATATAATACTTACACACACACATGGCATGATCACATAAACATTGATATCTTAAGAAACTGGGTTAAAAATAGGAGGTAATAAATCAGGGCTGAACTGTGTTTATCTCTACCTTACATTCCATTATTTCTTGATGTTCTCTAAGGCTGCATGAACTAGAAATTCAGTTGGTGTGGCAGAGAACTGATGCATTATCCTATGTAATTTTGAATTTTAATGTATTGAAAGAAAATTATGAAAACTTTTGGAACCTGCAATCATTTTTTTCTGCATGTGGAACACAGCTTTTGTTGTACACAATGTACTACACTGTCATTTGATAATTTTTTTTTTTGCATGAAATAATGGAAGACAACTGTAAATTAGTGAATAGGTTTGAGGTCTTGAGAGTGTTAATGTTCTCTTCATAGCTTCTGACTCTCCAATTTATTAACTGGGAAGTAGGAAAGTCAAATGTTTAAGAAGCTATTTGGTACTACTGTGGTACTTAGTGGGAAGAACAATGTGGAATTACATGTACTGCAAGTTTGCACTAGAAATGTGATAAAAAAAAAATTTTAGTTTGAGAATCAAACCTGAAGTTTGATTCAATTTCTAGATTTGTTTCCAGAATTCTGCAAGGGCACTTTTTTTTCAGTATTTAAATCTCTTACTAATTTTGAATTTCCCAGACTTAGTGAGCTTTACGTCTTCAGGAAGCTGAAAACCTGTTAACTCTTCTTGAATATATTCCTGAATGCTAATTAACGATTTCTAGGATTTTTTTTATTTTTTTTCCGGCATTTCTGCAACAAAACATCTTTTGCACTGCCTCCTCTTTCCAGTTTCTACCTGCCACTTTCATTACTTGGGCTATAAACAGCAGTAGTTGTAGTCAAAGCTGTGCCTAACCCAACACAGACAAAGAAGAATGTCTGAACAGAAGTCTTCAGAGTCCCGCGCCTGTGCGTGGTGGTTCATCTGCTGTATCTTAGAAACTTCTCTTAAGAAAAGATGAATAGACTTTTAACTAGAATTCTGCCAGTGAGAACTTTCCTTTATTTCAGGAGCATTTTAAAGAGAATATTTTTTAATGTAGGTAATATAAACTGTTTCTATTCCTACCAGCTGCTGTATCTTTGGTTGGCTATAAAAAAGTGCACTTGCTGCTCTCATGCCAGCAAAAAGCATATTCAAATGCTACCACTGCCATTTTGTTCACATTACCCCTACATCATTAGCAGTCTATGCAAAAATAAAGAATGGATTTTTAAATACAATTTTCATCTATAAGGACTTCCTCTGTGTCAAGGGTGAAGAATTTTGAATAGGCATTATAGGAAGCTACTTCTGTGTGAAACCACCCTCTTAATTCTAGTCACCTTATAATTAGGGGTCAACTTAAAACTAGTTATCAAAGTTGCTTGTATGCTTGCTGAAGGATCATTATTCCTCTTGTAAGGCAGTTATTTTAAGACAAGAAGTGTTATAAAGAATATTTTCTCCATTCACTAGGCAGCTGCCTGGATTGCTAGATTACAATAAACATTTTGCTTTCAAAAAATTGAAGTTAATTCAGAGCAATTCCTTGGAAGATTCATTATACATGCCATGAGTTTGTAGATATCCAGATATCTAGTATATCAAGTATATTCTGACACCTTTGAATTTATAGAAGTTTTGAAAAAATTTAAATGGGTCTGGAAAACCCCTGCTAGAATGCCTAAATAATTTTGAGTGGTTGAGCTTCCACATCATTTATTTAGATCAGTCAAGGAGATAAAATCCACACGCAAAGAAAATGATCTAGTGAAAGCATAAGCAACATCTTACCTTTATATCCAGTCATTCTCTTAGCTAATCCTTCCCTTTTCACTCACCTTGTGTTGAATGGAAGAACAATCACAGAATCACAGAATCACAATGGCAGAGGCTTTCTTTGGTAGGGCAATCCCTGCACTGTGTACCCATCATACGAGTTTCCTAGCTTCACAAAGAGAACTGTGAGCTTCTAGGTTCTGCAACTCAATTATATGCAAATACCATATGCGTGACTATAACACGCACATACAAGATGTGTAACACCACAGTTTCTCCTTTTCTGTGACCTTCTGTTTGTAGAAAATATGGTGCCAAGGAGTAGTAGGAGAAGGTCATAGACACTGCGCCATGAATCAGTGCAACAGATGCTTAGCTCTGGAGTACCTTAATGAGGATAACTAGTGAGCCTCTGCCTCAGAGAGGGGTTCTGGGAAGGTATGCTGTGAGCCTGTTTGAAAGGATGCTAACCAATTGCATATCTGTTGGCTAACTTTCATCTTTTCTTATTTGTAAAAATTTGCAAGAAAAAACCTTCTCTTAGAATCACACTCAAAAGATCTTCAGACTATTTCCTGAACTTACAACCCCACCAAGTTCTAATGATTTATATTGACAAACCCAAATCCTCGGGGGCATTGCTTAGAGTTAAGGGCCAACATTTGTTTAAAAAACAGTCTGCATAATTATGAGTCTCACCACTGACCCCAGCAATAAGGACATTTATGAAAAATTAAAGCACTGAGAGGAAAGGAAGCAGCAGCAGAAACTGAGCAGTGAATGGTAAATACAGGCTCACAGGGTTTGTGTGGACTTGGTGTGCTAATTCCAGTTTTCAGCCATGAGAACCGACAGTAAGTGTTCCCAAACTTACCCAACATAAGAAAGGCTGTGCTGTATACAATATGCTCTGCATTCTGCCCATAAAACTTCTAAGGGTTTCCCAGGAGAATTGCTTCTGCTTTGTGTTAGGATCTTAGTCATACCCAAAAGGCAGAGCAAATTCCTCTGCACAGGGACAGCATATGCTCTTTGTTTGATGCAGAGATGGCCATGAAGAGATCAGACATGAAGGTAGTGATTAGCATCATACAAGGAGACACTTTTTAGTTTCTTTTTTTGCCTAGCACTTGTTAGGCTCCAAGAGCAGCTTTTCCTCATGCCTTAAACTGAACAGAAGCTGTCCAATCTAGTCACCTTCTATGGTCAGGAACAAAGGCTAACAAAAGGGCAGAGAAATTCTGTGATGGATGAGAGGGGCAGGACTTGAGGAAAGAAAAAAAAAAGCTGCTTAGATTATTCAGGTTCTGTTCACAGGGAGACAGGGTGAAGAATATTGCAAACAGATGATAGAAAGCAAAAAGCACTTTATTTCACAGAGCCTGAAGTCCTATCCCCTACAATGATGTTTCATATCTTTACATTTCTTTACACACTATCTCATGCAGACCTGCTGAAAATGGCATAGCATTGCATGACAATGTAACAGATTACAATATGACACATCCAAGTAAATTGGAATGTATAATAATTATGTAAAATATCATATCTGCTAGCAGAAGGACTCTGAATCATCAGCCTTTCTTTCTGATCTGTGGATAATTCCCAACCACAATTTAAGTTTAATCAATCTCGTAACTTCTTCAGTTTTCACCCACATAGACAACTCAATACATAAACATAAAGTACATCCTCCTGGTTTTCCTCCTCAAGGGTATCTTTCCATGTGAGCAGACATTACATGCTCAGCCCCATGAAAAGCACTAGAATTAGATTTCTACAATATTTATTATGGTTGAATCTGTCTTCGCATTCTGTAAGGCTCTGTTCTTTTATTTTTATCAATATGATAGCAGCTTTTTTGTTAGTTGTGTTTGTTTAATTTAATTCCCCATCATAGTCACTGCTCCACAGTGACAACTGGTGTCTCACTGTATGCAACGATTTTAATTCATTACACGTGTTCTTTTAACTTGTATATATGTACTGCTACTTCCCTTCTTGACTGTTTCTCAAGAGCAGAAATTAAATCATAAATTCTAGATGCATAAAATGTTTTTATATGGTTCTATCTTTCTGATTAATTTGCAAGTCAGAAGTTTCCAGTACATTGTGCTTAACAACAACCATGTATTTATCTTGACAAATGATGCAAGAAAAACTAATAATGATGAGGCATATAGAGAACCTTTTATCCAAAGATCCCAGGACACACAACAAACTTTACATGCTGATTATAGATTACACTCAGTATTGTTGAAGGTTCTCGTTGGCTTTAATGGGCATAAATGTAACTAGGAAACTATGCATAGATAACTTCAGGCACAGATATATGTCTAAGTCTGGAGTACGAAGAGCAAACAAGAAAGCAATTCTTCCTCGTAGTACAACAAACAGTAGGAGGAGTACTGTGTGCAGGTAATAATGGGGCAGCATAGTTAATTACTCTATATAAACCACGAGATGCATTCTCACTATCTATTCAGCAGCATCCTGGTTACAACTGAGTAATAAACAAACATAGGAGAAAATAAATATGTTGAGGGAAATCTGACTTTGGTTCTGACCTACACTGTTCTAGGACAAGAGCTTATCTTCTTCATGGGGTGAGGTAGAGGGGAAGGTGATCACGTGAAGCAACACAAATCCACTGTTCTGCAATGTGGAGCTGAGCTGCCCCGTGGGGCTAAACCACATCACCACAGAAGTTAGTTTGAGCCTGTCCATTTTTTGAAGGTACCTATAAACCTCAGTTGCTCTTTTCTCATATATCCCACAGAACACATTCTTCTCAACTTAATTAAGATGTAACTGAATATCAATTATCAAAATTGTATTGTACTATGCAGTATTATATTATTAAATATAATATGCTGGATGAGTAGAACTAAATCACAGCTGAATGGGTCACACCTGTAGAATATTTTCCCAAGTGCTGCGCTTACCACTATTCATATGGGATACGTTAAGGCACAGGGGCTAAAAGAATAAGAAGTTTATGAACACCTGGCTTGTGAATAGAAGACTTCCTGGGGAATATCTGTCCAGACATAATGGAGCAATCCTGTCTGGCCTGTTGTTAGGTGGGCAGCAGCCCCTTTGATCTTCTGAAAGACCAATGTTGGACTTGGCTACTCACTCTTTAGTGGAAAGAAGGATACTGTACACAAAAGAACAAAAAGTGTAATGATAACATGTCCATAATATGCATGAAGAGCTCCTTCTACTGAAGCTCAGATAATGAACAGTTCTGATAGCATGGAGGATTTATCAACCAAGAGCTCAAATAGCAGAAACAGGAATGGGAGTTGGGGAACGAGGGCATATTAAAAAAAAAAATCTTCTGCATTTGGGATTTCATTTCATTGGGGATTTTGCAATTGTTTCTTTATTTGTTGGGAAGCAGATGAAGTTAACAGAAGGAAAGAAAATCCATTTGGCTAACACCAAAATCTACACCTTATCTACAGTTATTTAACTATTTTTTACTGTCTATTTATTTCATTTATAAATATGCAATTCCTTGACACTCCCAGGCAGAATTTAAAAAATACTCCTAACCTTTGGAATCTTTACAAAAAGTGACACTGAAAGAATGGCCAGGGTTGGAAGGGACCTCAAGGATCATGAAGCTCCAACCCCCTGCCACATGCAGGGCCACCAACCTCCACATTTAATAACAGATCAGGCTGCCCAGGATCCCATCCAACCTGGCCTTGAATACCTCCAGGGACGGAGCACCCACAGCCTCTCTGGGCAGCTGTTCCAGCACCTCACCACTCTCTCTGTAAAGAACTTCCCCCTAACATCCAACCTAAATCTTCCCTCCTTCAACTTAAAACCATTTCCCCTTGTCCAGCTGTTATCTACCCTTTCAAAGAGTTGATTTCCCTCCTGTTTGTAGGCTCCCTTTAGGTACTGAAAGGCTGCACTGAGGTCACCCCACAGCCTTCTTTTCTCCAGGCTGAACAAGCCCAGCTCCCTCAGCCTGTCTTTGTAGGGGAGGTGCTCCAGTCCCCTGATCATTTCTGTGGCTCTCCTCTGGACCATCTCCAACAGCTCTCTGTTTTTCTTGTACTGGGGGCTCCAGACCTGGACACAGTACTCCAGATGAGGCCACACAAGAGCAGAGTAGAGAGGGACAATCACCTCCCTGTCCCAGCTGGCCACCCCTCTTCTGATGGAGCCCAGGATAACATTTGCTTCATAAGGGGGAAATTCTTCTCTAACAGTCATTGCCTGGATAGTGATAGGAGACTCTATTGCAAGATCCTTGCAATTACGTTTTCAGAGAGAGACTTCCCAGTTCTCTATTCTTAAACCCAGCTCTTATAGCCACCCATCCTACAGTCTACATTAAACTCCATAGAAAATACCAGCTAATCATCTTAACCATACATTAAATCCTGTCCTGCTTGACCATTTCTGCATAAAGAAGTATTTTGTACTGAATGCAAAATGTAGTCAGCTCTTCAGCAGGTCACCTCAGCAAGTCTCTAGAATGACCTCATTCTCACCCTGGGTGTTAATCAACACATTTGAGAATAGGGACTGGTCTGAGCACAGTCATAGCTGATGGGAATAATCTACAGGACAGGCTGAAACTCCTACCCGGAGAGATGTTGCTACAATTAATCAAATACTTTGTGGTGGAGGAGGTTAGGGGATCAGTTGACCTTGTCTCAAGTCTCCCCACTGATCTAGATCAGTTTATTCTCTTACCAATGCAGTGAGATGAAGAGTTCTAGGACAGACAGAGAATTCATGTCTAAAGTGAATTGGGTTTGCACATAATATCAGACCTTGTACCCAGCTGCACCACAGCTATAAGATAAATATTTCACCAGGTTTAACTTTCTCCATTCTTTTCAGCTAAAGGTGATCAACCAGTTCTATATAGTCAGATGATTTATTTCAATCCCTCATAAATACCACTTTTCAGCAAATTTACTACTCATTGGAAAAAAAAAAAAAAGAAAAAAAAAAAACCACAAAACCAAAAACAGCTGTAGTCTGGAATTACTTTACTTACTCTTGTTATCCAAAACAGCCCATGAAATGGATCATGTGTTGTTGGTCTAAGTTGCTCAAGTTTCAGGAAGTGTATTGTGTAAATACGGTAGTGATCCCTAGTTCAGGAAGAATTTATCCTTTGCAGCCTTTCTCTATTCACCACATTTAGCCACATTTACCAAATAAATATCTACATTTAAGTACACTTTCCTGTATATTTGTACTACAGAGAACTACTGATGATACCCTGACTCTGACAGTGATATTAGGATTTTGACTCTAGAAAAGCCCTATGTTGTGAATATTATATGTGCTTTCTGGCTTGAGTAAGCATTTTGTTCATACGTAGTATAAAGTTCAGTTGCTATAATAACCATTTTTTGTCAGTCACTGTTTAAAAATTTTCTTCTCTTTTGACATACAGCCTTTCAGTGTCTCAATTGTGTCAATTAGATTAGTTTCAGTAATCTTGTTAATTAGCTTGAAGCCTTCAAATCTTGAAATGAAATGGCTCACTTCTCAGCAGTGTGACCATCTACAGCATGTGACTGGAAAGGCAGATGCACTTTGCCTTTCCCCAGGCTTCAGGCATGGATTAAGTTGCAGTGCATCTTCACTATTCATGTTGTAGACAGAGTGTCTTCTATCCAAGAAAGGCAGATAGTATCCTCTCCCATTACCACGTTTAAAATTTTTCAAAGGGCATATGTAGATGCACACTCTGGAAATAGACTTGTCTTCCTTCTGCCCCTCTTCCTGTGCTAGTCTCCAGCAAGGCAGTTCTTGTGATTCCTTCACCCCTTTTTGATCTAAATAAACTGGGTTAGCCATGACCTATTCCCATTACTTAAGCTAATATGACTTGGTGTAACTGAAATGAGAGAAGGAGTGCTCACACAATCAGTTCTGCTAGGAAATAAGAGCAAGTCAGCATTGATGCACAGTAATCGCCTCATAAGCAGAGCTAGGCTGAGAAAAGCACATCTGTTCCCAGCCTGAGTTATGTTCTGCAAAGTTACAGCCACAGAATTAGCCATGCTCTGCTATACATCGCTATGTAAGAGTTTCGGCTTAGTTTTGTGTAACAATGAAACTATATAACTGCCATTGCTGTGAAAATATGGGAAGGTAAAATGTGGGACCATCACAAACATGAACACCTGAAATTACAGGTCTGAGGACCTAACATAACATTTCCCTTTTTTTTTTTTTTTTTTTTTTTTTTTGGAAGGGATTCTAAGTCTGAGACCAACTACCACCATTTCAATGAGGGTACTGTTAGCTGTTTTACTGCTGAATGTTTTAACAAATCCAGCTAACTCCTATGCTAAAATTCCAGAGATGCTCAAAGTCATCTGTGTCCTGAGATGGCTGTTCAGGAGAAGTCATCAAGCTACTGGAGTCTGCATTATATTCTTGGCACGAGAAAATGGGAAATGGGCTGAGCATAAAATAAACAAACTTCTTCAGGAAAAGAGATCATATTATTCAGAATTGTGCCTGCAAGTATTTTTCCTCTTACATAAGTTATTACAAATTGATCTTAAATTTATTTTGTATTAAAATGTCTCAATTTTTTAACCAGTGTAGCCAAACTTGGATATCTTTTCATAGGTTTAAGTCTACTGGGTCAGAGTTAGCACAAGAATCTGATCTAAGGCCAGCAGTGTTAGCAGCTACCTCTCTTTGTTCAATTTGCAGCCTCAGGATTTGCACCAGTGTATAGTTTTGGGGATCATGAATTCTGCTGTTTTGCAGTTGGCACGGCGTGCTTGTACTGATAGGAATATAGAGCACAGAAGGAGTCAGAAACTGGAGCCTAGGCTACAGCCTTGTTTGTGCTACCGCTCCACAGCATTCAAAAAACAACATAGGAAAGTGAAAGAAAAAAAGTTAAGACTTCAGATTTTCCAGTTGTAAATACATTATTTATTAGAGAAGTTCTATAAAATTGAGTTAATAATCACTTGTCTGTTAGATAGACAGTTTTTTCTTGCTTACAGCTGCAAAACAGTTGAGAAAAGAGATATTTTTCCATCTGAAAATGTAATATAAACCACTCCGACTGTGACAGCTTTTTCAATTAAAGCTAACTCTATACAGCCCACATTAGCACAAGCCTATTTTACTTGTTCATTCAGCCTGCTACCTTAATGAAAGTAAAGTGTACATCACAGTGAGAACACTCAAAAATTCAATTTCTAAGCAGCAAGTATATAATGGAGTTAATAGCTTACGGGTTTTGGACAGGGCATGAAACATCACATTTCAGAGAACCCATTGGGAAGGTAAAAGGACCAGTGGTGTTTTCTGAGATACCCACTCTCAATTGTACAAATACTGCTACTGGAGTCTGCAGGGAGAAAAGATCTGATGTTAACTGTGAGAAAGTGAGCAATTTAGTGAGTATAATCTGAGCCTTCCTAGGATGTGTGAGAGCTTTTCTGAGTATGACCATGGAAAAAAGAGACTCCTCATCAATACACTATGAAACAACTTAATAGCCACCATGGCATTTTTCCTTCCTTCTTCAAACAAATGTTCCTTAATAGAGAGTTCATTCTGATTAGAGGAAATGATTTTCACGTACAGTACAAGATGATGTTCTCCCTAAATTGCTGGAACAGATGTAGAAGCAAGGTGAAGAGTTACAGACCCGTGTTAAACCAATATGAGTGACTACAAACAGATTATTAGTGATTTGATTAAAATATTGGAAAATTTATTCAATTTGATTTATAAGACTATAGAACCAAGTTCTTTCTCATGTGAACTGTATATAACCAGGACATGACTGGGGCAACAGGAAAGGGATAGGGCCGTGGAGAGATACTTGCAAGCAGAGGAAACATGAACTTAAAGAAAATGTTTGACTTGCTAATTAGTCACAATTTCTCCACCACTTCTTGGCCTGATTCTTGTTCATTTTCAGAACCAGTTCTGGATTTCTTAGCATTTCTATCAGCAATTTTATTACACTGTTTGTGTAAAATTTTGTCCATATGCAAATCTATTATTGGAAAATAATTATTATATTAATATGTTATCTTAATTATCCTACTAGTAGGACGATGGGGCTTGATGAGATGCATCTGCAGGTCCTGAGGGAACTGGTGGATGATGTTGCTAAGCCACTGTCCATTATATTTGAGAAATTGCAGCAGTTTGGTGAGGTTCCCTCTGACTGAAGACAAGGAAATATAATCCCCATTTTGAAAAACAAGTAAGGGACTACACAGGGAACTAAAGGATACAAAATTCATCTCTGTTCTCAGCAAGATATGGAGGAGTTTCTCACGGAAACTTCACTAAGAGACATGAAAAACAAAGGGGTGACCAGTGACAGAGGAATTTAACGACACACCTTTGCTTCATGTACACTTCCATGTCAGTTGCCATTCTGTCAGAGTGCCCCTCTGCTGCCATCTGTTGCAAGGCAAAAAAATGTAATGGAATACTGATGGAATGGTTCAATGTCTACTGCCATACCACCAACATCTGCCTGTGATTGCATGGGCCAACATAACAAAATAGGAGGCTTTCCTTTGGAAGTAGCCCTCATATTTGCAACCTTTGCTGTATTTATTGTAGTTTATGCGCTCCTGCAACACAACCATACAGATCAATTAAATTATTTTTCTTAGAGAAAACTTTAGAAAATTAACCAGTACAGAAGTTTTATATCATCATAATAACTGTAACACAACATTAGTTGACATTCTCTGTAAACTTTTCTTGCTAAATTAGATTTCTTTACAAAATTAAGTGGATTATATTTCTCATCCTGCAGCTTAAATTAGCAATATTTAGTTTTATGCCAAATCACAGGGTTTTGGCCAAGACTTCTGAAAAATACAAGTCTTAGAAACAACATACCTGTGATTTTACACCAGAAAGAAAAATATCAGAATTCTCAGAATCTAGTCATCACAGCTTGGTTTGGTTAGCAAAATAAAAGCTTCTAGAATGCATAGAAGAGACTAATCAATGTGAACCAAAGATGAGGGAAGAAACTAATGCTCTAGTTCAGGCCCTCTTTTTCTTCAAAAGAGAGGGATGCAACCAAAACATAAATGTGTGCATTGTGTGGTTGTTCCTCATATTATTTTAGGTAGCCATTTCTGAAACCCCTCCCAAAAAAGTTATTTAAGGACAAGCTTTAATCGTCTCAGAAAAAGGGGGCATTGAAAGGAACCTCACAGTGATCTGGTCCAGCGCTTTTCAATGTTTTTAGCTCACGTTTTATTTTGTGTCTCATTTCCACAGTATGTGACTTCTGGGACAGCAAGGTGCTTCATGCCTCATTTGCTTCAGTAACATTTTTACCAGAAAGGAACATGTCCCTGGCTGAGAATTTTGTCTTATCCAGCACTGGCCCAAAGTCAGGATTTGCTACATCTAAATCATTTCAGACAGACACTTGTTATATCATTACAGTGACATGTTTTTCTCTAATGTCTTACCTAAATAACCCACATTGCATTCTAAGCTGTTATTTCATCTCAAGTCTGTGGACACAGGGAACCCATTATTCCTTTCCTTTCCTTGGCACTCTTTCATAGTAAGGTTACCATAACATCCTTAGTCTTCTCATCTTCAGGCTAAGCAAAACAAATTCTTGCAGTCTCACCTTAAAGGTCATGTTTTCTACATCTCTGGATTATCTTCCCTATCTCTGTTGGACTCCCTCCAGTTGGCCCATCTGTTACAGTGCATCACCCAAAACTGGGAGCAGGACAAGGTTTTATGAGTGCTGAGTAAAGCAGAAGGAGGAAAACTTACAGCACTTCTGCCATATACCCCAGTATGTGGTTTACTTTTCACAGCACGGGATTCCTCTCTCACATTCATTTAGCGATTCAATGGCATCTGTTTAAATTCTACTTTGCCAAGAGTGCTCTCTTTCTTACATGTATGTAATTTGTTATTTCTCAGGGTAGTGTTCTGCACCTCTCCTTACTGCATTGACTTCTATTTATTTTTCAAGATTTTTATCTCAGCCCTTCAAGACGGGTTTGAATATTTTTAACATTTTTTTAACTGTTTTTAGTATTTCAGATCTTTCTTCTTGAGTGTTTATGTTCTCCATTCAGGTTTGCATTGTCTGTTCCTGTCTGTAAATATTACAGCTACACTCCTTTGTCCATTTTTCAAGGTCATTAATGAAAACAGCCCATACAGCCCAAGCCAAGAGAATCCCCACAGCAAACATTCATTTCACTTTCAGAATGGATCTTTAACTCATCATTCTATGATTCCATGATACTCCAGTAGCTCTCAGAAGTTATCAGAGACACTTGCTTATACCTTACACGGAAGATTTCAGGAAAAACAGATGATTTGGAATCGTTTAACAAATTACCCCTGAACTGTCCACTCCCACATCTGCTCTTCCCTTTGACTGTTAAATTATTCTTTTAGCCATTTGATCACACCTAATCTTGTTGGTGGAAACTGATGCAAAAACCACATAACCTCCTAAATATTTAAATTAAGATATGTTGTTATATGTGACTATCCACTGGCGATCCAATGCTTATTGCCTTCTTCCCTCCTACAGAAAGGTCAGGTGTTGAAAAGCCAAAACTCTGGTGAGATTTCTATCAGTCTTGAGAAGATATATGCTGTTTGAATATGAAAAAGGCTCTCAGAAAACTTTGAAGACATTGCAAGGATATGTAGACTTGAAAGTTTGAACAAAACTTTTTGAATGACATAAATCCTAAAAGGAGGGAAAGGAAAAACCTTGGAATATCTCTTGAAAAGAACAGTGTTGAAGAAAATTTCCTCAAAGAATAACATACACACTTGGCTAGGAACCACCAGTGCGGATAAATAATGGAGATTTATTACTTGGCTCATAATTCAAGTAGAATAAACAGAATTACAAAATTAATGTCTCAAAAGACTTTTCTGTATTAAACTGTTGTAAATTCCGAGCATGTACTACAAGGAATAAAAAGTATTATGGTTGATAGAACATGGCTTACAGCTTTGAAGGTGTGAGAAGGTGAATAAACTGAAAATGCAGTAATCTGAAAGAATAGCCATGCAGTGTAAACAGTCATAAATATCAGAAATTCATCTGTCCCCTGAGATGAAAATACTGACCACGCTAATAGGAGCATTATAGAAGGCGTAACATAGACGGTGACAGAAGATAAATTAATCAGTCCATTATTGTCACTGGCTAAAGAATCAAATAACTATTGCAGCTTCCACTGATAAAGCACATGAAGTTGTTGGCAAACCATCCTTTGAGGGTAGCTATCTGCAGCTCTGATCTGAGACGGCTGTAGAAGAGAGAAAAGCGTTTAGAAAGAGAAATGTTGTTCCCAAGCAGGCAAGATTTCATTCATTCAAGATCCAGGTAAATGCTATTGCCAAATGGCTTGAAGTACAAGAACAGTACCCAAACTCTTAAATCATGATACCCTGATATTAGCTTTTCACTGATACAACTGAATGTATGATCTCCAGGAACATAACTCCTATTTGATACAAACTGGAGTAACTTTTAAAATGTTCAGACATCCCAAAGAGAAATTGGAAATGAAACCCAAGTTTTCAGTAGGAATCCAGTCAAACAGGAGATTACACTTTATTTTTACTGAGACATTCATTTCAAAATTCCCAACACGATTCTGGCAACCTGAGGCTACTCAAGTTTGTTTAGGACTGATGATAACGATGCATTAAGAGGTTCCTCCTTTTTTAAGCTGCCCAGCAGCCCCCTCCTCAGCCTGGATCGGGCCTTCGCAGACAGGTCTGGTTGCCCACAGCCACCTGTGTGTGCATGTCATTCTGGGGAGGACAATGATGGGCACGCAGAGGAGTCCCATCAGTAGCATCTGCTCACAAATTCAGAAAGTTTGGATAGTTCTCGCTTCAAATAATGAGATAAGAAACTCCAAGGAGAAGGTAAACTGCACTCACCCAAATTAAT
The DNA here is from genome assembly GCF_019238085.1 of Lagopus leucura. Lineage (NCBI taxonomy): Eukaryota > Metazoa > Chordata > Aves > Galliformes > Phasianidae > Lagopus > Lagopus leucura. The sequence goes on along the minus strand of NW_024962252.1, from coordinate 992,096 downwards.
TCAAATACAAGAAAACGATATTTCCCTAAGAGAATGTTTGTAACAGCTTATGGTAATTAAAATTCTTTAGAGCTGAGGTGACAACTGACCAAGCAAAGAAACCTAGCATGCATCAGAATTATTGTTTTTAAGAAATCCCTCATCTCTGCCTTGATTAGATGTCGGCAAACGCATCTGACTGTCATTTTTCAGCAACACAGGAATGCAGTCAGTGGCTGTTCCCAACCCACCAGAGAATGAATCTATTTCCAGAAAGAAAAAGAAAAGCAAAAAAGAAGACTTCAAGGATATATGGCTTTCTCTAGGAAGTTTGCTTAAGTGAATACATTAGAGTCGTTGCATGCACCACAGAGCACTGCTGAACAGAAGGCAAACAGATCAGATCCCACCCTCACCCTGGGATAAGAGGACTCCCCTGCCTGCCAATAATGTGAGCAGGGAGAGGCCCTGGCATAAGTAGCAAAAAAAGCTAAATTATTCTGTCACTAAGTGAAAAGCAATAACAGTTACCAACCTATGACTTTGCTAACAGTCCTGGATACACCGCTATTTAATGTCTGCACTTGAACCAAGTGGGTATTTGCAAATTTCCATACTTTATATCCCAATATTGCTTCACAAGTTCAAGTTCAAATAACTCATTGACTTCTGTAGGTTTGCCCCAGCTCTACATCAGCCTTCTGAGGACAGTAATGTTAAAAGACGTTTGTGGCTGTAGTTACTTGCTACAGCAGTTCAAGAAATTTTGACGTAAACCTGCCCCTAGGCAAGGGACACATGAGTGCTGAATTGCAGAGATACAGGAAACATCATAGGCTTTTACTAGCACATGAACTTTGGAAAAAGCAATCTGCGAGGGTCCAACACAGATTACTGTGCACAGAGGAAATAGAAGGTCCAATTTTTTGTTTGTTTGCTTGTTTCAGGAGTAAAACAAAATGAAAAGCATGACATATAAAATGTCATGTTATAAAAACCATGATGTTTTACAATAATCCGAAGAAAAGATATCTGTAGTAAAATGTAACCTCTGTTTTGGGGTGGCACTTTACGCTTATATTTAAAGTAAATTTAAAATAGCAATGTTTGCTACTTTTCAAACTACAATGTCACTACTAAATGGAAAAGTAAAACTTTCTGCAGGTATTGAAACATTTGTACTTATTCAAAAACTGCTTTTCTTTTTGAGCTGAACTTAAGTTCACAAATACTTCTGAGTGATCCAAGCATCATTTACCATAGGTCGCCAATTTTGACAGAAGAAATTTGTCCATTTACATTAGTTTGCCCTATATACACTGTGGGAGCTCTAGAAGGCACTTTGTACAAGCACTAAGAGAAGGGAAGAGTCTCAGGCTGCTTGGGCTATACCATAACTCACGCAAAGAGCAGATTGTATAAACAGCAGATGCTGACTTTTTCACGCAGAGTGAGGGGGATTCATCTCCATCTCAGCTGGTCTCCATTTATAGTCGATGGAGACAAATGCGTAGTTTTGGGACATAATTCATTGAATCTCTTTCAAACATCCATGTTAGGATGAGATGAAGTGCATCCTAAAACAAGCTGCTTTCTGTCCACCTATAAAAAGAAGTTAGGGTAAGCTGTAGCTGTTCTTATACTGATGAATCCAATTGCCCAAATCCAGGCCAAAGCTCAGTGAAATTTCTGTGACTGTCCATGATATTTGCCAGACCCCAAAAGAGAATCTGTCCCCATTAAGGAAACATTTAGCTGCTTTTGTTACTCACAGATCAGAAGTGTATTTAATTTGTTTGCTTTTAATACCAGGTCATCAGGTCTTACATATTGGTAATTATGTAGCATTAGCTCTTAATAGGATTTGCATAGATACAATACTTAAACAGACTAGATACGACACTAAAACAGTGTGATAAGACAGCATAAAACTTTGCCATCGGAAAATGAAATTTTTCTGTTGCTGACTGTAACGAGACTATGAATTTAATTCAGCATCCTAGAAATTCGACAATTCCCCTGTGATTTTGACCAGTACTGCAGCAGATTTTAAAAGCTGGAATAACAGATTTCCTATTTTACAAGGCATTTGAGAAGAAATTCACTACTTGCACTCAAATCTTTTGTTTTTCCCCAGAGCTCAGACATCTCTCCTACTCTGAAATAATTATTAGCTGGAAGCATGTTTTGGCTTTTACCATTCCAAATGAACCTGACAAGTAATTTCCAAAGGAATTTATGTGCTATTGTATTTCCCTAGGCTGTGTTTTAAAAGTGTGATCCCCTTTATTGACATTTGAGAGAGTTTAAGCAACCTTACCATTCCCCTCAGGGAATATTGGAGGACACTTTATGAATAGAACAAGTGAAACTATCTCTTAACTATCTCTTCTGAAGGAGTTTTCATGACTTCGTCTCACTTATTAGAGCAATGCTGGAGAGTGTGTGGGGGGGAAAGGTGTATTTATGAAAATTCTTTTGAATAATCACTGATTTAACTTAACAAGGTTGCATTTTCTTCTTTTATGTTCCTTAAAATTATATTGTCACAATGCGAGTAACATGTAAATTGTGAAATACATATAGGACATAATTCACCACAGTGTAAGTACTGCAAAACTCCCTGTACCACAGTGACAACTTCCAATTACTTCCAACTTAATTTATACAAATAAAAACAAGAAACAAGGCCATGCAGCATAATGACCGAATGATCAACATTAAAGAAATCAAATCTCTAAGGCAACTAACTTGAACAGTTCATAAATTCATGTATGTTCAACTGAAACTTTTGCCAAATATTTCCAGCTAATAAAAAATATGTGTTGGCCTCTTCAAAGATAGGGATAAAAGACTAAGCTTGTAAAATGAATTACTTCCTGTGAGGTGTTTATCCAAGGTATGTGTGAATGGTGTTTGGAACTGCTCTGTGGTGTATCTCTGTTTAACAGAGAATAAGATTGAAATAAGTAATATTACAAAGGTCACACAGCTCTGTGTAAGTATGCATATGTACATATATATTTCGCATGTATATATTTCATAAGTCTGTATATATATATATCACTTATAAAATATGTTAGTTTCAATTATCAAAACTTTGCATAGGAAGTCAACTGATAGAGTTGAATGATCTGTCCAAGATCAGAGTGCAGCTGAGTTAAGATGAAAATCCAGATCTGATGGAACTCCTAGCCTTGAATCATACTTTAATGTATTTGTGTTAAAAATCTGTGTATGTTTTTACTCTACAAAACTAAAACAGGTCCTGGAGGTCTTTGGATAGAGTTAGGACATCTCCATGACACTAAATTCTCTTACTTTCCAAAAGAAAACAGAAAAATTCATACCATGAGGGAAATATCTGTTCTGAAAAAAATGAACTGTGGCCATCTAGTTTGCAAAATCAATAAATGATCTGAGACAAAAATGGGTGGCCAGGGTCTACACGACAGCACGGACAACCAAGTGTAGTACTTAAGTTTGTACTTTAATTACATAGCAAATATATATATATATATATATATATATATATATATATATCAATAGGGCTACGCTATGTCTCCATGAGCTCCAGCTTTGAACTTGGCCTCCAACCATCCTGTTCTGCCTTTTTCCGTATGTAATTGTCCATCCATGAGTTGTTATTTGCTTTCATTTGATCCATGGAGAGTATTTTTTGCTATAGCTGGAGGCTTAGTCCTTTAACTCAAGCAACAGAAGTTTTGTCTTTTGCTTTTGATATCCAGGGCACACTCTCCAGAGTTAAACAGAGATCGTGCTTCCACACTGAGTTGGGCACCCTACAGAGACATCACTTGTTTCCCCAGGCAAGAAAATATTATACATATAAACCAAAAAGCCTTCAATTGGAAAGACATTTCACACTTTTCTCAAGTGCATGAGAGCCACAACTCACAGAAACACAATTTAATAGGATTTTTTAATGAGACCTATGATAAATGTTTTATGACAAAAAAAAGAAAGTAAAAGCCCATTGTACTTTCCAATGAGGCCAGAGTACATGTGAGTTCCCAAATTAATTCACAGGCCTCTCTCGAAGAGCAATTCTTAATGCCCTCTATTAAATTACATCTCTTTATTTTGAGAAAATTGATTTACTTATTCCTTTGCAAGAAACTTGAGAATAGCATCACCAATCACTTTGTGTGACATCTCCATGCCAGCGACATTGGGTTATATAGTGACTGACAACTGAGACTTCTGCTATACCTAGGAAGAGCTTAATAAAATTGACTTAAGAGATTTTTTTTATTATTCCCAAGAACAGGGTCGATAATGAGATTTTTAGCTAACCACATTTCACTTGACAAATTATGAAGAGATCAATTTTTTTTCCCATTAGCCTCTCTTTCATCAATGGCTCAGCTGAGGTCAACTAGCCCTTCCATGTAGTTAATGGTAGACAACATTTGTTACTGATTTTTCTTTGTCAAAGCCAAACAGAAGAAAAATCAATGACCTTTATTTCAAATTCAAAAGAAAATATTTTGCTTTAAATTAAAAACTCCTCACATTTAAAAGAGACAAAAAATATGCTTTAGAGATTATACCTTTTTACACTACAGTGACAGCTCAAGGCAAAGGCTGAAGGCCATAAATTGAGTGGAGTTGAGCATCTAAAAATCTCATAGTACAAAATCTTAGGGCAAATCTTTGGTCACTGAGAATATTATTGTTAATTTCAGTGAGGCCTGAATGTCATCTTTAGCTTTTACCAAGAGAGAGTACTCAGTACCAGTTTCTATTAACATATCATTATCTAGAAGAGATATTCCAAATCTTAAAGCATTTTAAATTATTATTTTTTTTATTGCTGCATAAAACACATAGTGTGTATTTTATACCTGACTCCATTCCCTGAGCTGCCTGGAAAGTTACCATTACCACAGTGTGGAACTGTGACTTTTAATAACTATATGAAAATGAAGAATCACATTCTCTGTCGCCGTCTTTCCATCATGCATACATAAGCCATCAAAGTAAGACTTGTTAACATAGAAATAAATTACCCCAAACCATTTCAATAATGTTATAATAAGAATCAACTTCTTCCAGGAAAGCTGGCCATGTGACTTTTGTCATTGATTTGAGCCAAGATTTAACTACCTCTTTAGACAAATGTGTTAGCCGTTAGTTGATTAAGTAAATCATAATTCAGAGCAGACTCTTCCTTTCAAACTTTTGACTATGCAGTTAAGGCACATTAGGATATTTCTGTAGCCTAAAACAGTTTGAATCTCTGATTGGTGAGATTAGCCCAAAAGCCTTTCAGTTGAGTATAATAGCAGGTGGTCTAGTAGAGTTTGTAAAGAGTCACTGGAGTTTAGATAGGAGGACTCTGAACTTCTATACAATGAAGAGTTCTGAAAGGAGAACAGATGTATCTTGCCTAATTTAAGGTCAGCTCTTTGTATTAGCAGACATAGGAATGCAAGCATTTCCCCCAGGCTATTTTTATTTAGTTAAGAATGTTTCCTGCATCTCTGTGTATCTTATCTGAGTACACTAATACAAACAGCCTTCTTAATGAAGCTATAGTTCTCCTCTTGGAACCATCCTTTCCAAGTACAAGGCTCTCATATCACAAAAGATAAAGAAATTAATATAGGACTATATCACATTCCTGAAATTGCAGTGATATTTGTATGTTCAGTGTGAGCATCTGTGCAGATCCAAACAAGGGATGTATTCTTGTCTACATCAACTATATTCAAATAAAAACCAAGACTCAGGTGTTCTTCCTCTGAAGCTATACTAAGCCCTATCCATTAAAGCTCACACAAGCTATCTGGAAGATTGTTTCAGACTTCAAAAGTGCAGAAGCTTTAACTAATAATTCACATAAGAAAGGCCTTCAAGAGATGCATGTAATAAAGAAAATCGAGAACAAAAAAACAAATAAACAAACAAAAAACTATATAGCAAAACTACAGCAAAAAAAAAAACACCACCCTAGCAGTCAAACTGACAGTGGAAGTCTTCAAAGAAATGCCCAAGGCTTCTTAGGACCCCAAGTCCCTTTCCACAGTTTGTCCTCGAAATTTTCTTCAGGCATCATGACCAAGAAAGATAAACTATAGATAGAATATAGCTAGTAATAACATCGATGGACTCCTTTGGCCAAAATCAACAGTAATCTCTTTTATTTCATTTTAAATGAATGGATATCAAAAAAATATTTGCTCGGGTTTTTAGTTTGTTTGCTTTGGGAAGCATGTTTCACTTTGATTACAGCCTTCAATCTTCTTTCCAAGACACTTGAGACTTTACAGCAGCCATGTCACTTTACAAGAGACAAGGGTGATCATCAAGCCAGGTATTAACAGCCTGCAATGAGTAGATGGATCCAGACTCCACATTATAGCAAACACCAGGAAAATTGTCCCTATTCAAAATAATTTAAGGTCCAAATTTTTGCATCCAGAAATTTACTTAGGTTTTCCATCTCTCAGTGAAATCAACAGAAATTATTAACCCAGAATACTACGCACAAGGGCTGCTCTGAAAGTAATGCGTTCTATTTCATTAGGTTGACCCACAATGTCAGAGATAGATTTTTGCAGTATGGAAGCAGAGGTTGAACCTTCCCACTCATATTGCGTTAAATTCTGTTGCCATGTGACAAATGGCAGCAGAGTTGCAGCCTGACAAAATGGCATCTGTCATGGAAGTGCATATGAAGTAAAGGTGTCATTGAATCCCTCCAGGAGGAAAAAATGATACCCGTTAACATTCATTGACCCTTGCTGAATGTTTGTGGAGACCAAACAGTGGATGTTTGCACCGTGAGGTGGTGGGTGCTGCATTTCACCAGTGGTGACATCGACACGAGAAACAAGCCACATTCCAGAAGGCCATGAAGATCTTTACGAGCACAGCATGCAGACTGCTATTCATTGCTGGTGAAAATACATAGCAAACTGTGACTATGTGAAAAAGTAGTGTTTTGTAGCTGAGACTTTGCTCCATCAAACTGTATTATTGTGCTCTTCGTATCTCTTGTATTTTCCACGGAAATAAATAGGAGGCATCAATTTCAGAGCAACCTACATGTATCTGATTTCAGATAATTAAGATGTATCAGGAGTCAGATACAATGTAATGCATAGAGAATATTAGTTGCTAGATGACTGATCTTTTCTTATTTCATATTACTGTTTTTTTTTTTTTCCTCAGTTTAGTATATGTATGTAGAAGTATATGGATGGATGGATGGATGGATGGGTATTAGATATCTTTTTAATGGACTGCAAGTACATTGAATGTTTAGGGATTTGTTTAACCTCATATGGTCACTACATGACTAAAGTAAATTTTGTGGAGATAATTAATCAGCTTGAGAGAAAAGTTTGCAAACAGGCACCTTCATTCATTAGCTGGCTGGAAAGAGCCAGTGAAGCATAAATTGATTACCTGAAATACATTAAGTATTCTAGATGCTGCCAACTGTGTTTCCCCCTTCCTTTCTGCAGTACATTAAGTAGAATCATGACTTCTGTTATTTGGACTAGAAAGGCATTGAGTTTGTATTTCAAATTCATGCAAAAATCAATGCATCCAAGTCAGTATTTCAATCTTATTATAATCTGGTTGTAGTTTGCAATAGAGGGTGTGTCAGAATGAGAACCAGGCTAAGGTGAAAGAACTTTAGTGTGGCAAAAAATTCTTGATAAATTGAACAAATTTACCTTATATCATGAGATCCATGAAAAAGCATTAACAGTAAACTAAAATCCAAGTGTTGTTATATACATAGGAATGTCAAAATATAGGATCATTCAATGGCTTGGTATGGAAGGAGCAAAAGAAAGTCGCTGTATAACACAAGAGTAGTCCTGGCTACCGACACCATAGCAGGCTGGGGAGGATGGGGAGAAGAAAGGCACTAAGCATGTGACTGAAACCCTAGATTATCCTTCGTTCCTCCACAAATCTGCATGTATGTTGTAGCCACAGAGTAAACTAAACATTTTACAAAATATCTAAAACATTCATCATTTCATGAAATGACTGCTTCAGTCATGGATATCACAAAAATTTTCAGCTATTTCAGAAAATGATCAGATATCATAGATAAACATAATAGGAAATGCCTGCACCTGGTTTCTCTTGGATCACAAGATAATATTTCTATTACATTTATTTTTAAGACAAGATACTGCTATTTATACCTGAAACTACATAGCTATACACTTCACCAAGCTAACATTTATTTTCAACATTGAGACTATTTCAGAAAGTGACTTTTTGTTTTCATTTTACAAAATAACTGTTTTTAAAAGCACCATAACAGATTTTACAGGGGTTCAGAGAGAAGGAGAAGGAGGGTGAAAACTGAATCTGTATATGGCTATACAGTATCAAAGAGAAAGTAAATTCTTTCCATTATATGAATTTATGTTATATTCTTGTCAATCCGTATATTCACAATCTAGCATTCACCCTTTTAGATGTTTTGGCCTTTTCTACCAAATTAGACATCACAAGCTTCTCCACAGGGCTTCTCCAGTGTTGGGATCATTGGAAGCCATGGGAAAAAAAAAAAGAGTTCTGTATATACGCCTTAGGCAAATATTATTGTAGATAACCTGTGACCATGGTGACCTCCTGCTAGTGCCCTCAGTGGTGTAACTCATTAAAATCACTGTCCACCCTAACTGCTGCTAATGGGTTTACTGCTATTCATGCAGGAATTCCCCCCTCTAGTAATAATCAGACAGTATAACCCTTGCTAGTGTTAGGACTCATGACCTCCACTTCATGCTAAAGAAAGGATATGTCAGAAGCACAGGAATGAAAGCAACTGACAGTGTGAACTCCAACAATAAAGATCATTAGATGGAGATCCAGGTCACAGGGGAAAAACAGAACCAACAACAGTGTTACTGCAGAATACTGCTGAGACATCCTGGCCTTATGATTTTATATCATTCTTTTTTACAAGAGATTGAGTCATAGAACCAGCTTCAGGCTTCAGATGTGCCCTGAGACCCTGTAGCATGCCTAGAAGGGAAACAATGAGTTGGTTTTCTCTGTATCAATCTCACCATCTCTAACATATTTATTTTTGGGGCAGTTTCTAGTGCCTTGCTCCACTGCAACAAATACTGTAGTCCCAGATCCCTCATAAACCAGTTCTCCCTAGGTTTTTTGAATCTAACGTGGCCTAAATATCTGAATCTGAAAATGAGCCCACTAATTTCCAGACGAATCTCTGGATACGAGTGTGATTTAGGTGCTGTAAGGGAGCCAAATAGAAGAGACTCCCACCCGAAGAACAACACTCTCTCCTTCACACTCCAATGAGCAACTTGAAAGAAATAACCAACGAGGAATACAGATGTTAAAAGGAGACAACTTACTCAGAGAAATTTTGAGCGTAAGGAAGTTCCCAGAAGGAGAGTCAACAAAAGGGCATGCTGTCCCACAGCTAGGGAATTTCTAAAGGACTGAAAAATGCATGACCAATCTTCTGCTTTGTACCACTGCTGTTGTTTATTAATTCCCTGAATAGTAAGAAGTGGCTAGAGACATTATTTCCCACATAACCACAGCGTGAAAGCACATGGGTAATGCCAGGATTCACCTTCTGTCTGTTTATACAACCGAGTGAACCAGGCATATCATCTAAAACACCTGTAATGCCAGTCAGTTGGCAAAAATACCTGAAACCTTCAATTATTTCATGAAAGGACTGATTCCACAAGATGACAGTAATAAGCACGAACACAGAGATGCATATATATCTGAAGATAGTGTGATGAATACTTCCATATATATATATATATATATGTATGCAAAAATTAATGCACAGCAGCCAGTGATTAAAGGAATGGGTTGATTATTTCCCATTGCCACCTGCTGTCTCCTGCCTCTTCAATGATCATTCAGTACAAATGAATGACCCTTGTATTATGAAGAACAGCATGTCATTTCAAAGTTACATTTACCAGCTAGAATAATACTGCTGTAGCTTTTGCACTCCCCTACACAGTGTTCCTATAGGGCTCCCTGGTACCCTGAGAGTGGTTAATCAAAGCATTCTGATCCCAGTTCCAGCACTGCATAAAGTGAGGTTTTAGTTGTTGCTTTTTTTTTTCTAAATGTCATTTTATACTACAGTAAAAAAGTTTCTGAACTTCTCAATTCATTTTTCCACTTCTTTCCTGAAATAACTTGGCAGTTCCAGATTCCTCATCTCATTCTTCACAAATTAAATACAGAGAAAAGATGAGAGCCTTTCATTTTAGGTGAGTGATATCATTTATGCTTTTACTTGTTTTATTTTCACTTCTGTCACAGTTTCTTATATTTTCTCTTGTTTTGTTTTAGGCTAAAAGATATAATCTAAGATGACTGTGCTGTTCTCCTGAGCCATAGCCTGTCACATTGCTGAATTATCAGTATCTAGTCAAGCAGCACAGAAGATAAAGATCACATATGCCAATTCCCCCCCACTTGGTAACCATTTTGCAGTCACTGGAGGAAAGTGCACAGTCCAAGCTCTTTTTTGCATGATGGAAGTTAGTTCAACTCTGTAGCTTAGCAGATGTCCTTGGGCAGCAGCTGGTCTAGTGAATTATATCAGAGAAACTAATAAGTTGTGTATTATTCTGGAGGCTCTTAGTCCTCTAACTTGTTAAAAGAACACATTCCTTTTTTTCTTTTCTCTTTTTTTTTTAAATGAATTTTCAGTTAGGCTGTAAACCTTATTTAAAAGTAGTCTCAAAGAAAATACAGGAAGCTGCTTTCTGAAAAGAATTTAGAAATCTGACATCAGTTGTTAATATCTGGAAAGAAAACAAGGAATAAGAAAATGTACTGAAAATATGGTACAAGCACAGTGTGCCTTGACATCCCCCAATTGAATCTATTCTGACTGGAGCTATTCTGACTTATATCAGCAGGAAATCCTCCCCAAATTTGTCATGTCAACACAGATGAGAAAGGAGTACAACCTGTGCTGTCGAAAGCACTTAGGAACACCCTAAAGACAATGACCTCAAAAGTCACTCCATGTAACCACACAGAGTGGCCACAAATCCTTATTGCATTGGCAAAATTTTTGCTGGTAATAACGTTGTGGGTTTTAAAACAAATACTGACCAATATGTTAGCCATATAATTATTCATAATATAAACTAGGATTCATATTCACTTTGATACCATCCTCAGAGCATCTATTGACAGCCTTGCTTCTGGACAGAGGTGTTGTCTTGTATTTAACGTAGGGCAAAGAGAGACCAAATATCTGCCTTTGATCCCCATTCCCACACGACTCCCTCCCATGAACTTAGCAAGCTTCGTATCTTGGAAAAGCCTCCATTATACTACATGAGAAATCAGGATAATCATCTTTCCCTCACTCACCAGGAAGTTGTGAAGCTTTGTTTGTACGCATTTACAGAGATGTTTTATGGTGCTTAAATGGAAAGGAGAATATATGCAAATGATTTCCTGTCTGTATTAGGATACCACCGATGCAGAAAAGCATAATGTAATGTACAGAGATGAATATAGATCTTTTTTTTTTTTTTTCTACGTATGGTGTTATAGACTCCAGATACCAGTGGCTGCAAGAATTAATAGAAAAAAGGATGAGTGATACGTATTTTGTTCTGCAAGGTAAGGGCTGTACATTAATTTACTTTAATCAATGATAGAGTCATGCTATTAAAAACAAGCTAAAAAATAGTTTAGGAAAGAAAAGAGATGGAGTCTCAAGGGTTTTTTTTCCCCCACAGTTTTACTTCCCTATGTTTTGGCTTTATGGCATATATTAAATGGGGGGGGGGGAAAGTATGCAATCTCTATCCATTCAGACAGAATGATGTCTGCAGTCAAGTATTTCAAAAATCTCTGTGCTCGGGTACAATGGCAGCAGATTTGTATGCAGTGACAGGTTTAACAAATCACCAGAAAATTGGGTGTGACCTGCCAGGAAGAACAAATTGAAGTGTAAAAAAAGGAGTCTGCAAACATGTTGTTTTATTCTTCAATGAGTAGTTTTCCTAGTGCATTCAGAGATTATGTATTTAGATGTTGGCAAAAGTAATTACTTTTTTTTTCCATCCTAGCTTTGCATAGCCAGCACAGTAAAGAGAACGTGAATTAATCTATTAGTACTCATACATCATCAATACATTTGTTTATGAAGTTCCTCATGCTTTAAAGACAGCAGAGTTACACAATTAATTGCAAAACTAATGCTGTGTATGAAAAGAAGTCCGACACTCCTCTACGTTTCACTTTTCCTCCACTTCATGAAGGCTGTGTATGAAAAATGCCCAGTTCTCCACAGATATGCACAGGCCAGTGGACAATTTTAGAGCCACTTTCCACACAGGTATAGGTGACTACACAACGTTTAAGGCAGAGTTGAGTGCACTGCATTATTATATAATCTGTCCTCCAGAGCTGTCTTTGCTTCTGACAGTGCTCAAGAAACAAAGAAGCCATCTTTTATTCTCAGTCAGCAGAGTTGGTACCCAGCATAAAGTAGGAAGGCAAGATGAACTGTGATACCTCAAGAGTCCTTTTCCTGGAAGAGTTGCATTTGAAGGACTTACCTGCTGTTCTTGAACATCATTGGCAACCAAAATCCACGTCAGGAGAATTTGTATATGTGAAATAATACGTGCCCACAGCACTGGATAGCTTCAAACTCATTGTATTTCAGGTAGTCAAAATCCAGATTGTCCCAGGGGAGGGGCATATACGCAGTAGTGACCTTCACTTTGCCGTGCTGAGGAGCAGATTGGCACAAGTTTACTGTTTCTCATAGAGCAAGTAGAATTTTCAGCTGGAAAAGACTCCAGGCCCTCGAGACCAAACTCTAAATGGCTTCTCATGTTGTAGACAGTTTTCAAAAAGTCTTTCATGCCCTGCGTATATTGTAACCTACAGGGAAAGGTACAGAAATAAAGGGCCTAAACTGCAGAGGCCATTCATGCCAGAAGAGGGATTTCCCTTCCATTTAAGAGGTTGTTCTGTAGTGTGATGTTAGAGTGGAAATACGGTTCATAGCAGATGACTCTCTGCCTTGAAGTTGTGAGTCGTGTGGCTGCTTTCACTTTCTACTCAGCAGCAGAGGAAGGCACATCACAGCCAGCTTCTACCCTCAGATCTGCATACATGTAGTCTGGTATTTTTTTCAGTCTGAAGGGAGAATTTAGATCTCCTTTATATTAGCTCACATTTATGAAAAAAAAAATCAGCAAATCCAAGAGAGAGCAATATAATTCGCTTGCAGCATCATGCTGAAGAATCAAGAACCATGCTTTCTACCCTAACTGCAGACATTTTCCTCTGTGAAATATGATGTTAAAAACTCCTCAGACAACCTAGAATCTGATCCTGGCTTTGAGAAATTGCCACAGGGCAATACAGAGCAGACTCTGTAAATAATTCAGGTGCCTAACCACGGATGCTTTGGTGTCCAAGGAATTCTGGCAGATTGACAGATGTGATACAGCACCAAAGGAAGAGACTTTTAGGATCAACAGTGCAACCTTGCAGAGCAACTGCTAGAATCCAGCTTATACATTCTTGGTCATCTAAAACCACTCGCTTGGTTAATCTTTACAATGATTTCTTCAGTAATGAATTAGGCACATGGGTCTTTATTTTGAGAGGTATCTGGTATATTAAAAATACAGACAGGAATCAACTAATATTTTGAAAAAGGTAAGGGGATGTTGTTGAAGAAAAACACAGATCAGCACTTGGCTACACCTCTGGACATCTCTACATCTCCAAAAATGTTGGTCAGAGTTTCTAACTTCTTACAAAGAAAGCAAAAAAATCTTTCATATTGATGAGAAAGTACTGTGTTTCCTTTCTGTGGCTTTATGTAACAATAAAAAATAGTTCAGAATTAATGTAATCTCTACATCCATTTCTCCTTTTCCATATCTACTATCTCACTGTAGATAAAATATATGTTTTAAAAAAACTGGGTACAGCAGATCTAGACAAAATGGCACTCATCATAATCATGTATTAAGCAGATGGGCAGAAATTTGCCAGTGAGAAAGTTTAAAGACGGGTCTTCGCTTCACATTTTCCCCTTAAATTACATGGCATTACAAAAGATCAAAACAAGAAACATGCACATCTTCAGAAAGATGCACCATAGGAAAAGGTGAAATACAACATGAATTGCCATTACAGTCACAAAATCACAAAGTACTAAGACAAGAGAACAAAGCTGAGTGTTTAACAGCATCAGATAAGTAGAGAAGGCAAAGGAGAGAGAAAGTACTTGTTAAATTACCCTTATCCAGATGTGATCAGATTTCTGTAGAAAACACAGAGCTGAAGGTGGTTCAGTTACAGCAATGAAATTACAGTAAATGGGGTTACTAAAGTTCTCATCTTCTAAAGACTAGTAGAAATGTTCAATAGAGCCCTGAAATTCTGCACTGATGAGGGTTTTATTAGTGCATGGATGGACAAATGGATGTAAAACTAGATAAGTAAATTGTACTTAGAGAAGAAGGAGGATTATTTGGCCAAATAAAAGAGAAAGAGTTTAGAGCTGGGTTCGATGTCCTTATTTTAAGATAGATTGATCTAGGCTTTGAGATCTTCCACTATGTCAAAGAAAATGAGAAAGGCTATGGCTCTCAAAAAATAAATGCGTTGAAGATAATGTATAGGTTGGACTTTTCTATAGAAAAACTTCAGATGGTAGCATATTTCTTGACTTAGGAGAGTCTGTGGAACATTTATATCTGGGATTATGTAAGTCTGTTCTATTTTGCCTTTAGCCTAGTTTCATTATATCTTAGGTTTTAACCCAAGACATCATAAGTTTTAATGACTTTATCGGAAATCCTAATTTAAACCAATGTCAGCAAGAGCTAAATCAGGTGCTTGGTGCTCATATGTTTAAAAAGAGATTTCATAGAGCCATTCAAGTATCTTACCTTTACAGCACAGTCAACAGCTTATACCTAGTAGAGATGCAAGAGAATTTAATTTGTTAGAAAAATGTTCTTCACACCATTTTGTATTACTGCCCACAAAAGATGCGAGCGTTCTTCTAGTACCTCAATCATTATTTAAAAAAACAAAAACAAAAACAAAAATGAGAATAATTAGAAAGACTGTTTATTTATTAGATTTTGAAGCCCAGCCTCATGAAATATGTTGTCCATAGGCTAAGATTACAAAAGTGATGCATGAAATGCTGGGTTGGGAGCTGGACTTGCAGGTTAAAATACTTGACAATATCTTAAATAGCATGTCAGACTAGATTACTGCATTCATCTTCCCTAAATTAGATAGTTCTTCAAAGATAGAGTTGATAGAAATAGAGATTTTTTTAGTGTTGCAGGTATAAAAGTAGCATAGCAAGCTATAGTCAATCCAGGAGGCTCCTGGAGTGTATTGAGAATAACTTCTTGAGCCAAGTAATAGACAGTCCCACAAGGAGGAATGCAATGCTGGATCTGTTGCTCACCAATGTGAGTGACTGGGCTATAGTGAACATATAATGATGGAATTCACAGTCCTGAGGGAAAAATATCAAACAGGTAAAGAGTAAAATCAGGAAGCAGAATTTCAGGAAAGCCAAATTCCAGCTGTTCAGGGAGTTAGTCAACAAAAATTCTGGGAAACTGTCCTCAAGGACAAGGGAGCAGAATGGAGCTGACAGACATTTTAGGAAGCTTTCCTTAGGGCACAAGTGCTCTCCATGCCTAGATGTTGGAAGTTAGGAAAGGAAGGCAAGAGATCAGCATGGCTGAAAAAGGACCTGGTGGTCAAATCGGTGAGCATGAAGTTGCAGGGGCAGTGGATGCAGGGGTAGGTATCCTGGGAGGAGTATAGAGATGCTGCTAGACTGTGTAGGAACAAGATCAGGTAAGCCATGGCCCAAATGAAATGACTTGGCAAGAGCTGCTAAAAAGAAAGGCATCAACAGGTACATAAACCAGAAAAGGAAGTCCACAAGGGTGTACTCCCCTAGTAAGTAATACACACAGGCTGGTAGGAGCAGACAAGGAGAAGGCTTTTTGCTTCACCTGTGTGTCATGGAAGATCATGGAGCAGATCCTCATGGAAGCTATGCTAAGACACATGGAAGAGAAGGAGATGATATGGGATAATCAGCATGGCTTCACCAAGGGCAGGTCCCGCCTGACTAATCTAGGAGACTTCTACCATTGTGTAACTGCATCAGTGGAGAAGCGAAGAGCCACTGGTGTCATTAGTCTGGACTTCAGTAAGGCCTTTGACATAACATAACATCCTTCTCTCCAAATTAGAAAGATATGGATTTGACTGGTGGAATGTTTGACAGACAGGCAATTGGTTGCAAGACCATACCCAGTGAGCAGTGAGCAGAATTCAATGGCTTTACGTCCAGATAGGGAACAGTGATAAATGGTGTCCCTCAGGGGTCAGTTCTGGGACTTTAACATCTTCATCAGTTATACTGACAGTGGAATCAAGTGCACCCTCAGCCAGGTTGCAGATGACAACAAGCTGTGTGGTGTGGTTGACATACCAGAGGGACAGAATGCCATTCAGAGAGATATAGATAAGCTATGCACTGAGCACTGGAGAACTTCAAGAGGCTCAACAAAGCTAAGTGCAAGGTCAGCACCTGGGTCACAGCAACCCTCACTATCAATAGAAACTGGAGGAAGTAAGATGGAACACAGCCCTGACAAAAAAGGACTTGGGGTACTGATGGATGGCAAGCTGGACATGAGCCAGCAGTGTGCTCTCACAGCCCAGAGAGCCAATCGTATCCTGGCTGCATCTAAAGAAGAGTGGCCAGCAGGGCAAGGGAAGTGATCCTGCCCCTCTACTCTGTGCTGGTGAGGCCTCAGGCCTGGAGTACTGCATTGAGATGTGGATTCCTCAGTACAGGAGAGACATGGAGCTGCTGGAGCACATCCAGAGTGCTGGGGATCTTTAGTCTGGAGAAGAGAAGGTTCCAGGTAGACCTGAGAGTTGCTTTTCAGTATCTAAGGAAGGCTGTAAGGAGGAAGAGGACAGACTCTTCAGAAGAGTTTTCTGTGATAAGACAAGGGGAAATGGATTCAAACTAAAGGAAGGGACATTGAGATGGGATATAAGGAGATAGTCTTTACAAAAAGGGTAATGAAGCAGTGAAACAAGTTGCCAAAGAGGTGGTGAATGAGCTGTCCTTGGACACATCCAAGGACAGGGTGGACAGAGCTCTGAGTAGCCTGATCTAGCTGTAGTTGTCCCTGCTCATGGCAGGGGAGTTGGACCAGGTGACCTTTTAGGATCCCTTCCAACTCAAACAATTCTATGATCCTATGTTCAAAGAAAAGGAAATGGTTTCAAGCTGCCAGTTCCTAAGTAGATAAATCGCTGTGTTCAATTAAACAAGGAATGAATATATCTAAGTCAGAGAGATGTTGTATTTGCTTGTCCCTGTTCACGCTCATTTCTGAACTACTAATTTTAACATTCACCCAAAGGGAGTAGAGCAGCTCTTTTTTCTGCCCATCTGAAATGACCATCTGTTTCTGTAACTTTGACACACTTTTCACGTCTGCATTTTATGAACAGACATCTAGAAGTAAGCAGCACATGCAAATGGAAGACTAAGTCCTACCTGTGTCTTCAGCTGACAGCACTATTTTTGCAAATTCTGCAGAACGTGGACACAAAGAATTGTTAGCTGAGACCTAATGCTGCTTAAATCCAAAGCTGATAGCTGACTAGTAACAAATTTCCTAATTTGTACCCTGCACTGTATCATAAGGTGAGGAGATAACAGCCTACCTATGGCAGACTGTAAATCTGTGCCTATTTGAAATCTCTCTCCTCTCTGAAGGCTAAATCACCCCAGGAAAGACTGCCCTAAACATCAAGCCACAAAAACAAGTTTTCAAAGACACCTAAATGACTTCAGTTCAGCTTTCTGCTGTGCTTAAACAAGTGCTTGTGACATAACTGGAGAAATTTAATAAGCAACTAAGCCTTCCTATTCATTGCCCCCCTAACTGTTGTGATCCTGTCAGTGAGGATGGACTGAGAGAATGTTCTTGCTCCTTTCCAAAGCAAAAATAGGAATGCTTAAGCCATCCTCTGGACATAACAGATTTCAAATGTTAATCCAGGCTCACTTTCTGGCATTTGTTCTTAACAAAATTACAGCCCATTTGAGACAGAATAGTTATTTGATTTTTTTTTTTATTATTTTTTATTTTTTTAAATCAATCCTGTTTCAGAGTAGCAACAACGGCTTTATTCTGCATATACAGTATCTGGTACAACATGGCTCTACCCCACATGAAAGTCCCCTCCATATCATTGTTTGTTTCACAGTCTCCAAGCTTCATGATAAGTCAGTAAATTTCAAGTGCATCTTCCAGAAGAACATATTGCCATCAGAAAATTTCTGTAACCATCATACATCCAAAAAAAAAAAAAACCAGTAACAGAACACTTACAGGGAGCCACATGGAAGTCCACAGCAACAGTCCAGCTTTAAGCAGCCTGTAGCATAATTTCCAAATACAGTGTGAGCATGACCTCAGTATTAGATCCTCAGTAAGAGGTGAGAACGTATGAAAGATTTCATAATGTGGTCATAGAATGGCTTAGGTTGGAAGATCTTAAAGAACATCCAGTTCCAAATCCATTGCTGTGGGCTGGGTGCCCCCCACCAGCTCAGGCTGCCCAGTGCCCACCCAACCTGGCCTTGAGCACCTCCAGGGATGGGGCATTCACAGCTTCTCTGGGCAGCTGTGCCAGGGCCTTACCATCCTCTGAGTAAAGTATTTCCACTTAACTTCAAACCTAAATTTCCTGTTCTAATTTAAAGCCATTCCCCCTTGTCCTATCACTATCAGACTGGAGGAAAAAAAAAAAAAAAAAAAAACAAAAAACCATTCTCCCATTCTCCCTCCTGTTCTACAGCCTTAGAAATCCCTAGTTAAAGCTGTCCTAAATGTAAAACGAATTCAACTGCCCATGTGACAATTCAGTGAAGAATAACAATAAAGCATAGCTTAATATGATGGTGCAAAATCATTATTTGGCATACAGCAGGCTAACCCAGTCGTCTTCTGCCCTGGAAAACAGGAATAGTGTTTGACAGTCTATAGCTGGAATAAGGATTTTGTTATTCCTGCTACAGTGTACTCTTCTGCACATAAGTCATGGTATGCATTTTCTCTGCAGCACATTTTTCCCTTATGTAACACTGTATATTGCTATACACACACACACACACACACACACACATAGATATCTACTGAATACAATACTGATACAGTATACTTTCTTGTAGCAATGTACTTTATGTATTAATTCATTCTTCAGTCCCTGCTTTTTGGCAACGGTTTCCATACCCAAGTTCACAGCAGTCATCCAGGCACTTCAGCCGTGTATGATCTGCTAGGCTCATCTTCTGTGACTTATTCAGCTTTGATTTCTGTACAAGGGACAATGCAGATTTGGCCATTGAAACAATTTGCACCAACCTCTCTCTTGTCCAATGTAATACTCCAAGGCAAGCCAGGAAAAGATATCTTCCCACCTTCCCTCTTTTTACTTCTTGAGGACAGAAGAAGTTAGTAATGTCGAAGTATAGGTGGTGCCAAGATGACACCATCCAGTGCAGGAGAGAAATCTGGTTTGGTTTGTGAAACAGACATGGCTGTACCTACTGCACACACACGTAGCCAGTGCTAGTCCTTAGAGCAGTAGCCAGGGACTTGGGTACTATAGAAAGGAGTGTACTTAAATCCTTGATATTTCATAGCCTTAAAGAGGAAACCTTTGTAAGTCTCTTAGGATGATCTCCAACCTTAAACATCAGGTCTAACCCAGCTCTATAAAACATTGGAGCAGTCCAAGTGTGAGCCTGATCCCTGTGGAGCCCAGTCTGGGCAGCCCAGGAATCAAAATAAAACTTTACATGATCAAAATCCATTTCACCAGTTAGGTGGTGAAAGTCTAAGTCGATCACCATAGACTCCCTGTTTACTGAATGCACCCAGAATGATTGGTATCAACATTTGTCTGTGCAAAACATTGTGGAACATTTTTAAATATCAAACAAATGTTTAAACATCACCATCTGGTTGTAGATATATCAATACAAACAACCAAACATGATACAACTAAGTGTGTTAATCAGTGCCTGATGATATACTCCCATGTCAGTTCCCTGGGTCCCTACTGTTTGGTTGTTCCTGGGTCTTTTAGACCCAGGTTCTTTCACTCAGAGGCTGCTTCCATATGTGTATGTGACTACACACACAAACAAAAACATATCTAATCAGCACTAGACACAGTAGGATTTCTGTTCTGACCAAGACCTTTGATTCACCCATATTATCAATTATGAATAATAAAAAACAATGGAAATCCACAAACAGAAAAAAAATGAGATGATGGTTGCCCAGTTGCAGTCTGCTCCCAGCTCTAATTAGACCCCCAGTAGCTATGGTTCACACTTCATCAGAGCTGCTGCTTCTGACTTCTGAATTACAGCGAGGCCAAGTGTGCAAAGTTGTATGAATACACAAAACTATTTTGTCTTTCTGCAGTCCCATTGGTTGGCACAGTCATACTTTGTTGAACACACTAATCCTACAAGCCACCATCCCTCAAGGATAAGAAGAAAAAAAAAAAAAAAAAAAAAACCAAAAAAAACCCACATTATTTTAGAGTGCTAAGAATAACTCAAAGTACATCTTTCAGTAGTTTTGTTATCCATCTTTTCTCCCATTACACTTTTTTTTTTCAATGCAGCAGAAGGCCCAGATTTCAAAGAATGAGTTTCTCATCATCTTATTCTAACCTGAGAAAGAAAGAAAGATAGAATAGAAATCAGATGGAGAGATGTATTTTTCTCAATATCCTCAACTGCTCTTTACTGTTTTGTTTCTTGTCCTTCCAATCCTCTGTCAGCTGATATTTCTATTTAGGCAGAAAAGTTGCCTACATAAGAATCAAAACTGCAAAATGAATCTCTCCCCCATTTTCTCTCTTATTACCAATTTGTGACAGGGACTTCAAGAGACATCTTTCTCATATACATCTGACAACCAAAAACCCTATAGGTAATTTTTTCTCCCTTCCTCTATGGCTTCTTGAAATATCTTGGATGCGAATCATAGGAGAAATGATAGCCTGCAATACTTCGATAATTGTGGAATATTTCCATGCAGTGTATGTCTGAAATAGATATAAAGCCATAGTCTGAACCATAAATACTAGTAACAGAAGTATTTTATCTAACACTAAGTGAATTTACCAGCAGTAACAAAAATAAAATACATCCGCACCACCCCAGTATTCTACTGCTGGAGAATTTCATGTAAGAACAAAAGGGATTTCTGTGGTTTACTGTTATTACATTTGAACTTGGCTTTGAATAGGAATAAAATTTCCAAACAAATTTAAATGTCAGAATCATGATTTAAATATCCTATTAGGCAACTCAGGCAGCTAATTTTCCAGCCTTCCTATATGTCAATGTCAAGAGACATGTGCCTTCTCTATCTCAGGCTATAACTATCTTGGACATGTATATTAGAATTTCATTTTAATGTGATTTAGATATCAGAGTTCTGAACATGCAGTAAATAATGAGATCTTGAAAAAACTTCACTAAAAATTCTTTTGAAAAAGATTTCTTCAAGAGTCTAAAGGCACATAGACTTCACTCTGGGAGCAAAACTGGTTAGATGCTACAATGTAGTTGGAATTTTCCTTTTTGAGACAAAACCTACACTTACGATCAAATTTTTCTGTTACTCTAACTTCAATACCAACAATGGAAGAGTATTTTCTGCAGTATCAGACAAGTTAAATAACTATATTTGTCTTATCTTGCTTTGTGGATCACTCTTCTTTTCTAGGAGATTCATCAAGGAGAGGTGTTCTTCTGCCTTAAAAATGTATATTCTACTACACATCTCGGTACTAACTGACTGCACTGCCTAATCTAATGGATAATAGATATTCCCAGGCAGCCAGGCTGTTTCCCCTCAACTTCAGTTTCAGACATAAAACAGAAGCGGTAGAACTCCACCTCAGAAAGAACAAATGACAAAGAAGCAATACAAATAGTGTCTCAGAGTTACCTGCTCTCTTCAGGGCCATCTAATAGAGACAAAAACAAGAAGAGAAGCCAGGCTAGGTAACCTGGTCTGACACAGACAGATGTACATTAAGTTAACCCTGAATCCTGCATGTGCATCCCACAGCAAGGAATGGAAAGCCATTACTTCTGAATGTAAATGTCATCCCTGCAGGTGACAACGAGAATACTCTAAGCTTCTCATTTACTCATCAAAGCATTTTATATATGTTAAGATATTTCCTCCACAAATAATACCTGCATATTGGAGCCTCATAGTACTGCTACTTCAAAGCAGATTTGGAAGCATGTTCTTGGCTCTCACTGGGAGAAATCACTCATGTACCAAGGACGCAAGGTGCAGTTGCAGCAGGTGTCTGCACTGCATTATATATATTCAAATGAATTCAACACCTGCTGAATTACCTTGAATATTAAATGAATAAAGTTGTCAGATTTATTTGCCTTAGCTTTCCCCTGCAGACGATCTAGGGCATTTTCTATGCCCCCTTTCACAGAAGTGCAAGTTGGATACAGGCAGTTTGGTGCCTTCTTTGTACTTCAAGGGTGAAGAATGAAAGCAATTCCCTCTCTGTATGTCTCATTCAGTTAAAAAGTAGTACCTTCCTTTAAATCATTCTGAAGAACATGTTGGGACCTAATGGAAAGCAGTCTTCAACTTCTCTTGGAATTATCTCTCCACGCTACTTCCACAAAAGGGCCATATCACTTTCAGTGCAGATAATTGTAAAACCAGCACAGCTTGGCCAATTACAAAACATTCAGTTCACGAGAGTACAAATTACACAGTGCTACTGAAATTCACAATGCTTGTACTGAGGTTTATATGAATGTGTACAGTGGCTAAAGGTTTTCTTGCTTTCAGCCACTTATTTTTGACATGCTTCAGTAAAATTCTGACTCTGGAAATTCTTGATCCATCAGAGATAAACAGTGATATGTTTGCTCCTGGAACAACTTGAGAGGATCAGAAGAATAAGGTCTTGAGAAGACAGGAAAAATATTCCTATGCTAAAGAGCTTTTGTTTTGGTTTGGTTTGGTTGGTTTGTTTTTTTTTTTTTTTTTTTGTGAGGCCAACAAATGGATTTTTTACCCTAATTGGCTCCTCTTTGCATGGAAACGCATCTTATATGCTGAAATTTTATCAGTAAATGCTAGAAACTAAATGATGATGACACAGACAATGAGGTTCATCTAGTTTAGGTTTCCTAAAGACTTGCTGATCCCTTTCAAATGTTTTCTCTAGGTTCTTCTACAACAGCAGAAGTACCAGCAATGCCAGAAAGCAGTTCACTTCATCTTTGCCAAATGCCTGCTTGTCCTCCACACTCAGAAGGGTCCCTGCCTCTTCCTGGCAAGGGAGGGGGATATTTATCATGTATAAATTAAAGAACCAACTTAGATATAACTCCTAGGTTCTGGTCAGATAAATGCAAATTACTGGAATCCCAGATGCACTTGGGAACGCCATGGGGACCACAAAAACAGAAGTTTACAAGGGAAGATTTTCTGCAACCCCTGTGGTAATTGCCATTACTGAGGAGACAGATTTCCAAATTGTATATACAAACCCATGTCTTTTGAACACAGTGGCACAGGGTTTCCAGACAGCAGCAGCTGAGAATCAGAGTTCTATGCATTTTGTTTGAGTACTAGTAGGGAAAAAATATACATGTTATTTTTGGAAAAAAAGTAAAAACATTAACTTTTCTTTCAAATGAATTTTTCTGTAGTGTCAGCAGGAACCTGTGGTTGCTAAATCCTGGCAGTGGAGAATCCCATGCGGATTTTGGAATATCAGATTCTTTGCCAAGTTATACAAATGACCTTCAGTTCTGCAAGAGAACACCTATGGGTTTCACTTTAATGTTTGTCTTACCACCATAATTAGATTGCAGTTCCAATTATGACACTATGGGTGTCATGACGCACACACACATAAAAAGTACACATCAGTGCATGCATATCAAACTGCTCCCCATATAATGCTATTGTGTTACACTTTCAGATTATAAACTAACAAAGAAATTGAGGACCTGACTTTCAGCTGAATGGAAAAATGTCATTTGTTTTTTAAATGAAGGAGGAAAATGCACAAAATTTATGGAAACTATATTTGATTAATGTATTCTGAGAAATTCATTGCTGATGTAGGTCAGGCAGGATGGTCTATGGATTCTGAGGTAGAGATTTGAATACACTATTAAATACAAATCAGATAACTTAAAAAAAATCAATTTTGTTCAAGGGAAAAAGTTCTCTCAAGCCAAAGGAGACTCAACTAATTATATCAAGAAAGTGCATGTAATGTAGCGTGTATGCACTACTATAGATTTTTTGTCTGTTCACAGAAACAGTCAGGTAGAAAATCATGAGAGATGGGCATAGACTAGCTCAAAAGGTGATTTTTATGGTCTTTTGCAGATATAAGACTCTGACCTAAACTGGAGCTTGATCAATTTCTGTATTGGCACCGTTCTCCAAAGAATATGAGAACAACTATAACTTACAAACAGATACAAAGCAGAAAGCTATCCCCTGTCAAATGGAATGTGAACAGCTCTAAAATAAAACTTGATCCTAGATGTGAAATGATACGGATCTATTTGACTCTTAAAAACAGATACATTAATTCAACACTTCATATTTTCTTAAACTTCTCCTAGGTTCAGCTGGGACACGGCTGATTTTCCTCATAGCACCTAGTATCATGCTCTGTTTTGGCTTTAGGAGAAAAGCAGTGATGACAATATACTAATGTGTTAGTTGTTGCCGAGCAGTGTTGTGCAGAGCCAAGGACATTTCAGTTTTTGAGCTTCTCGTACTGTCCTAATAGCAAGTGGCTGGGGAAGAACAAGGAGCTAGGAGTGGACAGAACTAGGACAGCTGGCTTAAGCCTTCCGAAGGGATGCTCCATAGCATGGCATCACGTGAAAAAAACTATAAAACTGACGGTAGAAGGCCAGGATGTGGAGTGCTGCTCAGGGTCTGGCTGGGCATTAGTCAGAGAGTCATAAGAAATTGTTTTTTGCATCACTAGTTTTGTGCATATATATCTATGTATATATATATATATAATGACTAACATTACTGTTATTTCTCTCTTCCTTTTCTGTCCTAATGAATAGCTTCGTTCTACCTTTTTTTTTTTTAATTATTCTCTCCCCCAGTCAACTGAGAGGAGGTGGGAGAGTGAGCTAAAGGCTGTATGCTTTTTAGCTGCTTGCTGGGTTAATAATGTGGCCCTCTAATTTAAAGAACATTGCTTATTTGTATTCAGCTGAACACATTCCTTACCCATATCTAATATTGTGAGGAACAAGATGGGTATTCACCCCAGAATATTTTCCTGCACCTTAAAGCCCAACAAAATGAAGTGAAGGGGAAATATTAGTAACTATTCACTGCTACCAGGATCTCATTGCCAAAAATTGTCAATGTAGACTTCATAAAGGAAGTGATCTATGCCTTTGTGTTATTAAAGATTTAAAGTGATGCCTGCATTAAAGATGTCAATCTAATGGGTATAACAAAGAACCTGAGATTTGCACAGTCAGTGCTGGTAAATTGTAGATGGTTCCATAACTTAGACTTCCCTTTGGCCATCAGTGTCCAGCTGCATTCCTTAGTATAGCTGGAAAATAACTGGCCTTCTGAAATCACAAGGATCTCCTTATTCACAAAAAAAAATAAAAAATAAAAAAAGTGAAAGTTTGCTGATTTTCCATTGATTTTAAGAACCAAAGATATAAAAGACGAAAATGCCATTCTAAGTCTGGACACGAATCATGTCTTGGTCTTCCCTTTAATGTCTACTCTGCAAAATATGAGTCTGTAATAGGCTATGATAGGATCTATCCTTTAGCAGTCTTTAGAAATCTGAGGAAGACTCCTAAAATGACGTAAACAATTAATTTATTAAATGAAAAATAATGTGGGTAAATACTCCTTATCTCTCACTTGTTGATACAAAATGGTACTTTCAACGAATATTCTTTACTGTGTATTCTAGATAGCAGACATTGATCCACTGGGGACTACTTGCTATTGCTATGTAACAGTATTTTCAATACTTTTATTTCTTTCTTAGGATTCAGCCCTACATATAAGAGAATACACCCCTGAAGACTAGACAACATCTGTTATATATAGGGATGAATCACAAGATGGGTATAAAGAAAGAGAGATCTAAAATCCCTTGACAAAGTAGCTGTTTCAATCCTTTAAGAAGCCTGCTGAAAGTTAATCTTAAATGTGATTTCAGGAGCCAAAACTTTCTACACAATTTATTTTCTTCATGAAATAAAAATGTTTTTTTAAGAACAGAGCTGCCATGTGGATCCCCACAGCAGTGTAGCTATTTTCTTTCAAGTTATGGTTGCTTCTTAACATTGAAATTAAGTTTGAATAATGCTGCCAAAGTAAATCACATACTTTACACAATTAGTGAACAGAACGTAAAAGGGAAATAAAATACAATGTGAGCTTTGTTAAACTTAAAATACATTTGACGATAACTAAAATAGATATATTCACCACCTGAAAAAGTTACTGCATTAATTTTCACCTTTCCAAAGCAGTTCTCTCTAAGATCTGAAGGCATGTATCCCACCTTTTTTTGTCTTTTTACATTTACTATGTAAATGTAAATGTAAACTACACCAATGTATCACTAGCAGAGAGAGGATGACTTTCTTCTCCTCTCTCTGTCAATGACCTACTTCATGTTCTTGGGAGGTATATGCCACCTCAATGCCTCTGTTTCTAGATCCATTGCTTCCAAGCTTCCCCTTCAGGGAAGTTATTCTAATGCTACGTACATCATAATAGCTAATAATAATTACTGTAATATACATAACTATATTACGTTCTACGTAGAGAATCATCATTATAGTAAGAAACTTCTAATACTTTAAGAAAATTAACATTTTGTGGTTACAAACTGACCTAGATTTACAAATCCCCTGGTTTCATGGAGTTCCTTTAACATTTTAGAATAATATTTCCTTCAAAGGACAGGTAAGTGTTCTTTTTCTCTTTCTGTATTTGGAAGCAGTTTGGAATATACATAGAGCTTAGACAATATTGTCCTTAGGTAGAATCTGGCAGAGCTACAGTTATTTCCATGGGACTGAGTCAATTTACCTCAGATTAGGAGTGAGTTTTAGTTTTCCTCTACCTTTTAGAGACTTATTTATTTTAAGCATCCTTAGTGATAAAGAAGGAAGATTTATCCATTATGGATTCATACCTGTGAAACTCATTACTCTTCAGACCAAATCACAGAGAGGAAGTCATATCTTGTATACTTGGCAGCAGAGTATCAAAGGGTGAGGTGGGCTTGAGCACAATGCAGTTGCCTATGCTCCAGGAAAAATAGGTAACGCTGAACAATTAAAGCAGATAAAAGCAACTCTTTCTGCTCATGCTGTCCAGAGCAGGAAAGCACATCACTGTGTGCTGTATTTTATCTTGCACAAATCTCTCCAATGAGGATATAAAGTGGCCTACACTCGGTGATTTCCCGTGTCATAGAATGGCTTAGGTTGGAAAAGGCCTTAAAGATCATCTAATTCTACCTGATTGCAGGGTTGCCAATCACTAGGTCAGGCTGCCCAGAGCCCCATCCAACCTGGGCTTGAGCACCTCCAGGGGTGGGGCATCCAGAGCCCCTTTGGGCATGTTCCACTGCCTCATCACCCTCTGAGAACAGAATGTCTTTTAAATATATAACCTAATTTTCCCTTCTTCCAGCTTAAAGACACTCCCACTATTTAAAAAGTTGCCCCCTCTCCTGCTTGCAAGCTCCTTTCAAGTACTAGACAATCTCAATGAGGTCTCTCTGGCTCCTTCTCTTCTCCTAGCTAAATAAGCCCTGCTCCCTCAACCTTTCTTCTCCCTGATCATCTACATGGCCTTCCTGTGGACCTGCTTCAACAGCTTTACATCTTTCTTTTGTTGGGTCCTCAGGTCTGGATGCAGAACTCCATGTGGGGCCTCACAAGGCCAACCATCTCTGTCTCCCTGCTGCTACTTCTCTGTTGATGCAGCTCAGGAAGTAGTCAGCCTTCTGGGCTGGCTTTATGCCTAGCTCCACCAGGACTCCCAAACCCTTCTCTGTAGGACTGTTGTCAATAAATTCCCTCCCAGTTTGTGCAAAACTTTGCACTTGGTTTGTTGAACCTCATTCTGTTAATGTGGACCCATTTTTCAAGCCTTTCTAAGTATCTTTGAATGACATCCCCTCCATCTATTGTGTCAAATACACCACTCAGCTTGGTGACATCAGCAAATTTGCTGAGGGAACATTCAGTCCCACTGTCTATGTCTTTGACAAACACATTGAAGAGCACTAGTCCCAAGACTTGGAGGACACTGCTCACTACCAGCCTTCACCTGGACATAGAGCAATTGTCCACAGCCACAATTCACATGCAACCAACTCTTTATCCATTAAATAGTCCAGCTTTCAGATCTATATTTCTCTGATTTGGAGATAAGGATGTCATGCAGATACATATCAAAGGCCTTGTACAAGAGCAGGTAGACAACATCAGATGTCCTTCCTTTGTCCACCAATGCTGTCGCTCCACTGAAGAAGACCATTAATTGGTCAGGCACAACCTGCCCTTGGTGAAGCTGTGCTGGTTGTCTCAGATCACATCCTCATTTCACATAGAAGGCATTACTCTTCTATATGGCTTCTCTTGCATCTACACTGTAATCACCTAAAGGCCTTTCCAGCTGAAACCAGAACAAGATTCTAATCCAGTCTTACCTTTTCTGAAATTGCAACTGCTCTGTATACATACTTTGTGCTAGGTAAGCATGTTCAGAAATTAGGGAGAATGTTCACACTTAGGCACTCATACAAATGCAGTAGAAAATGAAAATAAAAAACAACAAATAAATCATATATTGTGGTAGATTAAGGTTTAAACTCCCAAGAGAGAGTTTTCCTCCCTGTGGAACGTAAGAGCAAGAAGGAAGGGAATGAAGAACCAGTTCAGTTCAGGTTAATACACTATTTTTCATACCAGAAGGTAAATCAATAAATGGTTGCCTAGATCAATTTTCTGTCATGTCTATGCAACGTATTGAGGAAATGTAGCAAGAGAAGCACTTGAGGATGTGGCAGCTAGGAACAGAACTAGCATTTTGATTATTATATCTTTGGAGTTTTGAATTAATAAATTTTGGGGTGTGGGGAGATTTTTTCACTTGAGACAGGTTTTGTATTCATTACACGTACTCAAAACTGCATTGGTTGTTTATATTCACTGATTAACTGTAAAAAATGTTTTACCATTTAAGTGCGAAGGTCTGTGGTAAAATTATAGAAATGTATTTATGGGGGACACAATATGAACAGCAGTTGTTTACTAAGGTCATTGGTATAAAATGTCTGATCGGTGCAAAGACTGTGTATCATTACAGTGCTGATCATAAAATACACCATGGGGCACCTTGCCAGATGCCCCTCCTAAACAGTGTTGAGGTTGATGCTCAAGCAGAATATACACTGCAGCATCTTCCTATGCTGAACTTTTACCAAAATGAGATTACTAGAGCATCATCCTGCCTATGCTGGATTCTCCGTGTGCTGGCCATCATCATTACAGGTGGAAGGATTTGACTGTCCAGACTCTTGAAACCGTTTTGTGCAACTCTAGTAGTGCAAAACAAATTTAATGCCAGCTTACTGGCAAGTGTGCCAGTGTGATGAATTCTCAGGTGGCAATAAGAGCACCTTCTATATTAGCTCAAGAGTGGAGCATGTAGTTGAGAGCTGCTGCATCAGGGTTACTGCCTGCTGCTGCTTCCCATCTGCTCCCATCAGAAGGGAGAGGCTGAACGCAAACACATATCTCAGTAGATTTACATTGGGTTTGCCTTTTTTCCTACTAGCTCTCCATACTCAGTGATTACTTGGGGTGCTGATTATGGATGCATTTTGATAACAGTAGGTGTGCATTTATAAATACCTTTCAATTGCTTTCTAAAGCAAATTGTAACAAAGCTGAAAACACATCTGGGTTTTACCAGTGCACCATGTAAGGCAGCTGCTTTGAACTGCTGCTAAATTCATGTGAAAAAAACCCTGAATTCTGAAATAAAAGCAAACACTCCTGATTCTTTTTCCCCCCTGAGCTTACTAACAGGGAGAGCCCACATGACTGTACTGCAGGCAAGTTGTTGAAAGCAAGATCCCCTGGAAAAAACTACAACCCACATTTCAATGCCAAATTTTGCAACTATTCTATTTACTGACTGGGCTGTTCAAGTGAAATCAGACCAATGGGCCATGACCAAAGATAAAAATAAAATAACTGCAAAAAGACTATGTAAAGCTGCAGTTCTAAGCTCCTCACGAAAATAAATAAATAAATAAATAAAGTATGGCAACTTTTTCAGTTTTCACAAGGGTTTTAAGAAACACTTCTCTCCTTCTAACACAGCTTGAGACTTCAAAAAAGGAACTATTTAAGAAACTGTCCCACAGCAGATTGAACTGAGCAGAGATACAGAGCATAGCACCAGCTTCCCTGCCCTGTCACCGAAGATAACAAGTTTATTACAGCCCACAGAGAGAGATTTGACAGACAGCTGGCCATCCAAGCACTCTATCACTAAAGCCTGTGTTCAGCAGGATGCATTGTTTGAAAGTCCTGTATGCAAAAGCAGTCTCCTACTACTAGCATCTGCATTAACTATTAATTTTATGAAGTGCAAACTGCTTTGCAATGGCACAGACACAAAGCAAGCTTAGCCCTGTGCCTACCTGAAGGAAAAAAGAATGAAGAAAAAACCATCTCCCAAGGTTATTTAGGTTATTTAATTTTTTTTAACAAACATATGTTGTGAAAGGCTCATGGCAGTTTGAAGGAACTCTCAGAGCTCTAGGTAGAAACATGCTGAGACCTTCTCTCTTGAAAAGAAAAAAAAAAAAAAAAAGCTGAAGCCTTTATGACTTTCATCAGGAGAAAGAATGAGGATTGAGTAGGCTGAGGTATAGGTAAATCTTGTTTTGTCTATACTGTCACGAAGGTAAGACCAAAGAAGGCTTTAATAGCCTGATAGGTGTAGCTGTTAATATCCTCGTAGGTACCAGGTCTTGTAGTAGTAAATCTATGTGCATAGGTAGGAGGTTAATACAGTTTCATTACCAAAGCTCTGGCAGTCTCCTCTGCAATCCAACAGCCAGACTCATCTAAAAATGTCCTGAGATTGTCAAATTACAACGTGGCAGCTATGAAGGAAAGCACAATTACAGGAGGGGGAAAATATTGAAAGTAAGTTTATGCTCCAGACACAGAACTTGTATTTTCCTACAGGCTTACTCAACTCCTGGACATTCAATTTCAATTATTTAGACTCTTCTATGCACATTGTCTAAGTTGTAGATATTTGGCCCCCTCCAAGTGGATATTTTGGGAAAATATTTTGGACTTTCTTTATATTACCTCAACAGATAATGAAGAGACAGAAACTGTACGTAAACTGTGGGACTCACAAATTCTTTACAGCCTCAGGGAAGGTACCAGCCACAGTCATGTCTTCAGTAAAAATTGGGAATTTCCTCCTCCATCTTCTGTCTTCGCTTGGAGAGAAACCTATACAGATTAGACACAGCCCAGGGCACCTCCTGAATCTAATCCATCTCGTTTGTCCTAGACACTTATATATGAGATGAATCACCCACCTTCGTTTCTGTTGACTGTAGATGACTCACTGGACAGCTAAAATCAGATGAAATAAATTCCATTTGAAATGTTCTGCAGGATCAGACTTTATTTTACAATTACATGGTATTGTATGATTTTGGAGAGGTTTGTTTTGTTTTAAAAGCTCGAAGAAAAAACACAACTAAGGCTCAAGTCCCTAAACGTAACAAAGCTGTGAATTTTTACAGTAATTTATTTTCTGCAGTGGTAGGAATATGTTGACTTCCTCTATTAAGTATTATAATTGGTAAGAAAAAAAAAAGAACAGAACAGAAAAAGGTCTTTGGCTGCTGTGTTAGCATTCACCTCCAAGAATAATTTTGATCTTGCAATTGTAATAGCCAATCTACAGCACAGAATTTATATAAGACGTTTTTGGCTGGCTTATGAGAGAAAAATCTTGGCACTCTCATAAACATCAATGCATGCGTCTTAAAAGTAATGTTCATAATTTACATAAACTAAACAGGATAAATTGGAAATTTCAACTCTCAGGCAAAAAGTGTGTCTAAAAGGCAATTTCAGATTGAATTAAGTGCCAGAAGAACTGAAGCCTACAAAATATTGCCCCTTTGCTCAAAGTGATAATACCTCACAGCCATGCACATTCAGATTTGCACCCACCAGTGCACGCTTACACATTTTTGTATCTGTCACCTCCTCCTGTTTGAAACCAGAGAATTTTGTACCAATGTATTATTCTTTCTGCAGTCTAAGCATCTTCTGCCTAGTAGTTTAAAAGCTGGTCTCCTCACCCTTCCCGCACCCCATTTTGATTTCAGTGCTATAAATTGTCAGGCAGACCCGTAACAAAAGGTCGCTCTGTCTAGTGGTTGCAACATAACCCAGCCACAACCAAACTGCTCCCAGCAGTATCTCCCTGCTGGTAAGCTCTCAATTATATTGCTCTAATGCAATCTGGTTCCTGGGTCTTCTTTCAAGCCAGCTCTCAGGTCAGAGATGCACTATTTTTCTTTCACTGTGTTGCCAAATTTGGGGTACAGAATAAATAAATTTTTGTTTGAATGTGAAAATCCTGTGACTAAACTGCTTTTTAAAAAAAAAGTACCTTAGTTCTAATTCCTTTCTGTCTGGTATCTTTCAGCTTTTACAGCCAGATAAAATCACACCGAATTAGTTCAAAAAGATAGTTAAATAAAATGTCAGTATTTCACACCCACCTTGAAAGCTCTTAGAAATGCTACAAATTATCAAATAATTCACTAATAGAAAACTGAGTCCAGGCAATCAAAGCTTCACTGTTCAGATTTCTCAGGTGCTCTATCTAGTCTCTTCTCCACAAAAGAGAATTAAAAAATTCACATAAAGAGTCTAGGAATTTTGGGAGTCATTCATGGGATTTTGTACTTCACATTTTTAGCACACATTCATTATTGCAAAACAAACAAACAAACAACAACAAAAAAAACATGGGGAAGTCAGCAATTAAAAACAGCCAAAGAAAAAAAGAAGAACAGAGTTGTAGCTCTGAAATTTCTCCATATTGATAATGCAAATGAAATGCACATAGATCTCTAAAAGAATATTACTTATGTTGAAGATATTAACTAAATCTATTTCATAATGAAACTTGTTCTTATCCTTGTGCTTATGAAAGCCAGCAAAGGCGTGTTTTATTTCAGTCTATAAATAGTTGAACTTTGCTAGTTTCCTCAGAGGGACACTATGAGACAGTTGCTTAGATCACACAGTCCGTGATAAGGAGCATAAATCCCAAGCCAAAAAAAAATATCTTTTTTAAGGTTTCAGATATCCAGGTTACATGCAGATGCCACAGATTATATGCTTCCATTCATTATATGCAACATGTCTAACTGTCTGTGAATCAAATAGGTTTGAAATGGAAAGTAAGCAAATTAGATTGAAGGTTAAATCTCAAATACCCTCTTCAAACTCCACCTGTAAGGATCAAATGCTGAAGCAATGCTGACCAAGAACCAAGTAACAGCTATTAAGAAAGGAGGAAAAGAAAAACCTTAATCCAAAAATGATAAAAGAGGATTTCAACAATTGTCACATGTTTCCTTTTCAGTTGCCTATATTTTTATCATAAGCTTCCTATAAATAAAACAGTACATAATCCCAGTTGATTTCTAAGAGGCTTAGTGCTCCTAAAGTAGTTACTAGCTCAATCACTCATAGATGCTATAGAAATAACAGCTGTTATTAGGATATATGAGAAGAAAACCAACTTCTCAAAAAGACCTGAGTTCTGTTTCACCTCCATTACATGCTGACATTCAAAATTCATGGGGAGAAAAAAAAAGGAACAACCAACCAATATCCATCTAAATTAATCAAAGCACTGGTTTCTTCTTCTGGCATTATGGACATCACTTGGCAAAAAATAAGGCAGGCTAACAAGGAAGCATTTCACTGTACAGCAAGGTCTTGCAAAAGCAGATGTTGCAAAGCTAGGAGAGAAAGAAAAGGAATAGAAAAGGGCTGAACTTTTTGTGTTTAGGAAGTAATGTTCCCTGACTAAACGTTTTCAGAGAAAGTAAAACACTTGTTTTTGAAGATACAAGGAAAGAGCACACACCTGTTTTAGAGATAGGAGGCAGAATTCTCATATAGAGAATAAGCAAACTTTCTTAAGAACTCTTATGGTAATTCCCCTAGGTGGCTGGAACCAACTGGCTTGTGATAGGGCCCATCACAGCTGCACAGGATGAAGCTTCTCACACACATGGCTAAGAGGATATAATGCTTTTAAAATCAAAAGTTTAGGGGAATAGAAGAGATGTGAGGTGTTTGTAAGTACTTCAGTGTATATGTAATTGGTGGATGTAAGTTTGATGTTGGCACTGTACAAAGAAAGGGACTGTACAAAGAAAGCCACAAGCAGGTCAGTAGGTTTTCTCCTTAGGAAACAGAAATGGTGGGAGCAGATGTCTCAGCTCTTGAAAAATAATTATGAAAATAAGATTTTTATCTCCTCACTTTTTAACACAGATAGCAGACTCTGCCAGAAGAGTATAAAGACTGATGTTTCTTAAGACTACACAAACATGATTGCAGCCACAAGTTGTTCATAAAGCCATTGAGATCAAGGTTCAATTGCTCAGATGCCTAGTGCCACATGAGGTACTTGGGTTTGTCAAAATCAGATTCACAGATGTGTGCTCTTCCAGCTGGAGGTGAGTACTGATATAGCAGGCATTTTATATGGAACTAAGTATTTATATTTAGGCAACTTCTCTGTGATCAAGTCATCTGAGAGAGGTGGGTGGGTGGAACAGAATAAAAGCTCTCCAAATTAGAATTTAAAGAATGGAAATCCTGGAGAGGAAAGAATTAATGACAACTATTCTGGGAGTGCTGATGACTCAGCCCAACACTTGCAAGAAGACCATCATTACATAAAATTTTCTATCAGACTGAAGTTCTTATAAATAAAAGGTTTTTAGAGTCTTTTCCACGTTCCCACAGTAAGTTCAGACATAATAACCTATTTGATTCTAATACAAAGTTGAAATACACTCAAAATAGACACCTACCTAACTGCAAGAGATTTTAAGTTCAAACCATCTTAATAACTATATCTTCTTTACACAGTACTTGAGTCTTGGCTACAGACAAGAATAAAACTATACCAGATAATTTAAAAGGCATGATAAAACAGTGGTTCCTATGTAAAAAAAAAAGGTTATAATCAGAATTTAAACAGGAGGCAAAAATTGTTGTATTCTGATGGAAGGATGTGGGGGAAATGATAAGGCAGAAAATAGACATGAAAGAGAATGGCGTTAGTGAAAATATAGCCAATACATCATCACTTTTAGGGAGGTCACTACAGAAAACATAAAACATTTTTTCTTCTTTTAATGAGAAAGTATTTGAAATCAGGCAGTGCAATTATTTGGGATGTATTTATGTGAAGCTTTCATTCCTACCAGGATGATAATAGGAGATGGCATAAGGATACTTGAAAAACTCAAGTAAACAAAGAAGACAGGCACAAAGGGGCAATTCAAAATGGTATGAGAAATAACTATGTTAATAGAAAGGCCACAGACAGATGAGCGTGAGCAGCAGAGGCAGATAGCTTGTGTTTGCTTTGACAAAGGGGATCTAGTGGGAATATTTTTTAAAGATGGCACAATTTTTATACATTAATTCAGAAGTTTTTACAATAAAGATATTTTAATCTCATATAGGATCTTCCTGCAGCCTCATTTCTAACCATAAAACATGCATACAACAATTAGGCATTTTTGAGAAATTCTATTATGATTTTCTACAATTTCACTGAAGTCAATGAAGTCTTGTCATTTGTTTCAAGACTAGACTTATTCTTTATTAAAACACATTTGGTTCTTTTTATATTCAAAAAATTACTCAAATTTTTATTGAATAAATTTTTGTAGAGGACAACGAGGCATGGAAAAGTTAAAAAGTTAGTTCTTTTTGTCCCAAAACTGCAGTTAGTGTATAACCAAGATGTTATAATTGCAATATAATCAAAAGAGGAAGGCAAAAGCAAACAAGGATCGCAAAAGAGAATAAGTAGAAGAGCTTACCCTTGGGTTGAGCTCACTAGAAGATACCAAAAGAGGAGGATCTCCAGAAGAGATCCTTCCCCTCTGGTAGCCAGCTCTTAAATAGGTCCAGGAGGGGGGGGAGCCTGGCTCCACCCCTTCCGGCAGCACAGGTGAATTGCCTTCACCTGTGCTCCTCTGGCTGACTCATGGCTCACCTCAGGTGATTAATCAGAGGTTCAGGCCGTGACTCAGCAGTTCCCATACAGTTAGTATGAGATTGAAACAGTTTTTCGGTGATTTTTCCACCCAAAAATATTATTTCCATTCTAATGTCAAATCATTTTAGAGCGTTGAAGTTTTGAGGTAAAAGTTCTGGGCCTTATTTTCGTTGGTGGGAATTCTGCACATAAAATATAGCCTTTCTCCTCAGTCGTCTTTATTCCTTAATACTCTTTGGGAATTAAAGGAAAAATAAATCCCAAAATGTCATGCTATCCATTCTTGGAGCTCTTCCCAGAATAAAACTGTCAGATCACACCGTTTCTTCATCCTTTTAAGCAGGTGTAGTGCTCATTACAGAGCCCAGCTGACTCCACTGCAGCCTATACAGAGCTGAAAGTTCCGTGAGGCCAGCAAAAGCTCAAGTCTCCAAAAATGGTATGCACATGGTCTAAAAAAGTTTTAAGCCATGCATTTTGGAAGCATGTGATAAATTTCCCTAATACATCAACAAAACTCATGAATTGCCAGTTACCTTCAGAAGTGTGGCTCTTTTGCCAAGTGAACAATAGCCTGAAGGGCAGTCCTGAACAAATATTTGTGGTAGAATTCATCCTCTAGTACTGTTGTCACAATTATTAAATTTTTAAGTATGTTAGAATGGCACCCAGAAGACTACTGAAAATCCTAAATGTACAGAAGTGTAGTAAAGAGAAATATCCTGGCCTTGGCCTAAATAGAAAAGATATCCAAGGAGTGATTAAAGGAGGATTCTGAGGTTGGGAAACTGAGACAAAGAGACAATAATTCACTTGCCTAAGGCATCCGAGCCCAGAAGTGAAGACAAATTTCTTAATTCTCATTCCAATGTCTTAACCATAAAGCTAATCTTCTGTAGACCACTACTTTTATCTTCCTGTATTTTCTCATTGGCTTACCTAAGCAAAGGATGAAATACTGGGGGGGGGGGGAGGAGCAGGTAGATGAATTATATTTGAGTTACGCTACAATAGGAAAATATTTGTCATTTGACAATGAAAAATGCTTTTTTCATTCTGGTAGCTGAAAAACAGATTTGTTTTTATTACATATTGAATGTAGCTAAAAGTGAACACATTTTCTTATGCACCTGTGCTAACACAAAGCAAAGGCAAAGTAATGAGCCCTGCTGGTTCATCTGAGGCATCTTGTTGGGAACTTCTACTCATCCTGAGCCTTCCTCATGATTTCTTCTCCCAGGATTTCTTCAAACATGACAAGGACACTTGTTCCCACTGACAACAGAGGACAGACCGGCAATGCAATGAATTTAAGGGCAAGTATGTGCTAAGGTTTCCAAATGCAACAACACTAAAATACATGTATAGCCCTGAAAAGCAAGGCTTTACAGCACACATTATTAAATGCAATTTTTGTCATAAACTGACAAGTAAATGTTTTATTAAACCTGTTGGAATTCATTGTTAAATAACAATGATGTTTAACATTTATTTCCTTAAACGTCTGCACATATATAAACCACCAAATCTTGCAACACAAGTGGATCATTTCTTCTTTTATTATTATTACTAAATCTGCTTTACGACACGCAGTGCACATGCTCCATTTTCCACCCTCCAGGTTTCTCCCATGTGTGCTCATTTACGTCTGTGAAATTTTGATTAAAGTGACTAAACATAGCAGTTACCACCCATACTGAGCTCAATATGCAGCAGTGCAAATGACTGCAGAAGTTAATGAATTGAGTTTTCAGTCCTCGCAGGTTTGGCAATATTTGGAACAAACCAAAATTATCATTGGGTGGTAGAGCTGGGAGGAGTTCCTGAGGTTTCTGTATGCATATCTCACTAGGCCATCAGCTCAGCCTCTGGCCCATCTGTGACATCAGCAAGGAGGAACAGACTGATGGCGTTAGGCAAAATTGGGGAGAAATGAAGCAGTCCCAGCTTGTCAAGTATGGAGTGCCATGTGTCAACATGCAGCTGTGCATCTCCTCAGATGGTTTTGCTGAGGAGGGTTTGATTGCACCTTAAAAAAAATAAATCAGTAGAGTGCTTAGAGACTGCAGCAGTCATATATGTTGTGAGGATGGTGTAAAAAGTGAATTTTAGATGGTATGCTTCTAGACCTCACAAAACAAACAAACAAAGGAATAAATAAACGTTAAGACCTGTGGTAGAATAACTGTCTGTTGCCACAGTTTCATTCAGTTCTCCTCTTGACCATCCCAGGAACAGAAGGAAACAGGTT
This sequence comes from Lagopus leucura, assembly GCF_019238085.1. Lineage (NCBI taxonomy): Eukaryota > Metazoa > Chordata > Aves > Galliformes > Phasianidae > Lagopus > Lagopus leucura. The sequence goes on along the minus strand of NW_024962252.1, from coordinate 953,288 downwards.
CTGTTAAGGTTTTGTGTCAAGAGAATGGAGAGTATTATTTTTTATCCATGCAGTTCTCATCTCAGGGCATGTGGATTGATCCTTTGAGAGGAAAAATTATTATGAATCACATGCCATTTATGCACTCATATTTTGAGTTTTCCTTATTTTTTTCCTCCAAGTCTAGCACACAACATCCATTCCAAGACATCATATGTCCTTCTGCTTTATGGGAGCCATTCTTGTGAACACTAAAGCTGTCTTGGACTTCAGATATTCCAAGACTTGCTCAAACAATTGCATGTATTTGAATTTAATACTTCAGCAAAGACAATCACTCCACCTGGATTTCCCTTTCCAGAAAAAAGCAAACAATGGGAACATTATAGACATCTCTTGCAACTCAGATGTGCAATGCATTGTCAGTGTTGTTCAGTTGCTCTTCATGTCCTTTGCATGCTCAGCTACTGCTCTCCAAACAAATCAGAGGCATGGTCAGAAGTGAATGCAAGCCAGGCTCTTCATGCAGCCTTCCTATTCAGGGGATGAAAGAATTTCCAGAGGCCAAGAACAGCAAGGATGTGGCCAAACTTTACCAGCAGGTCTTGGGAGAGTGAGCCTGAACGCTCTGGATAAATAGTATATGTGGGGTTTATTATTCTTATTGTAAAACAGAGAATAAAACTCTTAGAAAAGTCTGAAGTAAGATTAGACAAAGAAATGAATCATAAACACCATTTTGCTTTGTCTGTGCTCATATCTCCCCTTACGTTTTCCTTTTTGAAACATTAGTTACTCCCTCTTCTTTCCGCTCTCTATTTCCAGGCAGTTTCTTTGGCTTCTGTCTAATAAGAATACAGCTTTGAAGTTTTACATACTTTTCCTAAGAAATACACACGTTTCTAATGACCAACATTTTCTTACTGGGTATGAGCTTTTCCTTGCTCTCAGAGAAGCTGTGAGTGCTGGAGCAAGCCAATCTTACAAGCACCCTCCTGGGAGCCTGACTTCCTCCAGTCTTGTCAATTTGCTTGATTTTTTTTCAAAATAGAAACTAATTTAAGGACAGCTTCAGCAGTGCCATTCTTTCTACCGGACAGCTTAATACACATTGTAAAACCCTTTCTTGATTTTACCATATTTTGTAAATATCATTAAAAAAATTCAATTATATAAGAGTTCTGTTATCACAGTCTGTAATTTGATCCTTTCTTTTTTTCTTTTTTTTTTTTTTTTTTGTGAACCACACAGGGCACACCATTAATAGCCCACCATGCCATTAATAATGCACCCAGCTGCCTCATCAGCTGGATGATTTATCCAAAACAATGCCTTTTACCACTTAGGAGGGCCCTGGTGATCAGAGAGCCGTCAAGCCATTACCACTGACAGTAAATTGGATTCTGCAGTAAAACACCTTGCTAATATTTGAGCTGTTCCCCACTGATTCTGCATTTATGTTGTTTTTTGAGGGTTTTGCTTTATGAAGTGATACGTGCTATTTATCCTGGAGGGTCTTTCTCTCTAGTTTCAAAACATTTACCCCAATCCCTACAAAGCATCATCTTTTTTTGTTCTTATTGTTGCTGTCCTGAAGCAGGACTTATCTTGCCCATTACACACTTCTAAATGATAACCACCCGAGAAGTCACAAATCTATATCTATCAATAGAAAAAGATGGGAAACATCCAGACCATGATTTATCCCAAGGTGAAAAAGGTGTAAAGCAGGCAAGATTTGCCCCGTCTTTCTCTTTTGGCTTTGAAGGGAGCCTAAGGTGACTATTTCAGAATTCATTGGCCAGTTTTTGTTACTGAAAGTTAAATGCAATTAAACACAGCCTTTTAGTGCAGAAGCCAGAAATGACAGACCATGACACTGTGGTGTTTGGTACTGCCCAAAAATATTCTGGCCAACACAGAGGAGTCATCATTTAAGCCTCTGAATTTTAGAGAATAACAGCTCTCCTCCCTACCTTCCAGGCTTGCCTGAGGTTTTTTTCTTACAGGAAAGTAACTTCACTGGCATGCATAAGTGGGAGCAGTAAGGCAGATACAGACATTGGAGAGTTAATTAAAAAAAAAAGAGGAGTCAGTAACAAAAGATGCAATCAGAAACGACCTTAAAGCATCCTTGAAAGCTAGGGGATACTCAGAATATCCTAGAGATCTAACTATGCTCATGGAAAAAGTAGTGCCACTGTCCCTGAGGAGCCTCCATTGTTTCTTCCGCCTTGAGAACAGCTTTATCCCAATACAACAGTACTTTCAGTACGATGCCTGCTGTAACCCCTCCCTCAGGCTTCGTGTTACCCTAATGTGTTTCCCTAAACCTCATATGCTGTGCACTGAAATCATAAATACAAAGGACAGATGAAAGTAGGAGGTGCAAGCAAGGCAAGATTAAGTCAGTGAGTACCAGTGCCTTCTGAAAAAGATGGAAATGGAAGTGATAAGCAAAGACACTGGGACTGTTGAATAGGAAATGGTCATAGAGATATTTATGGCATTCAAGGCCAGGCTGGATGTGGCTCTGGGCAGCCTGGTCTAGTGGTTGGCAACCCTGCACATAGCAGGGGGGTTGAAACTAGATGATCATTGTGGTCCTTTTCAACCCAGGCCATTTTGTGATAGCACAGAAGCTCAGGGACACAAAGCAACAGCAGGTCAAGGATTGTCAGATGTATCTCTGCATAAGAAAGGAATAAAAAAGATTGCAAGGACACGCACAGGGTGTGTGGACAAGCAATGATAAGGCATTTGGTTAATTAATGAACTACAAGAAAGTCAGTTAGAACAAAAATGAAAAAAAAAAGAAAAGAAAAAAAGAAAAAAAAAAAGAAGGATTGTCATATAACTGATTTAATGTTAGTTCTATATGATATTATTATATGGACTTTTACGGATAGTTCTTTCCAGGTTGGAGCATAGCTGCCATGGAATAGAAAAGCTTGAGATGGAATAAAACAGAAAAAAAAAAAAAAAATCTATGGTTCAAACTGTGAGTGACATGCAGGTAGGCAAAAAGGAATTGACCAAATTGGTATCTGAAGATTGCACATTGTTATTGAGACACCTGGGACTGTAGTGTTTGTACAGGCAGACAGATATCGGAGAGAAGGGTAATATTTTCATCAAGAATCTTGCATTTAAAAGGTCTGTGGGCTGTATAATAGGGCCCTCCTCTTCCCCAGCTCTCTCCAGCCTTTCTGTGCCTCTTCAACTTGCACACTGCTTCCCAGCTGTGGGCTCAAGCAATGAGCTGTGCTGAATTTTGCTGTCACTGTTGAGTGGGCTACAGACCTTGCCAGAGGTTCACCAGCAAACCGTTGTGCATCTCTAAGTGCATCATGTTGCTGCAGCAGGATGCAAGTGGCACAGTGACAGGGAGAGCTCTAGCGAGGCTCCTGATAGAAGCTGAAGGGGAAGGTACTACAATTGGCAGAAAGCAATAGAAAATATCCCTACATCCTTCCTCATTTTTGTTAGTTTTATTTACCACTTTTCTCCTTTGTGCTGGTGGTTTACTCGAGTCCCCCATTCCTCCAAATTACATACATCAATAAAACCACTGACAGCATCTACCTTATCAAAAGCAAGGATGTAGCAAGCACAATGCCCATGAAAGGCCTTATCTCCTGTTTCCCACTGCAGCGCTGTCCTATGATTGCTCGACTGGCCAATGAGGCTCAAGTAGTGATGAGATTTCATAAACACCATTTTTCAGAGGAAGCACAATGTAATGGCTGGGGTACTAGACTGGGACTCAGGAGAACACAATTAATTCTTCCTCGTCTCCAGTCTCCAGGAAATTTGGGGAACATCCCCCTTTTTGTTTTCTATCTGAAAATAGGGATAAAAATACATCCTCTGTCTACTCACTGCATGCCTTTTCTCCCTTCTTCACACAGAACCTGGTATTCTGGGACCACCAATTGCAAAAAGGGACCTCAGCAAAGGTCAGTGAAGATAATATGCCCTAAATGGAATTATTTGTGGATAAAGAGGGCTTAATTGTAGAAAGATTTCAAAAACTATGTATGCACAAAAGGCTTTTAAAAAATAATTGTGTTTATTTTTAATCTTATTTGCCAGTCTTATCTTTCAAGGAGTCGGAGATAGCACCAATATAATCTGGCAAAAGCAAGAGTAATTTAATAGAAAGAGTAGATAAAGTGTCCAGATACATGTCCAGCATGTAAATTGAAGGAACTGCTTTATTGTACTTGCCAGATTTAGTGGACAAAGTGTGAAATATCTTAATGACAAAATTGTTAAAACTTGGAGACTTGCTATGTCTGCTGCAAGGCTAGAAAAATCAAAAGGCCCAGAAGATAGAGATCTATATTATACCAAAGTAATATAGTGACAGGGAGACTTCGGCTAATAAACACCCTGAACTGAGAATGACGTGAGCACCATAAACAAGTCATTGTCCAGAGAGTGCTCCCAAAGTTCATAATACATATTCTAAATCAAGAAGCTCATAAAAAGTGCTGATAGACAATTCCACTGAGACAGACAGATCAAGAGGTGCCTGTGAAACCACCATAAATACAGTTGCCATGAACAGATGAAGAAAAACCACCTCCATGCACATTTCAAGATCAAGTGTAATAAGTGAAACACATTCTTGGGGAAGGAATCCAAATGTAAGAACAGACATAGAGGAGCCAGCACGTATTTCTTGTTCTGCTAGCTGCTCAGTCTGACCTTGAAGAAGTTATTCTAGGCTCAGATCTGAAAAGTACCGGCCAATCTGTTCCTAAATTAACAAAGCCTTCAGAAAGGGGCCTTGCCAACCTTGTTGTTTCTTGCAGGCAAGGAGAAGGTGCTCCTCTTCTCAATGCAGAGCCTGCCAAAGTACTCTGTTATCAATTGTAAGGATAGCATCTATTCTCAAAGCTGTATTTGCACTGGCAGTGAATCACACCATCACTGTGGGTAGGCACCAGCTGATCACACTCAGATCTCGTCTGCACACACAGCACTGGACTTCTGGAAGGCGACCAGGTTTCCAGAAAATCCCTCTCCCCGTTTGCTTTTGTGTCTCCACATGCAGCCTGTGGGACTCTAACCCAGTTCCCATCTCTTTTTGAAGGCTTGCAAGAGCCAAAGCTATATGCAGAGCGTTGGTTGGAGTATCTCTCCTGTGCAAGCCTGTGGGTGTGCCTTTATTCAGCAGGAATGCCTCAGGAGCTGGCTGTCATTCAGACCCCAAACCTATGGACACTACCAGATTTCAGTAGGTCTCATCTCCAGTCAATCTTCCCACAGAACTCTCACTCCTCCTAATCCCTCAAAGTCCCATGGAGAGAAAAGCACATCTAAGTGTAGCTAAGCTCAGACTATCCATTTCATGGACTGGATTCCTCTCTGACTTCTATCAATTCTACTGCAGAATAACACTATTGATTTTAGTGGAGGTATGGCTGATTTACACGAGGTTAAATAAGAGGAGAGTACTGATGACCCCTGTAAGATGGGGATAATAATCTTTACCTACAACCCAAGGGAAATGTGAGAGTTAATTAATTAGTATTGTAAATCTGTGTGAGATCCTAACAGTCTATAAATGAATTCAAATGGCACCAGAGAGACAGAGGGTATGAAATTGTTCTTACAAAAGTTAAAAAATACAGACAAGGAGAAACATGAAGTACAGAGACAAACATTCAAGCACTGAGCAGTGTGAGTGCACTTGAAGCCCCGTTACAGTAAAGGGGTTTAAGAAACATGTAAGATATGTGATTTCACAGCTGAAAACAGGAATCCCTGACATTTTCTTTAAAAGGAATTGCTGTCAATACAACCCAAAGAAGTTCACAAAAGGTTCTGTTTTAAGTTTAGTCAATTAAAGATGCGAGAAAAAGAACTTTAGATATCATTGACCCAGATATTCTGCGGCATTTATATTCATAAAAGAGCAGAATATGGACACAATGAATTGCAAGAAAAATTCCCAATACAGATGGTTAACTTGCCGTTCTGCCCTTCAGTAGCGCAGAAGTCGGAAAGGTGAGGGAGTCAGATGTAGAGGGCTATTCCCTGATCAAGGGAGCAAAGTGTGCTATTTAATAATAATGAGACAGGAAAGAAGGAATTTTTTTCAAGCTGTTGGAATGTCAGAATGATGCACCAACAGAGCGATATCTCCCAAAGCCTGAGCTCTGTACAGACAGCCAAGACCATTTCAAAACCATTAGTTAGACACCCCAGTTTATTTGCACACCCACAGTGAGCATACAAATGGTTTGCATTGGATCATTGGCTTTAAGAATTCCCCTAGAGAAGTTTGTAAGAACTTCAAGTGGAAGAGGGTTTGTCTTTTACTGCGCTACATAGAAACAAAAGGCACAAAGACCCAAAGCACAGGAAGTCTTCTCAGGAGAGAATGAAAATATATTCAGTCTCGCTCTGCAGTCTCCTTATCTCTGTTGACCATAGAGAAAGCCCTGGGAGACATGTTGAACGCATTTAGCAGCCAAATTAGGAAGCTATAATGGAACTTCACGGTATCCAAAAATTATACAAGGCCTAAAAAGCTAATGAAATCTGATTTGCTGCATTCCCTATATATAGGGTTTGTTTGCTTTCTTGTTTGTTAAATCTTATCACCTGCAGTTTCCCAAAGCCAGCAGAAAACTAGACAACAATTTTAGGTTCACCTGTAAAAAGTTCAAAGCTGACATAAATGAGAAAACATCAGAGGTTCTCTTCAATTACACTTTTCCAGAGTTTCCATACGGCTCAAGTAAATTTCAAGAAGGAAAAGAAGACATCTTGACTCTATGAACCATCACTGTCAAGCTAATAATTAACTCAGAAGTTAAAATTCACCTTTGTCATTGAGCCCTGCATAGTCTAGGATGATAGTATCATCTATAGGTAGTCAGTCAATACAGCTGTAGGCCCACGTAATAAACCAGCTCAAATTATTAGCTTAATTTGCAGCACGGTGTTGATGAGCCAGTGCTTTTGCTGTTGGTTTTGAATGTATTTCCTACTCTAGGGTATGCTTTTCCCATTTGCAGTGACCTGTGACTTCCTTTGCCCTGACGTTCCATTACTGCCTATTTGCAGCTAAGAACATTGTGAATACAATTACAGACATAAGGGGGTCACTTCCACAGTCGTCTATCTGTCCTGTAATTGTAATAGCTTCCTTAACTTCACAAGTGACCTGCTCAATATGACCATGCCCCCTTATGTATATGTAAAATCTTTGTTGATGAGGTATTTTAATGATTGCTCTGTGTTGTGAAGAACAGTTTTTGAATGTACAGTACTCAGAGAGTGTAAAAAAAACACTGTGAGAAGCAGCTGAAAGCATCAGCACTTTTAGCAGAATTTTGTGAGCAGTGTGCTACCCCAGGTATAGCCCAGGAAAAAAAAACAAATGTGATATCTTGAACATTTCTTTTGAAATGTCTTTGAAATAAGCAAGCTCAAAAGACTGTTGTAACCAAGAAAAAGCACCCATTATTTATTAGTAAACTCACCCAAAGACTATATCCAAACAGTTGCACCAAAATCCCAATTATCATAGAATCATATAATCACAGAATGGCCAGGGTTGAAAAGGACCTCAAAGATAATCTAGTTTCAACCCCCCTGCTGTGTGGGGGGTGACCCTGCAGGGTCACCAACAACAGACCAATCTGCTCAGAACCACATCCAGCCTGGATTACCTGTTTCTTTCTTCTACCTTAAGAATTACATGCATTTGCAAAGCAGAATGAGGAAGCTTCTCCAATATTGGTTTGTGAGAATAATCACCCAGATCAGGCTGGCACTGGACAGTGTCAGGTAACTTTCCCTCTGCTTCCAACCTGAGGGTCTGAGCCTGCACGTATAACTAGACCTCTTGATCTGGCTTATCTACATGGTAAAGTACTTCTTATGTGCAGCATCTAAGATAGCTGCAAACCAAAGAAAGAGATGTTGCTAGGCCTTTAATATAATGTACATATTAAAAACATTATTCAACTTCCAAGGTTTTCTAATTTTTCTAATGAAGGGCAAGGGACACGATTGGATTAAAATAAACATGTAATAACAGACACAAAAATATTGCAAAGATGTTTTGAAGTAGGATAATGACTCACCTAAATAAAGGCACTTTTTAACACCCTCTGCTACTGAACTAAAAAATGTTTACCTATACATATCAAATAACACTTCTCCTTACATGCGTTATATTCAATCTTCAGGATTTTGAAGGTTAAGATTTTGTAAATATTTGTGGTGGGTACCTCAGTTTCCTCATCTGTAAAATGTTGGCATATTATTGTTTTTTATGTAGCAATTGTGCCTAGAGGCCAACCACCTCAGCATTCCATTGTGCTTTGGTAAGATATGGAAAATTACAGTCTCTGCCCCAGAGCTTAAAATTGTTTATCTTCATTATAGCCCTCTTATGGAGCTTAATGCTTCTGAAGTGCTTAGAAAGCCTGCAGTGAAAGGTGGGTTATAAATGCAAAGAGTAGTACCAATGATAATAGATTTTTTTGATTGAGGAAAAGTCACAGATAAATATACAGTGTGGTGCATTAAAAGTAAAGGCAAAATAAAAAAACAACAAGGATTTAGTAATCAGGTATCATCAAACTAAAGAAAAATATCTCTGACACCAAGGATTGTGGCAGAGAGTGATGGGTGGACTTCAGTTCAAAAGTTCAATTATACAATTTCAGATTCAAAGGAAACTTCAGCTCAGCTATTGCCTAGCGATATGATTACTGAAACCTTGAAGGAATGAAATTGAGTTTGAACTGAGTGTAGGAGCAGTAATTTACCAGGTGGAGTATTCAGAAAACATTAACTCTGTAAATACCTTTGTCAAGGTAGGAGTGATTAATGCAACAATGACCTCTTTTTGAAGATACCAGTCAATTTATACTTCATAACACAGAAAATGTATTGTTTCAACTTAATCATTGCTCAGACACAGGAGTGAATTCTCTCTAAAGCCTAAGGACAATCTCTCCATCTTGAATAGAAGATCTGCTCTCTTGACTTAGAGGTCTCCACTTACAATACAGAATCACTTCCTTCAGGTGAAGGATTATCAGCTGTGATGGGATAACCTGTTCCAGTGAATTCTTGTGAGCATTATAATTTATTTTTTTCTCCAGGTTTTACATTTTTGGCATTGTCATAAAGTCTTCAGTTGTTAGAAGTTAATGTTCAATCCTTACAATGATACTTACATGTAGTCTTCCTGTCTACCTTGGTATCCTTAATATTTAACACTGTCTCTCTTCACATAAGCATGTAATTAAAATACTGATGAATTATTTTTGCGTTTACATGGCAGCCTTCTACTTGTAGTGCTAAAATAAAACTTGCATTTGCATCAGTTCTACCCTTGAAGAACTGTCAAATCTAGAGCAGATGATTGCAATAATCTAGTCTCACATGCCACTTAAGATATTCTAAAGTACTTTGACCTGCAAGTCCTGTTCCCAAACTAATAACTTATGCTTGAACCAAATATGTATTTTAGAAATAGATCCATCCAGTCAAGAGTTAGTTCTAATTTGTGGATTTAAGAAGCAAGAATGATTCTTATTTTTAGATTGCATCACATTTACCAGTCTGTGATGCAGCTGCAGGTGCTGTAGGGCATTTCAGATGGCGTGAGACAGCACTTGCAAGGCAATAGAATCCTGCTCCATAGGTCAAGATTCCAGTGTGTAAACCAACTCCACAGGGCAACAAGCCTGAATCTGAGCACTGACCAACTGCTCACAGGTATCAAGATTTAGCTCTCCCAGAATGAAGAGATAAGACATGGCTGTCTCCATGGGAAGTAGCTGGATGACCCCTTGAAGACAATGGCTTGGAGCAGTGACCACACCTTTGATGCCAGAGGAACTGCCAATGCAGATAAATCCCAGACTGTCAGCAAACATGACACTCAAGAAGAAAAGCTCTGAATCTCACTAGACAGCTGGGATAAACATTTATATAGGAAACATTTTCAAAAGACTAGGCAGATTATAAAGGCACCAGGAGTCACTGAAATCTTGTTAAACATTGTTCACTGCGTTACTTTAGATTTTGGTTTGAACTTACGTTGTCAGATAAATTCCATTTATCTCCTGAATGCTTTTCTCACTGTGAGCGTTTGTTGCTATGAATTCACACTTTCAGTGAAGATTTACATTTCGTCCTTGATCAAGACAAAGATAATGCTCAGCTTCCATCATTCTGAGGCACCTCTTTTTTTCACTTAACTGGGTCAGTGTTTCTTAATGTGACACTGAAAATGCAGGTTATGGTATTCAATCGTTAGTGTAGGAAAGAAGGATGTTCTTATGCGTAAGGGATTGAATTAGTCCCCAGAGAGAGAGAGAGTTTCTCTCCAACTCTGTCACAGATTTTCAGCCCAACCTTGGAGAAACCACATTAGTCCCTCTGTGCATCTGCAAAATTGTGAAATAAATGTTTTCTCTTCCCTTTTTTTTTTTTTTTGACTTTGTCTTTTGCTACACATAAGGACAAGTACACAGGGAATTAATTTTAACTGAGATTCCTGGCTTTCAATATAGCCAATAATGAGTATTCAACGTGATAGTAAATTTGGTGATTTAACCAATACAATTGCTCCACTATAATTCGGATACATAAAGATTTAGATTATATTTTTAAGAGAGCCATAGAAGAATTCCCATGAGCATTCCCACACTTCCATGAGCTAACCTATCTAACTTGTCATTAATTACAAACTAATGCGTGCCATTTTCTGTTCTGCACTGATACTTTACTTTCTCCTCCTGTGGAGCTATCAACCAGCATTGAAGAATGAACCCCTCTCTAAATATTAACTTCATGGACAGTCCCTTCAGTTTGGCTCACTCCGTAGAGGAAATTAATTTTCCCATACTCTTTCTTGCATGGCAAGAGAAATGACCACATACCTCTTGACACTTCCCACAGTCTTCTGTACCTTTTCTCCTTGGCAATACTGAGGAGATGACGCTGATCCTAGTTCCTTGTTACAAACTGTTTTCAGGGCAATTGAGTGATTTATACTAATAAATCTTGATCGTTGTCTTTACGTACTTAATGACTATGTCTACAACAATTACTTATGCTACTAAATCTATACTATTCAATTGTTACAGTAGTTCTTGGCATGGTTTTGGCTTGGACAAACAAGCTCAAATAATTCTAAGGCATACTAGAAACATTAGCATGAGCCAGGAATGACTGCTAGCAGGCTGTTTGTATATAGTAATTTTACTTTGGGTTATTACAGAGTTTGATAGCGTAACCATGATCTGTTCTGTGCTACCTGGTTTCCAGGTCAGAAAACAGCGTTGATGACATTTACCAATATATGCAGCCAACAGAGAATGTTAAAGGAGCACGTTTCTGAAAAGGCTGAATTAGACCATTTCCACTTAAAAATACTGGAGATGTAGGGTACATAGCAGACCTGAGTACTACATGCTATGTTACCTGATGAAAGAAAGAAAATGAAAAGATATCTTTGCACCTGGAGCAAAGGGAGTTGAATGAGGAGATGAAAGATCTCAAGTGCAGTCTAAAATAGTCCCATGATTGCATAGATGATCCAGGGCTACTTGTGACCTGCTTACCATACCCACATGCTCATGGACCATAGACCTTAGTTGAGAGGGAGAGAAGCTTTGGCACCTCTTGCTTCTACACTAGAATTTCTCATTGTCCATTTTACAAATTACTAAATGTTGCCGAGGAGTTTCTAGGGAAAAGGCAAATGAAAATACACAAGAAGCTAAAGTGACTGAAACCTCAGTGTCGTAACTTCTCTTCCCAGCAGAAGACATACTGAAGCTATTGGTAAAAGCATTAATTAATCACAAAGCTTTAAAGATCTGTGCCATTGTCACTAATAAAATAAATACAGGACAGTGCAGTTAGATTATTCCTGAATATCGGATGTGCTATTACAATAATTAAGATGACTAGTGATTATCTGTCTTGTTTGCTGATACTTTCTTGGTCAGATAACTATAGCTACATTAAATGACAATCTCATGTTTGGATCATCATTCACTGATGTATTAGTCCCTTATACAGTAGGAAAAAGCCATGGATATTAAGAGCTAAACAGCAATAATCAACTTGAGCTCCGAGGAACAGCAATGGTAAAGAAACTGCTTGCAAATCACAGTGTGAAATTCCGTCCAACCATGTTGTGCTTTTATCATTCATCTGGGAATACAAGATCTTTGCTCACCCAAATTCTCAAATAAGAATTTTCTTTATAAAAATACATCATATTGACAGAAGTGAGTTTAGGCACATACAATCCGAGTAGAGTTAGTGTGTGGCACTGAAAAAGAACAGAGAAAAGAAGACATAATGACAGCAGTTTACATTCCCCCAAGGAAAGAGTGAAATTACTGGATTGGAGTCTACTTGAACAAAAATCAACTTTCTTTGTTAGCTTTAGAATAAAAGTCCCAATTAATTATTCAGAATCATTCTATTGTTTGCATCTTACTGTAACCAAGCATCGCTTAAGAAAACTGGCAATATTTGGCACCTCACAGGATGCCACTCATTGCTTAAGGATTACAGCTATGCCTTGATGTCTCCTCTCCACCTTCAAGGCTTCTCCATATTCTTTTTTACCCCACGTTGTCAGCATAATCTTGATAAAATATTACCTGCCTTTGCACCCCAATTTCATCAAAAGATAGCAAAGAGTACATTGCAACTCTGTTTGCTGAAATACAGTTTTTATCCAAAATTCCTTAGTAATGTTGTTCTGTGTTCTCAGCCACTTTTTTCTACCCCATAGGAATCTGGTGCTAAACGCTGGGGAAAGAGACAGATTAGATTGAATTTGCAAAGTACTTCAATATCCTTTGGGGATACGAGACATTATAAAAATGCAAGGTATTGTATTATCATTAAAGTGATTAACAGACAGCATTAGAATGCAGAAATAACCAGCAAGCTGGGAGTTTGTCTGTTTATCAGTTAGCATAATCTTCATTTTATGGAAACTGAGCTTGAGCCAGGTTTTAAATGTGGAGCCTTGAATGTCCAGCATATATTGAAGAGGTGTAAAGATGACATACTTGGATATGCTAGCATAGCAAAAACAGAAAGGACCTAACTGCATTCTGAGTTGGGAGGAGCACTTAGGTTATATCAAATTTTTATTAGAGAGGGAAGTGGAATCCCAGTACATAAATACTAAAGACAGTAGGAGCCAGCACAGAGTGCTATGGAACACCACAGTTTATCTCATCAGGACCAAGCAGAACATTATCTAACAAGAAAGAAGTGAGCACAGGCACAGGAAAGGTTTAAACCACTCAAATGGGTAGCAGAAAATCCTATGTACACCGTGATCTTGAGACATTAAAACAATTTGAACCAATAGAAATAAAAGGAGACTGACAGCAGCCTGCATCAAGATATGGGCAGCAAAGTACCCCAGAGTCCTTCATAGCAGCTGCTAAGAGAGTGAGGATGTCACACAGCACAAGAGAGAAGGGTGTTCACACAAGATTAGGGCATCAGGGGAACCACGTAGCATGGACATCCCTATGTTCTTCACATGCAGAAGCAAGGGATGAAAGGATAGATTGTATTAGGTATTCCTAAATAGGTGTAGTACAAAAGGGAGTAAGTAAGGCTGTGTTGTTGAAAGTGAAAACAAACCAGAGTATGTTTAAGTGATACCTGGAAGGATCAGATCAGTCATTAAAGGACTCTCTTGGGACTCAGACTGGAGTTCACCACCCTGATGAGTTTACACATGACCTTGGGCAAGTTGCTCAGATAATTAGAGCAACATGGGCATCTTATTCATACCAGTTTAAATTAGAGGCAATATCTTCAGCAGGCCAGTCATATCCTTTCTGAACTTCATTTCTACATCTAAACAACTGGGATAACAGCACCTCACACTGCCTGGACTTTCAGAGGAGAAATACATTAAAGATAATTAAAATCCTGCTTACAACACTAGCAAGGAACATAGAAGCAATGTAAGTAAGGTAAGCAATCAGATACTAATAACTCATATGTCTTACTTGTTTGTAAATACTGGAAACACCGAGTCCCATTCATTACTGGCAGTCTCATTTAATAAGGCCACACTGTGCATGGCCTGTCTTTATCTTTCTGATCATCTCAAATGTATGGAAAAAATGAGGCAGTGGAAATAAGAAGCATTATTGTGTTGTTGTGTTTAAAATCCAAAATGACAAGTTTTTCATTAGTGTTCAAATGAGATTCTTCCACACTGGTATAGTGACAGGGTTTGAAAGAAGCCTGTTGCTGGACTAAACGGGGTAATTGCCATACAATTACATACAAGTATTTAACCTCTCTCTTCCAAATTCTCAATTGCAGTAATAAAAATGCTTTTGTTTTGTCTTTAATGCTTCATGGCTTACAAATGCTCCTGTCTTTTGCAGCTCTAGAGAAGAAAAAAAAAGGAGGAGGGGGGGTGTTAGGGTTGAACGAAAGAGCTTTGACACGTTTCCAGTGTAAGCAGCACAGCGTTCCTCATGATACATTACAGTGATGCTTAAACCCTGACAGCCTTAGTGTAACAGCACAGTTGAGTCTATCACTGTGCTTTCCTGCCTTGTGAAAAGAGCTTTGGATAAAATGCAAAGCAACATTCCTGAAAAACCTTTCACTGGTTTTCAGAATTATCTCTTGGACTAATCTGCTAAATCATTCACCTGAGAAGCCTAGGGATTCAGGTCACGATTACCTCATCGTTATTAACTTCAAGGTACACTTGCTTATGTATCAGGAGATGCCTATGAGCTATAGAGAGCAAGTAGAAAAAACTATACTTGTTTTTTTAAAACCTATACTAACTTTAAAGTGCTAATAACTGAAATTCATGCATAATTGCTAACATTCTTGGATGACACTTTGCACAGTCAAAGAGATTGATCGAGACTTCAAGACAAATTCCATGTTAGATATATAATATCGCTAAACATAGACTTTTGGTCAGGTATTCAATTTAGATTAAATTCCAGCACTGTAACTCTGAAGCAGTAGCATTAGTTATCATCCACATCAGAAATGTGGAGCCAAAGGAGTATACAGAACAGAATTTGGCCCTATGGCTTAAAAGTTTTTACCTGCAGAAGCTCTGTACCCAATTTTGTTGCTGTAGCACTGAGTTGAACTTAAAGGTATAGCTCTAGCTCCCATTTACACTGGCTTATCATAGAATCATACAACCATTTGTGTTGGAAGGGGTCCTTAAAGCTCATCTAGTCCAACTCCCCTGCACCGAACAGGGACATCTACAGGTGCTCAGAGAGCCCTGCCCAGCCTGACCTTGAATGTCTCAAAGGACACGGCTTCCACCACTTCTCTGGGCAACCTGTTCCAGTTGCACACCTACCTAAAGCTCAGCTGGTCAGTTCTCATCCTTACAGGCATGTCCTCTTGTGGATAAACTCTAGCTACTTGTTACATACCATTGCCTTTCTTCCCTTGTTGTCTGAAGTCTTTTCTTCTTAGGTCACATCAGAAATAATTCAGGCAGATTTGATACTCAAAAGCATCAATCTAACACTGAAATAAATGGAATCCAAGCAAAGACTTAGGCCCATTCATGGTCTTGAAATGAAGTGATAAGATTCAATACATGACTCTAGATTAATTATAACTATGTCTTTATACTACAGAAACCCTTGACTGGAACAACTCTCAGATTAAGCATTTCCTTCCTGTAAAGGGGAGTAGATGTTTTTAATCCATACCTGTACCTGGTTTCTCCTGGATAGATCTTCCTCAGACTCAGGCAGATTATGGACCTCTGGTCAGTCTAAAACTAACAAGAGGCCACTATACTTACCTGTGAAGTTGTAGACTAAAAGCAGAAGTTGCTGAATGTAACACTATGGTCTGTCTGTGTTAAGAAGATCATATTAGACATTGTATAACCAAGATGTTATAATTGCAATATAATCAAAAGAGTAAGGCAAACAAGGATCACAAAAGAGAATAAGTAGAAGAGCTTACCCTTGGGTTGAGCTCACTAGAAGATATCAAAGAGGAGGATCTCCAGAAGAGATCCTTCCCCTCTGGTAGCCAGCTCTTAAATAGGTCCAGGAGGGGTGGAGCCTGGCTCCACCCCTTCCGGTAGCACAGGTGAATTGCCTTCACCTGTGCTCCTCTGGCTGACTCATGGCTCACCTCAGGTGATCAATCAGAGGTTCAGGCCGTGACTCAGCAGTTCCCATACAGACATGAACTGTCCTTTGCAGATTTATGACCTTGTAGAGTGCAAAGGAGACAGCTTTTCCCATAATCTAAGAACAGTACCTTTACAATTTAGTGACTGTTGTGATTCACAAAGCTCATTCCTGATAGCCAGCAAATAAGCTCTGGCTCCTACAAATATGTCTATTGCTGACAAATATTCTCTAAGTCATCTCTGTGAAAACTATCCCCCAAGATGAGGAAAACTGATTTAGGTTCTATATTATTTACAGTTCTTTTCTCACAGGATTTGAAGGGCACTTATGTCTCTTGACACTGTTTCCTAGCTGGATGACTTCAACTTTTTAAAAATTTAATTAGGCCAACAAAAATAACCATTGGAAATGACAGATATCTTTCTATATGATTATCTTTCTTTGCATGTGGATCTTTCACATAAAGGAAGAATGAGGAATTGCCAAGCCTTGACTTTAACCTGTCCGTTGTACTGTTCATTACAATGCCCACCTTCACTTCCTATTTCATTCTTTCTGTTTGTTGCTTTACCAAACAGACTTATCTGTAAATTGTGTCTGTGTTATGCTCTTTGGTGATCCTTCTTGGTTTTGGTGCTTTTATGCACATTGCACTGTGGGCCATTTTTGTGGCTGCTTCTTCTCTAGCATCCAGAAAGGCATAGAAGGGTTTATAAAGCCTTCGGCAGGATCTAACATAAAGGGCTTTAAAGTAGCACAAGATCTCTAGGACCTGTAACTGAACAGAAATTTGGAGGTTTCCAGAATTCCTAGCAGGATAAAGGAAGAGAGTAGTGATGGGCTCCAGACTGTATGAAGAATGGTGGAATTTCCACAGTATCACCTTGTCATTTTCCTATAGAGATTGCAATCATGACCCCTTAGGTGTGCGTTATACCTTCCCACCAATCTCTTTTGGAGTGATATTTGGGCAAACTACAATGCATGGAGAGGTAAACCTACATGACTGACTCAAACATGCTCACCCCAAGATTTAAGCACAGCTATGTTCACTGTTCTTAACCAGGCAACCTCCATGTGTATGGCTATCCAAGGGATATTTGGGAAACCTGGTCAGACATAGAAACCAAGATGGATTCTCAGCCCTTCAAGTAGTATTGCTTATCCTCAAGTGTTTCAGCAAATGAAATCTCTTTCCAACAGTACTATCAGTGACACTGTGGCCAAGCAGAGCAGATGCTCAGAATTCAAATAAATGTTCATGCATTTTGGGTTTCTGGCTATAGAAACCTCAATCTTGAAGTGCACTTAGGTATTCATTTAATTTTATTCATATGAATAGCCCCAGTGACATTAGTAGGCATGAGGCTTAAATAATTGCTGGATAAGTGCCCCAAGTTACAGAAGAAAAGAAGGAGGAATGAAAAGAGAAATGGAAAGAAAAACAATGCAAAGATTAGCTGACTTTTTTTAAATTTCATTGGAAATTTTCTTTTGTATATCATTATGCTAAAGACCATGCATAAATATGTATGTCTGAAGTTTCATTAAGACACATTAATCCTATATTTTATTATCTTGCACATTTCAGATGAGTGCAGAAAAAGATTATTTGACCCAAAGAAAGAATTAATTCTGCTGAAGTAAAGTTTCAGCATATCTCCTAGATTTGTTGTAAGAAAAAAAAAAATTGTAATTAGTTTAAAAGGCCTCTCCAAAGTGTTCACTCAATTTTCTTCCTATAAAGTGAGCTTCTAAGCTTCTGTTGTTTGCCACCTTTCAGTCTGTCCCTAAATCTGATTTTCCCTGCCCACCTTCAGAGACTGTATGGAATAACTTCAGCTTCTCTTGGACATTTGACACTGTAGGCTCTGTCAGTCACCCCAAACTAATTTACTTTCCCATTTGGGATGCCCTAGGATCCAATGCCTCCAGCTGCAGCTTCAAGACAACCAAACTCACA
The DNA here is from genome assembly GCF_019238085.1 of Lagopus leucura. NCBI lineage: Eukaryota > Metazoa > Chordata > Aves > Galliformes > Phasianidae > Lagopus > Lagopus leucura. The sequence continues at coordinate 935,159 of NW_024962252.1, read as the reverse complement.
GGTAGATAATGATAGGACAAAGGGGAATGGATTACATTAGGAAGAAATTCTTCACTCAGAGAGTTGTGAGACGCTGAAACAGGCTGCCCAGAGAAGCTGTGGATGCCCCATCCCTGGAGGCACTCAAGGCCAGGCTTGATGAGTGCCTGGGTAGTCTGATCTAGTGGCTGGCAACCCTGTCCACAGCATGGGGTGCAATCCTATGGTACCCTATGGTACCTCAGCAAGATTAGCATAGGAGGTCCAGTGATGGTAAGCAGGGTTAGCCAAGACATCAGATTGCTAGACAAGAGCACAGTGATGAGGTAGGTCCTGAACAGAGGCACGAACTGAAACAACTGATTACATGGTCAGGCACAGGCACGGCTGCCTACACTCATCTATGTGAACATAGGTCAGGGCAGAGACTTCTTAAATGCAGCTCCCAAGAGAAGAGTGGGGAGTAGAGGTTCCTTAGCAGAAATTTCTCAGATAACTCCTTGCAACCCTAGAAACCTCATCCGAATTGCTCAGAACCCTCACACAGTAGGACTGGTAACTGGAAACAGGACCACATGGCACTCCACATCAACCTTAGATGACACTGTCCACTTATGATTAGGCCAAAGAAACAAATATATTGGCAAACATATATATTCTCACCTGATCTATATGAGATGTTCTTATAGGGCTGGCAAATGGCCCAAAGAAGTTTCATGGCTTTCTAATGTAGGTGTAATACTCTAGGATGTTTCAGAGGTCACTGGACGACACTGTGGGCAACTGAATCACTTTTCCAGCTGCTGGCCAACTGGATGGCTCTGTAAGCTGCACTGACTTCATTAATTACCTCCACACTAATTATAAGGGCCTAGCATCTGAAGGCATCTGCCTACAGGTGCCTGAACTCAAATCCTTAACTTTAAGATCTGCCCCAACTCACTACAGTTAAAACAAATTGTTGAGAAAGAGGTAGGCAGCTGAAGGAAACTATTTCCAGAAAAAACAGTTCTTGTACTCTGTCAAAAAGACAGAGACATAAGGCTTTTGCTATTATCATTTTTGTGAACTTAACTGTTGTGAAACAGAGCCATCTGCATGTACCAAATTAAATCAAAATTCAATTATATATTTCATATTTTGTATGTATGTGAATATATTTATGTACAAAAAGCAGCAATCTATAAGAGCAGAAACAGGCAAAACTCTTTCTGTATTGCTGGGAGGATGGAAAGGTCCCAGCAATCTCTTTGGCTGTAATTCTTTCCAGACTTCTACTACAGCAAATTTCTTTGTGCATATGTCCAGCCCCAGCAGGATCAGAAGTAGACTGTTATGTCGTTTCTGGATGGAAACTTTAAGTTTTAAGTGGGGCTAAAGTTTTATTTGGAAAAAAAAAAAAAAAAAAAAAAAAAAGACTTCTTTTTCTGGGAAATTATTCTCTTCTGCAAGTCAAGTCATGGTATGGCTATGTAAAAAAAGGACAACAAAGTGAGAAGAAAAGAACCCAAAGAACCTAGGCCTCACAGAAGTGCACAGATGAGGCATGCCAGGTAAGAAAGCACCTGAAAGCCCATGTGAAGTCATTTGGAGGAAACAGCACCTTCTCTGTATGTCTGCCTCCATTCTTTGTCGACAGAGGTGAGAACAAAAGCATTTCCCAAGTTGGAGAGGAAAAGGACATTGAAGATTTTAATTGTTCATGTTGTTTGGTGAGATAAGCTCGGTGAGCCATACACAGAAACTTTAATAAGAATTAACCTTAATTTTTATACATTAGAAACTATTTACATATAACATACGTTCTCTTTCTTAATGCAGTGTTTTGGTCCAGCAGGATTGCATTTGCTGGAAATCTGGGACCACTCAATCTAGAACTTTTTTCCTCCATCATCACTTGCTCACCCTCCCCTTATCATCATATACTTTTGCTTTTCCATGCCTACATCCCTCCTGACTTCTTATCATGAATCAGAAACAGGTGTGCTTACTTTTCCATACAGCAAGCAAATAACGATGTCTTATGGTGATCCTTCTGCCATGCCTCCTCCTGCCCTCTACCTCAGCCCCTTTTGAACTTTATTGTTATGCTTTTCAGAAGGCTTGGAATGCTTCTGTAAATTTTCTGGCCATAGTACACTACATAGATGCTTGCTCTCCCAGACACACTGCCAGTCTGCATACCAGATCATAAATATGTATTTACATGAGGCTGATGCTGATAACAGCTATGAACCTAATAGAAAATTTTGCATTCAACAAGAGAAAAGATTTTCGTTTTTCATCTGCCTGTAAGTCTTGCTCTCAAATTCATTTCTTTCCACTGGATACAATCTAATATGGTTTGAGAGTATCATAACAATCTTGATGCAGCACCTGGTGAAATATACATGGCCACCTCCTGGGGTGTGGATAAACCTCAAAATGGAGAATAAATAACTTATTATAAAGAACTAGATTTCCAGTTGTTGTTCACGGTAATATAAAATAACTCCTGCTTTATAATTTAGAAACTCCATCGGGTTCATATCTTTATAGCATTTTTAAGGCATGCATCAGGTAGAAGGAAAGAATAAGCATTTACTTTTCCATTAAGAAAAGTAAAAGGAGAGGAGTGCTGTGCTGCTTTATATATAAAGGTACCAGTCACAGCTAAAAACTTCAAGATGAAAAAGCTACATGCATTGTCATAACAATAAATAAGGAAGTCATTTCTTTCAGCTATGAAAGAAGTATATTAAAGAATGTCCTCTGACACAAAAAACTTCAAAGTTTAAAAAAAAAGAAAAGCAAAAATAGATGATGCACTAAGGCTTTGGGTCACAGAGCCAGATGACAACAACATGAGAACAGATTTGTTCTCCTGGCTCCAAACCAGGTGGAGAATGAGTTCATAGTGGGGGTTATATGTTCCTATTGCATGCAAGGTGGGACGCTTACTGCATCATGGTGTCTCAGTGGCAAATCCACAGACCAATGAAACATCAGGCACTGAACTGAGTTTCTTGGCCTCTTGGCCAGAACAAAATCGAATGCCATGATATCTCAGCAAGTGGAAATGAAAAATGTAATATAGTGAACAATATCATGTTAAAAAAAAAGTCAGAAAGGGATTTGATGATAGCTATAGTAGGCTGACATTTAGATGTTGTATTTCAGTTTCAGAAAAGATGGCTATTATGTGAAAGGTATGAAATGTGACATTTTTCACCAGCTAGCACTAGGTTTCTTGTTATATCAGTTACATACTTTCTCTGCATGTAGCTGTGCCTGTGTGTGAGCAAGAGAACACAGTTTTTCATTACAACCTTGTACTGCTTGAAGCAACCATAGTGCAGAAGGTCTAAAATTATCTCATATTCTTCCTCTTTATATTGTTGGGTTTTTGTTTGTTTGTTTGTTTTTGTCAGGTGCTTTGTTTGTTTGTTTGTTTGTTGTCCTAAGAACTGGGTTGTCTTTTGAAAGCCACATGGAGATTATGGATGAACTTCAGCATTGACTCCTTCAGCCATTATCTTGAACAAAAGTACAGAAACCCAACAGAAGTCAACTGAGGATGGTTCATGCAAAGGACAAAAAGAATCTCCACTTGAGATACTTAAACTCAATTCTAGTACTACATCTGTGCATCTGAATTAAACGGTGCTGGGCACAGGCCCTGGAACTCAAATGTCTGCTCTGTTCAATGGTTTGAACAGTGTGTGGCAACTTTTGCCAAGAGCTAACCAGCCCTCTCCTCCAAATAAAAAACTGGCAGTTTAGGAGTCAGCATGAGCTACACTCTGCCCCAATGGACATAATGGAGGAAACTATCCTGTTTTAGAGAATCAGTACAGTCTTCCCATACCAAGAGTCCATAGTTCTGTTAAGTTTGCTATGCAGACTTCAACAAGTCAACAAGGCATGACTACAGGCTCTTCTGAACACATCACACATCACACATCACAGGCACTGCAAGCAAAAGAACCAGTAAAATGCAATGAAAAACAGTACTCAGTTATGCATAGTTTTGACGACAACTGGGAGCAGCTGGAATTCAGCATTTATTTATTTGCACTTGAAAAAAATAACAGTACTAGGAGGAAAGTTCTGTGCCTGACCATGGATCTGGCATGGCAATGGATTCAGGTCTTAGCTGAGTATTGTTCTGTGTTCTCAAGAGTTAGAATACGTATTTCTGAGTCTCAGCTCATCAATAATACTGCAGTGACAGAACATGCTCAGTTCTCAGCTTATTTAGTTAACCCATGAGGGAAGTGTGTGTACTTTTAATATCACTTTGGACAGCATGATGTGCAACAGGGCTTCGCTCTCGATTTGGGCCTCTAGGCTTCTGGAACACACCAAACAATAAAGCTGTATATTTTGAATAGCTTTAGTAAATCATCTATTAAAAAAAAAAAAAAAAAAAAAAAAAAGTTTTCAGAGAGCTCACAGTGTGCCTCATCAAGGGATGTGCTGCCAAAATTGTAACAATTAGCTGTCTATCTTAGGTACTTCTGTGGCTCCCAGAACCACAGTACATCAGCATATCACAAACTTTAATGGATTTTTCCTCCCCATACAGCTGTGAGACTGAAAATGTGGTGTTAGAATCCCCCTTTTACAGCAGTCAGTGAAACTTGTATGTGAAATGAGGAGCCTGGCAGCTCAGGCAGTACATCAACTGCATGGTTGCCTCCCACCATGTCCCTATCACAGAGGAAATCCCATCTCAGAGGCTGGCAGAGGCTACAGCGTGTCCAGATCCCAAACACAAGGGTGTGAAAGTTGGGGACTGCAGGGAGTGCTGCAGAGTGCTTTTCTCTGATTGCCTAGAGCTAGACAGAGAGAATCGTTTGGAAGTCGAAATGTCACTGATTTTGAAAAGTGATTTTAAATCACTGATTTTAAGTACACCTATGAACCCAGGCCAAGAAACAGATCCATGCATTTAATGTACAGACAGCTCTGATCATGAAACAATAGCTAGTCACCACAGCTGTAACCACTGCTAATTTGAGTACAGTTGTCTGCATGAACTGTGACACAGAGGAAGCGTAAGACTTGACCAAGCCTACGGAGGACATTACTCAAAGGGAATGCCATTTCTCCTCCACAGAACCCAAGGTAAACCCCACAGTCTGGAAGCTATTTTGTCTTTCAGGTATAATTTCCATTCTGGATGTGAGTATCAGCATCAGTAATCAGAATCCTGTTTTCAAAATGTCGTCTTCCTCTCTTGAAGATAACGGACTAGACATGCAGTATTGTTCCTCCCAGCTGTCTGAAAATGATGTGATAACCACAGAAAAAGGTGGTTTCTAAATTCAGGAATGGGTGTTACTCAACCAGCTGTCAATCATAGGTGAGAAAATATGCTTCCTGAAAAAAATAAAAATAAAAATAAAAATATTTTTTTAAAAAAAGCAGCTTTCCTGGTTCTTTTGCGATATATGTCATCACTGTCATTATTTTGCTAAGGAGAAACTCTTCGTGAATAAGACAGAGGCAGAAGCTGAGAAAATGGTTGGTTGAACAAAGCCATCCTTTCTCTTCCTGCTGTTAGGCAGCACTTAAAAGAAACTGAGGTGGAAGCTAGTTTTCTTTTCAGCATGAGGTTGGAGAACACCCAAGATCTTTAAATGCAGGTCAGCACCTTAGCCAGTGAGGAAGAAGTAATTAAATTACATTTGTCCAGGCTGGTTGTTAAGTTGTCCTGGGTGGCTGAACAATAGGCTTTTCTGAGCCTGAAGGAAATATATGTTTTTCCAATTAGATGAAGCAACAAGAAGACAAAGAGATATAGGAAGGATGCACTAAATGACAAGAGCTACAGAGACAAAATCTAATGTTTGCATTGCTAAGACAGCAGGAAAGGAGCTTAAGAGGCCTTTGAAGAGGGTATAAGAAAGACAGAAAAAGAAATTTAGAGGCATAATGCCTAGAGAATGTATGAAATCATTTTTTAATCTTAGCATAATATTTTCCCAATCTGTGACAAAGTTGGAAAAATCCAATACTGATAGCTGCAATATGAGTGAGAGCACAGAGAACCTGCACACATCTACTACTCCATCTCCCCCTGCTCCAGGCATTCCCAGCTTCCATGTGCAGGGCTCACTGAAGCAATATGGATGAGCACTGCTTTCAGAGAGTCATTTCAGGTTTAAATTCCTCACCACAGAACACTGTCTTCAGGACTCAAATCTATAGTACCATTTTGGAGCACATAGATGCTTCTCTGAATGCATTATATTTTCTGAAGATCTGAAAAACAAGCTGCACTTCTATTCCTAAAAACAGATTTATGTGATCATTTCAGAGAGTAAGATGTGAATACATATTTTTTAAAAGTTACAATTTTTGTAACTGCTATCAGAGCCATATTTTACTTAGTATATTCAAAACTTTTCTTGCACTGATTTAAAAATGAACATTTCTTTTTACTTGGGACTCAAAACTTACATTCCAGAAAAGCAGTTTTCACAATATGTTGTTCAGCAAACCTTATGTTGGGCTTTTCTTTTTTTTTTTTTTTTGGTGATGTTACTAATTTTTGTTAGAGCCCTTTCCAGCACCCCATAGCTGGTAGCTCATGACGCTGTGAATGATCATTTGTGTGTTTGCATGTCTTTGCAAGCAAAGGTCTATGAAAAAGGGAGCAATGCGACACACACACTCCACCAGAAGGTTTTCTATTTTTACACAATCTTTTGTCCCACTGCTTTACTTCAAGCCTCCTCTCTTCAAAATAGAAACAACCGATGCTTCAATAGCATTTTAGTATCCAGTGTGACAAATAAATGTTTGTAATAGTTGTTCTTCTTGGTATAAGATGATCCACTCATGTCAGAGAGGCTCTCCTCAGACACATGAGGGTGCCCTCCAGATTGAAAACAACATAATTTGTGTCCAAAAAACGTCATCAGGGAAACAAAGCAAAACTCAAAGAAGATAAACACGATGTGCCAAATTTAAAACACAGCAGATTCATCCTTCTAGTGGCCAGCACAGCTGGAGAAAGTCATAATTAACTAGTCTAGTGTGCTCATGGGGCCACTACAGAGTTGGGGTGTTCTGCAGTTTTCCATTAGTAGAAAATTGACAGAGTTCCAGAATATATTTTAAATTGGGCACGGTCTTAGCACTCCTACATATGTCAAGAGAATGCCAAGAAGAATGTGATATATTTCGATACTCATGCTTCTGATTTATTTCCTGTCTTCTCCTTTAATTTTTTTATTACTATTAATTTCAATTTAATTGGAAGGGCCTGGCCTCCTCCGCTCTAGGCACCATATACATTAATTAAAGTACCGAAAGAAAGATTAAAAAGTAATTCAACAAAAAATTTTTTGATTAGACCAAATATCTGAGTCCAACTGATCATCTTAAAACATTCCTCGAAAATATCATACAAAGCAGGTACATATTTGCTCTTTGGCCTCTCCAGGACCAAGAGCAAAGCAGCAGGCCAAACCTATGAAGAAATCTGAGCCAAAGAGGAGATCACAGCTCCATCACATCAGATGGTGAATTCCATGTGCGGCATAAAAGCTAACCTTGGCTTCCAAATTTCAGTGTAGGTGAGGATAAAATATTCTCCCAAGGAAACTGATTAGCACTCTGCTGTTTTCCAAATTCTCCAAGGCAATTTGTAAGCAAACTCAGCAGTCTGCAGGGCAGCAATGCTATACAATGTCGGCTTGAGGTGTTGGGTGCTAAGTGTGCATTTTACACCAGCTCTCACTCCTGTGCACTCCCACAGGCAATGCTGCAAAGCCCCTTCTTAAGGTGGCTGAGGCACAAGACGTATCAGAGAAATGATCAGATTTATCTCATTGGGAAAAGAATTTATTATCCTGGGCTCTGCTCAAAGGCCTCAGCTTTACAGCAGGAGCACTTTGCTTTTTGGGAACAAGTGTTGTAAACTCCTTTTTTCACACATTCTATCTTTGTACTGATTGACTTTCTGGACAAAGGAGGTTATGGTTTAAGTCTTCCAAAGGATTTTAAGAATAAAGTAGCTCAGCTGATAGCAAAATACATGATCTCTCTTCCAGGGCAGCTCCTCTATTACAGTTGTGAGATTGCAGGCATTGTGCTTGCACTTTAAAAAAGGGTAGACTTACATACTGGAAACATATTTTTACTTGATAAATTGTTTGAAATAATCATTACATATATATAAATCACGGTAATATAGTGTTTAATTAGCTTAACTTTTGCAAACCAAAACCATGTTTCACTACCTTATTAATATTCTTTGAGTATGGCAATAAATTAGCAGGTAAAGGAGTAAAGATTCCTTTGATTGCATAAGGTTTTTGACAGGGTTGCTAACATTTACTACTGAATTTGAAAAGTCATACAGAGGCAAAGTGTCAGTGTGAATTAAGAAATGGTTAAGAGATAAAAAAAAAAAAGAAGAAGAAAAAAAAAAAACAAAGTAAAAATTAATGACCAAGTTAAAAATTTAACAGCAGATGCCTTGAGATTTGACATTGTGTCTGGCATTATTTAACACACCTATTAATACCTGGAACAGGAAGATGAACAGTGAAGCAACTCAATCTACAGATGACAACATATTATTAACATAAATGATGTATAACTGATGGCATGGATTTTAAAAGAAATTTAACCTACACAGATCTTAGCTTAATAAACCCCAAGGCAAATAAAATTCACATAAAATACATTAATATATTAAAAAAAAAAGGAAAATAACACACACAAACCAAAAGAATTTGTTACAAATTATTACATGTATAGCACACAGAGCTTTAAACTTTTAGGAAAGAGCTTGGTTAGAACTGTGATCACACTAGAAGGCCTGCAATTGCAATTAAACAAGAAAATGCAATTTATTATTTATTATTTATTAAAAAAAAGTAAAGAGAGAGTGAAGGAAAAGGAAAAGGAAAAGGAAAAGGAAAAGGAAAAGGAAAAGAAGAAAAAGAAAAAGAAAAAGAAAAAGAAAAAGAAAAAGAAAAAGAA